>NC_060128.1:197659540-197962821 GCF_021461395.2 Schistocerca americana
AAACGCCTGACGACGACAGAAGTAAGGAAGTTATGAAATCCAGACCGGTAACATCGATATCAGATTTTCTGGAAAAGAAACGCTATTTAACATCTAATATAAATTTGAGTGTTAGGTCTTTTCTGAAGGTAATTGTCTGGAGGGTAGCTTTGTGCACAAATGAAACGCGGGCAGTAAGGACTAGAGGCAAGAGGAGAGTAAAAGATTTAGAAATGCGGTGCGCAGAAGAATGGCTCTTGGTGGAATCCTTCTAGACAAAGTCCGGAGGGAGCCGTTGCATGACTGCTGCCTTGCGATATCCTCCCGTCGCAGGTTAGCAACTATTTTTCTGTTCGGGTTCTCACATGTGCGCAGAGACTATGACTGCGGGGCAAACCGCGTCCCCGGGGCTGAACGGCGAGCGGCACTGTGCTGACGTCACGGAAGACAGGTCGCCTTTCTGGACCGGTACCACCGGCTCAGCGACGGGTTAGGGGTGGGGGTGTCTGCTGCCAGGGGCGGAAATCGCACGTCGTCCCTTTGGCGCAGCGGATAGCGCGTTGGACTTCTAATCCAAAGGTCGCGGGTTCGATCCCCGCAAGGGATGGAAATTTTTAATACGTGCGCCTGTAAGTCACGGGCTACTCGTAGCCTCAGACTTTCCGTTCCGGATCATCTGCGGCATAATACACACATTGGGCTAAATGATTTGCTTACCCGTGCCGGTTGTCTCCAAAAGCGTACCACACATCTGATCATGTATTTCGGTCTTAGACAGAAAAAGTTCCGTTTTACTCGCTTATTGCTGTGTAGGTGTTGGTGCTTCCCCATTCTTTGCATTTCAAACCAGACTTTTCTCTGATGTCTACAGGTACATCTACTGTACAGCGCATGCCAGAGGGTGCTTTATGTCGGTCTTTCTTCTTGTCTGTGCGGTCCATAGGAGAGATGAGCGTTGGGGGAGGTAGACTCGTTCTGCAGTCTGTCGCAAATTCCGCTCCTCTAAACGCCCTCAAAAGCTTTTCGCGAACCATGGCGGTCTTCTCTTTATGGGACCGAGCGAGGTGGCGCAGTGGTTAGCACACTGGACTCGCATTCGATGGGACGACGGTTCAAACACCCCCCCCCCCCCCCCGGCCATCCTGTTTTAGGTCTTCCGTGATTTACCAAAATCGCTTCAGGCAAATACCGGGATGGTTCCTTCGAAAGGAGACGACCGATTTTCTTCCCCGTTCTTCCCCACTCCGAGTTTGTGCTCCGTCTCTAATGACCTTGTTAAACACTAATTTCCTCCTCGTCCTCCCTTCCTCTATGGATCCGTATCTAAGTTGACGGAACATTTCGCTGACACCCTCGCACTGATCAAACCGACCGCTAACAAATCTAGCAGCACACCTCTGAACTTTCTCCCTGCCTTCCTGTGTTCTGACTTGGTGGGGACCGCAGTCGATGTGAGAAACGACGAGTCCACCTCAAACTGTAGTTCCCCCAATAACTGGGTGGCTAAGTTAGTTGGGAGGTCGGACGAAGGCAACACCACACCCACTGCAGTAGTGTCGTGTCTAGTAGGCATGGTGGCGTCTGTATCTTTCACAACAAAAACCGTTGAAAGCACAGCCACGTGTACTGCCGTTATTTTATTATTAGGACTAACAGAAAATGGCTTGAGGTTTTTTTTTCCCTTTTAAATGCACCTTATGTATCATGAATTGTATGCTGTGCTTGTATTGTCTGGCTTTCACTTCGTTTTGTTTCTGTTGCAGGTAAGACCTTGGCATACGTACACCAGAACTATAGCCGACGTCGGCTACTGGGCAATTCCAAGTTAAAAACGAAGTGTAAAGGTACGTATTGTGCTAACTGTGTGGGAAAACTGTTGTGTCTTCTTGTCTTAATGTGTATCATGTGGTCAGCTGATGATGCGGCTACAGCTGTACTCCTCAAATTATCGTACAGTGCGTGGCGAAGGGCGTGGCGAAGGCCACGTAGAATGCTGGTATCGTACACTAATCCCCCCACATTCTTCCTCCCCTTACATTCACTCATGCTATGCCGTTAGGAAGTGCGTGATAAACAGCAACTCTTCAGAGCGACTTAAGGTGGAACTGTAGCTGAGGAATCTCGTTCCGTAATTTGTACCAGTTGATACATAAATTTTACCACTCTTATAAACAATGTCACTGAGCTTAAAGATATGCAACAGTCTAAGTTTAAGGGGATTTCCCATTTTATTTCTCACACCACTATTTTCAATCATTGCGGTACAACTTACCCCCCCCCCCTTCCCCCCTTCCACATTTTTCCATTTCATACACATGATCCTTCTTTTTTTTTAAGGTACCATACCTCAGTAGGTAAAAACAGATCCTTAAAGGATCACTTTGTTGTCTGTCCATCTGTTTGTCCGACTGTCAAAAAACCCTTATTCTCAGTAACGGGACTGAGCTAGGTGGCGCAGTGGCTAGCACACTGGACTCGCATTCGGGAGGACGACGGTTCAATCCCGTCTCCAGCCATCCTGATTTAGGTTTTCCGTGATTCCCCTAAATCACTCCAGGCAAATGCTGGGATGGTTCCTTTGAAAGGGCACGGTCGACTTCCTTCCCCGTCCTTCCCTAATCCGCTGAGACCGATGACCTCGCTGTTTGGTCCCTTCCCCAAAACAATCCAATCCAATCAGTAACGGGTGGACCATAAAGTTGAAATTTGTCCACATACTGCAGTTTATGATCCGTTGGCGGTGTTAAACATTGAAGCTTCCAACTCAATAAACTAAAAAGATAGGGCCATATATGTCACATATTTTAATACTCATAAATGCAGTCACCAAAATCTATAGGGTACTTCCCGTTGACCTACAATCCTGAAATTGTGCAAGAAGCAAGTTTCACAGTACAAGTAAAGCAAAAAATCCGAAAATTGTTAATTTGTGATTATATTTCATTTGTCATTTGCTCTCGGACGTAAAACTTGAAATTGTAACAGACAATAGTTCTGTATTCAGGCTGACTGGGTCGCAATGGGAAAAGTAACATGAGGCAAGGAATGGCTTTATTGCTCACATTACGCGTTTCGGAATTTATCCATCATTAGATATCCGCACATAGATATGGCGTTTCAACTCTTACGTGAAAGAAATATTCGCAGACGCGGAATAATCGTTCTTGCATATCTGATGAAAGATAAATTCGGAAACGCATCATGTGAGAACAAGGTCATTCTTTGCCTGTCGTTTGACTTTCACCATTGCGAGCCAGTCAGCCTCAATGGAGAACTAGTGATTATTATAATAATGGTCGCCTGGCTCCTGCCACATTCATGTTATTGAAACTAAAACCTGGAAATCCTTAGGACCGATACCTTACCTGCACCAGTGTCGACAACAGGCAAAAATGGTCGAGTTTCTCGATTCTCGGGGTGGATGAACTGTTTGTATGTACATAATTAGGTTTGTACGGAATCGTCAGTGCGCGAGTCCTATTCGCACCTGACCTGTTTTTTCCACTCGATCTCCCGGCCATAACTCGCTGTGGTGTTTCAGGAATGAGTTGTTTCAGAGATGGCTTTCCCGTAGAGTCTCGCAGGTGGAACTATAGCTATGGAATTCCTCTCGTCCTTTGCTTCGGTTAGTTTCTTTATCTTAGGCTGCTTGATAGCTCACAAAGTCCTTCGTTAGGCTTTGAAGTTTTGCTTGTAGCTTTCGTCAGTGCCTTGCATTCGGCTGTATTTCTTCGGTGCACACCTTCAGCCCACCTTTAGCTTGCCGTCGCTTCTTCTGGATAGAAATCATGACGCAGTCTGAAGCTTCCGGGCCGAGACTCGAACTCGGGACCATTCTGGATGACGCAATCTGTTTCGTTCCGCAATGTTGAACACAAGTTTTTCTTACGTCCATGATGCGTAAACTGAACATCTTCTCTTCAATTGTAATTCAGCTTCGTTTGAAAACACTTTACTGCGGCCGAAGGTTTGTATATCCCTCTTTGCATTTTTGTTTTTGTTTTCAGCACGTCCCTTTTATATGCGTTCACATTCGTTTAATCCGTGATATCCACTTAGATACACTGTTAGAGCTAAATGCGATTCATCTGCGCTCCGTCTTCCATAATACCTTGCCGTGCCGTATTGTAATATAAAATAATTATTTAATAAATAACTTGGCGTAAAGAAGGCATTAGGAAATTCGCCATATAATGTCTAAACATCATGTTGTACTAATAATGATAAAACCGATTTTCAGAGCTCACTATTCGAGAAAATTCTTAAACTGAACCAGTATAGTGTTGGAAACTTACTTGTATAGCCAACGTTGCCATTTATTCTGCTTGAACTTTCTCCAAACGAGCCACAAGGAATACAGGATTTTCCCTGTCTGAAAACTAACATGTACGTTCACTCATATATGAAACATTACGTTGCCACTTACGGCATAACTGTAATTCTCTTCGCCACTCGCACAAAAAATTGGATGACTCCTGCAACAAAATAAACGCTTCGTCAACTCGGAGAGTTCGTAGCTGACAGTACCAGTACGGCGGCAAGGAACACGCACTCCACGCTGAAGTCACTAAGTGTCAGACAGCACAAGAGGTACGAATTTTACTGTCGCCTTACAGATTAGCTGTGACTTCCGATTGGATAGAGTCGGTAGGCGAAAAGCAAAAATCTTTCGTTCCAATCCCAGTCCGACACACAGTTTTGATTTGCTGTCAGTCTTCAGCTCAGTGCATATTTCGCTGCAGAGCGAAAATCAATTTTGTAATCACAGTATTCTTAAATGCTTATCTAAGTTCTCCTTCGCTAAGTATGGTTGATCTGTTGTAGTCGAGTCACCATCCGTATACCTAAGCGGCAGCAGACAACCGACACGCGACAGACTGACGTGTCTGAGTGAGCTTCCGAGCGTCTATAATGCGCCGTGAGGCAGAAGTTGTGATCGTTCTCAGCAGACACTTGTATCAATCTCGTATGGCCCGTGTGACTGGTTGCACTCCCAAGATACATTCACTCTTTCTTTCTTTTGAGTTATCGATTTGACTGAAAACTAATGAAATCCAGATAGATTTAAATTGCGATATTTTGTGTCGCCGTGGTTGTTGTTGCTGTTGTGGCCTTCAGTTCGAAGACAGGTTTGATGCCATCCTCCACGGTACTCTATCCTGTGCAACCCTCTTCATCTCTCCAGCCGACATAATTCTGAATCTGCTTACTGTATTCATCTCTTGGCCTGCCTCTACAATTCCCCCCCCCCCCCCCTACACACACACACACACACACACACACACACACACACACACACACACACACACTCTCTCTCTCTCTCTCTCTCTCTCTCTCTCTCTCTTCCCTCCAGTACGAAATTCACGTTTTCTTGGTTCCTCAGAATGTGTCTTATCAACCTAAAGCTTCTTTTAGTGAAATTGTACCATAAATCTTTTCTGCCTTCAATTAGAATCATCATTTATCAGGTCTACCCATCTAATCTTCAGCGTTCTGGCGTAGCACCTTACTTCAGAAGCTTCTATTCTGTTCCGTCAGAACTGTGTTTCGTCCACGTTTCATCCCCGTGTACAAGGTCCCCGCGTCTGAGGTTCGAGTCCTCCCACGGGCATGGGCGTGTGTATTATCCTTAGCGTAAGTTACTTTAAGTTTGATTCAGTAGTGTGTAAGCCTACGGACCAATGACCTCAGCAGTTTGGTCCCATAGGAACTTACCACAAATTTCCAAATTTTTCGGATACAGACAAATACCTGCAGATAAAAGTTCCTTCAACTTAAATTTCTGTTGGAAGTTAACACAATTCTGGAATTTTTTTCTTGCTGGTTGTAGTCTATTGGAAGTTGACAGATTTCTGAAATTGTTTTCTTGAAGGTTATAGTCTGCAATTTGTATCCTCTGTACTTCGGCCATCATCAGATATTTTGCTATCGAAACAGCAGATATATTGTACTACTTTCATTGTCTCGTTTGCTAACCTAATTCCCTCATACCGCCTTATTTACTTCGAGTACATTGTCTTACCGTTGTTTTACGTTTGTTGATGCTAATCTTATAACCGCTTTTCGGGATGCTGAAAATTCCATTCACTTGCCCTTCGAAGTCCTTTGTCGCCTATGACGGAATTACAGTGTTACCGACAAACCGGAAAGTTGTAACTTAAACTACCTTTCCAAATTTCTTCCTGGATTCATTTAGCGTTCGGTCTGTGTACATATCTAATAACAACGGGGATGGGCCTTAAGCTTCATTGCGCTCCTTTACCATCTAGGGCTTCTACTTCATGTTCTTTACGTCTTAATACCTACATGTAGAACTTGTGCACAATCTTTCGCTCGCTGGATCTTATCCCTGTCTACTGTTAGAGTGTCAAGGAGTGTATTCCACTGGGAGACAGTGTGTGTGTGTGTGTGACGTAAGGTGGCGACGGCACGCACTGTGAGTTCTCCAGAAGACACGTCCCCTGGTAAGAGCCGCTCTCCAGCAAACAAAAGCCTCAGCCAGGGGCGGAATTCCAGCCGCCACGGTCTGCTGCGCGCACAACACAACACAACACCAGAACACAACACAACAACACAGGGCAACACAATGGCGCGCCTCGCGTGTGGCGCTGCTCGTGACGTCATCCGGCCGACGCCGTCTCGCGCGTATAGGCGCTGCCAGGTAGTGAGTGGGGGGACACCGGGCCACGTCGAAACCTCCATTACCTTACCTCTCCTACTGGGAACTTCGGCGGCGTCGCGGAGACCGTAACTCGCTGCCGGGGACTCAATCGACGCACTCTTGACAATAGGCCGACAGGTCCTGTTTTGTCAAGGACATTTCCTTCCTAAATCGCGTAAGCAGAACCTGGCAATCCTCGATCCGCTATATTGTTTTTTTCTCGTTTTTCTTCTCTCTTTCTTAGTCTTTTTGTCCTCTTCTACTCTTTCCCTCTGCTTTTGCTCTTCCCTTTGCTCTTCTGTTTCGCCTTTTCATCTTTTCTTTTCCTCTTCTCTCTTCTTCTCTTTTTGCTCATTTGCAAAATCTGTCGCGATGAGTTCCTCTGGTTATCCTCCATCATTCTAGCTGTATTTTAAAATGCCCACCATCAAAATATCGAGAAGTACCGCTACGGCGAGGAACACCCTCAGCACCGTCGACACTTCACACTATAGGCGCGTACACGCAAGGCCAACGATCGATAACGCACAGCTTCGTCGGCCGTGATTTGCTTAGGGTGTACTGGAGGCTAATCGGGGCCAACGAAGCGGCTGGCCTGCGCTGCTGGCGGTAACATCAAAGCGTTGGCCGACGGCTGCCCCTGCGACCCCTCTCCTACAGTGGACCCCTCTCTAACAAGAGCATCGTCATAAACTGTGGAATATACGGTTTAAAATACAGTAGTTGGCTGTTCAATTAAAGTGCGAAATCAATCAGTGAAACATGCTGAGTCCGTCTTGCGGCTGCCCTTAAAAACTTAATTCTGACAGTCGCTGCTTCCCCTGCATCGAAAAGCTGCTATGGCCAAGGGTCTATGTTCACTGTGCTTAAAAATACTGGAGTATAGAGTGGGGTATGGAAAAAACCATTACAGCTGACAAGAGTTTTATCGTGTAGGGGAATGTTTATGGGTCCCTACCAACTGAGATTACAGACGCAAATTGAAAAGTTTAGACGCTTATCGAGAAAAAAGTCGGTCATTAGAAAGTAATGTGCAACATATGATAAAGAAAAACTTACGATGAGTGCTCAGATTGTCTCCTAAATCATTTATTCAGATATAGAACAACAGAGTGCCTATAACAGTACCTTCGGGAACGCCAAAAATCATTTCTGATTTTTACTAGATGACTTTTCATCAGTTACTACGAACTGTGACTTCTCTGACAGGAAATCACGAATGCAGTCGCATATGTGACACGATGTTCCATAAGCCCGCAATTTGATTACAAGCCGCTTGCAAGGTAGTGTCGAAAGCATTCTGGAAATCTAAAAATACGGAATAAATTTGAAATGGCTCGTCAGTACCATACAACACTTCCTGTGAGTAAAGAGCTACATAGTTGTGTTTCACTAGAGCGATGTTTTCTAAATTCTTGTTGACTGTGTGTCAATAGACCGTTTTCTTCGAGGTAATTCATAATGTTCGAACACAATTTATGTTACAAAACTCTGCTGCATATCGACTTTAATGATATGTAGTTTAGTGGATTACTCCTAATACCTTTCTTGAATATTGGAGTGACGTGTACACTTTCCAGTCTTTGGGTACGGATCTTTCCTCAAGGGAGCGATAGTATGTGATTGTTAACTATGGAGCTATTCTATTATCATACTCTGAAAGAGCACTGAAAGACCTAAGTCGAAACAAGGCCCCGGGAGTAGACAACATTCCATTATAACTACTGACGGCCTTGGGAGAGCCGGGCCTAACAAAACTCTACCATCTGGTGAGCAAGATGTATGAGACAATCGAAATACCCTCAGACTTCAAGAAGAATATAATAATTCCAGTCCCAAAGAAAGCAGGTGTCGACAGATGTGAAAATTACCTAACTATCAGTTTAATAAGCCACGGCTCCAAAATACTAACACGAATTCTTTACAGACGAATGGAAAAACTTGTAGAAGCCGACCTCGGCGAATGTCGGTTTGGATTCCACAGAAATGTTGGAACACGTTAGGTAATACTGACCCTACGACTTATCTTAGGAAACAGATTAAGGAAAGGCAAACCTACGTTTCTAGCATTTGTAGACTTAGAGAAAGCTTTTGACAATGTTGACTGGAGTACTCTCTTTCAAATTCTGAACGCCGCAGAGGTAAAATACAGGGAGCGAAAGGCTATTTGCAATTTGTACAGAAAGCAGATGGCAGTTATAAGAGTCGAGGGACATGAAAGGGAAGCAGTGGTCGGGAAGGGAGTGAGACAGGGTTGTAGCCTATCCCCGATGTTATTCAATCTGTATGTTGAGCAAGCAGTGAGGGAACCAAAAGAAAAATTCGGAGTAGGAATTATAATCCATGGAGAAGAAGTAAAAACTTTGAGGTTCGCCGTTGACATTGTAATTCTGTCAGAGACAGCAAAGGACATGGAAGAGCAGTTGAACGGAATGGACAGTGTCTTGAAAGGAGGGTATAAGATGAACATCAACAAAAGCAAAACGAGGATAATGGAATGTAGTCGAATTAAGTCGGGTGATGCTGAGGGAGTTAGATTAAGAAATGAGACAATTAAGCTAGTAGATGAGTTTTGTTATTTCGGCAGCAAAATAACTGATGATGGCCAAAGTAGAGAGGATATAAAATGTAGACTGGCAATGGTAAGAAAAGCGTTTCTGAAGAAGAGACATTTGTTAACATCGGGTATAGATTTAAGTGTCAGGAAGTCGTTTCTGAGAGTATTTGTATGGAGTGTAGCCATGTATGGAAGTGAAACATGGACGATGAATAGTTTAGACGAGAAGAGAATAGAAGCTTTGGAAATGTGGTGCTACAGAAGAATGCTGAAGAGTAGATGGGTAGATCACATAACTAATGAGGAGGTACTGAATAGAATTGGGGAGAAGAGGAGTTTGTGGCGCAAATTGACTAGAAGAAGGTATCGGTTGTTAGGACATGTTCTGAGGCATCAAGGGATCACCAATTTGGTATTGGAGGGAAGCGCGGAGGGTAAAAATCGTATGGGGAGACCGAAAAATGAATAGATTAAACAGATTAAGAAAGATATAGTTTGCAGTAGGTACTGGGAGATGCACAGGATAGAGTAGCATGGAGAGCTGCATCAAACCAGTCTCTGGACTGAAAACCACAACAACAACACTCTGAAAGAAACCTAACTGGTATACAGTCTGGACCGGAGGAGTTGGTTTTGTTAAGTGATTTAAGTTACTTCACTACTCCGAGGTTATGTACTTCTGCGTTTCTCATGTTGGCAGCTGTTCTCGTTTCGAATTCTGGAGTATTTACTTCGTCTTCTTTGGTGAAACAATTTCGGAGGGCTGTATTTATTAACTCTGGTTTAGCAACATTATCGTTGTTACGACGTAAAGTCAGCGCCGGCGCACCAGGCTGGAACGACAGAGGAGAGAACGCTGCGAGAAGAGGTGAGGCGGCCGCACGCTCACCGACCTCCCTCCAGGACGACAACGCGACAGCAGCGGGCCGTAGGTGAAGACGACGTAAGCGCCGCGCCCAACTGGGGGCGGCCCACTTACATAGCAGCTTCAACGTTAGCCGACGCGTCGTAGGCTCCAACATTAGCAATCTCTGCGTATCGGAGACTTGTTTGTTCTGAAGAACACTGATTATTTCGTATGCCGTCCTTTGCTTGCGGCACATCTATCAAAGTTAAATATTTGTACTTGTCTTGTCGTAATAAAACCCATTAATAGCAGTTGTTTGACTGTTTATCTAGCAAACCGAATATGCAGGATTCCTAGATACAACAGTCGTCTATAGTATTTCAATTGCCATCGCGCAGAGAAGGCATTGATTGTGTCTTGCCGCTGGGACGCTTTACATACGACTGGAATATCTTTAGATTTTCTGCCAGGTTTTGAGACAAAGTTTCGTTGTGGAAACTGTAATAAGCATCTCGCATTAAAGTCCGCGCTAAATTTCGAGCTCGTGTAAAAGATCACCAATCTGGTGATTTTGTTTTCGTAAAAATTTGCCGTGTTTTTTTTTTTTTTCGTTCTTTCTGCAACAGTGTTCTGATGTGTTTTATGTACCAAGGGGGATCAGCTCCTTCGTTAATTTATTTAGTATAAATCTCACAATTTGTGTCGATAGTTTATTTATTTATTTATTTTAATTCAAGCCACATCTGGTCCACATTTACCGGTGCACTGTTAATTTGAAAGGAGGAAGTCAAGCAAATTTTTATCTGTTTTTTTTTTTTTTTTTTTTTTTTTTAATAGATATATTTTTCATCAGGTTATCCTCCATGGGGTCGGTGCACGCAACTACTGTGGTTATATAGGGTTAGATAGAGCAGCAATCAGTCGTAGAATTAAGTTGCTTTAATATGACATTTACAGTCACAACGCAGATCAGATTTCGACCCGTGTCAGGTCATTATAAATGCAGTGCGGAATTGTAGCAGTTGTTCGTGCTCAAGTGAATGCTTACACAGTTCAGTAATGGTTGAACTGTGTAAGCATTCACTTGAGCACGAACAACTGCTACAATTCCGCACTGCATTTATAATGACCTGACACGGGTCGAAATCTGATCTGCGTTGTGACTGTAAATGTCATATTAAAGCAACTTAATTCTACGACTGACTGCTGCTCTATCTAACCCAAGACATATTTTTGATTTGTTTTTGGTGGATTTTGAAGTTATGATATTGGTTCTCATATTCTCGCTACGACAACCCTTCGTTTGGTGTGGATGAGAAGCGGAACGCCATTGCATTGGCGACCAACGTGGGGCCGAATCCAGCCACTGTGGTTCTCTGGTCTTCCTTGGCCCGGCGTGTCCGCTGCTTTGAGGACTTTTGGTCCAGACAGCTGCGCAGCTCCGTGCAGCTTACGTTATGGCGGCGCCTTGCGGTGTACTTGTTGCTGGATGTTGCAGCGTACAGCCTGCGCAGTGATCTGCGGTCCCGGCAAGGCGTGGCCAGGTGGGTCCCGCAGTCTGGTCTGGTGTCGCGGCCAGGAAACGACGAACTGCTGGCGGTGCCGGAGAAGCTGGCCGGCGCGCCGCTTCTCAGGGGTAAACGGAGAAGTGCGCCCCTGCGTTGTCCAGCCAGTCTGCACCAGTAAACCGACGATTCTTTGAGGAATAAAAACAGCTTAAAAAGTCTGCTTGTAGTTGACAGATCCGTTAATCTGCTAAATATTTTACGTTAAAGATTGAGCGAGGAAAGCTTAAATTGTGTTGGAAGCCGTTACGTGCTCTCAATTTGCGCGCCTGCCTCGAGACAAACACACAGTTACTAGCTCCGGTAATTGCGCTGTTGTGTTAAGCCTCTAGCATGAGACTGTACCTCTTGATGAGGAGATTGCGATGATATATGACGATGGTATCTGTTCCCGAAACAACAATTACCGTTGATGACCTCACGGGGAGCGTGCAAGGGATAAGTCCCTGCAGGTGCACTATCCTCTGTGCCCTTGGTGGCTCAGATGGATAGAGCGTCGGCCATGTAAGCAGGAGATCCCGGGTTCGAGTCCCGGTCGGGGCACACATTTTCAACATGTCCCCAGTGAAGTATATCAACGCCTCTTGCAGCTAGGGTGTCCATTTACTTATCATTTCAGATTGCGATGACATTTTATATTTTTAAATTCGGCCAATAATTACGCGAAATACTGAAAATCAAATGTCGTTTGCCCCTGACAGCTGGTAGATAAAGAACCTTTGACTGGTGCCTGTTTGCTAACAGAGATAACGGTCGACAGCCTCTCTCTGATCCGCGGGACAGCATTAAACTTCTCGTAACTCCAGTGTCAATAATTACAGCGCTGCACAAATCCAGCCACTTCCAGAAAGATTCCGAGATTCTACCAGTGGTCTGCAATGTGTACACTGCCAGCAGTTCCCCGATAATCTCTACGACAACAAAACAGGAATTTATAGTTCGACGTCTGTAGCTCAAAGGACACACAGAAACACTCAAATTTCCATGGAAACAAATTATATTTATTTGCTTGACTTTAACCTCGCCGAGTCCGACTCGGTGAGTAAAGCACAGCCGACTGTCCGGCCAGCTACTCGGCTCCTCGACGTCGTATCAGTTGAGCGCCTGCTCAGCGCCTGCGCAGTCGCGAAGTGCCAACAGTCACTCAGAAAACCGGAATGACTCCACCCGAAACACTTTCGCACTCTCTAACAGTTTTCCGCTATGTAAGAAATAACGCGACGACCCACACCACGTCTACCCCACACCACTTTTACACTCAGACTGCTGGGCACCGGCTTGATTTCGAACCGTTCCATGTAATTATTTAACGTTTAGACCTTTCAGCCAATCAGAACCAGGAGGAGAATATAGACACTTCCATTGGCTCTCACCAATATTACTTCTGTAACGTTCTTCTTCCTGTCAGGACTTTAGAACTTATTTTCTGCAACGGATGCCGGAAAACACCGGTCATCATGGGAAATCGCAGACCTTATAACTCATCCATAACGTATCCGGCCACGATCCATGTCGGAGGATTGGAGGAAGACCAGCTGGAGAGCAGCACACTTCCTTTCCCTGTCGACACAGCAGCGGCCCGGAAATGATGTGTTAGCAGCTGGTGCAAGCAACTTTGGGAACAGTTTGAGGGTCTCGATCATTGGAAACCATTGCAGATATGTAGAGGGCTGGGGTTGGACTATATGAATTCGAAGGGCACGTGAGCCTTACAGTAGCAGAGGTAGCAGGTAAACTCAGACTCACTAGGAAGGCCATAAGCATCTTGTCCAAATCCTCCCTCTGCCTAATCATCCGAAGCATCTGACACTCCAAACTTTCCGCTCTATAAATATGTTTCCAAAGAACTGTTCCGTAAGCAAAACACTGTCTCGGCATTTGCTTGACCCTTACATGTTCTGACGATATTTCGCCTTAATCAGTGCGTTTCGATTGATTTTATGTCGAACAATATGTAAATGATACGTGCGAATACAACCAGTGTTGGAGTTGTAGTCGTTATATTCTCTCTGTAGCTTTCGTACAAGCAGCAGCTTCCTTATACCAAGGTAACGTTTTAAGCTTTTGCAAGTGGCACTAGGTCACGCTGCAGAGATACCAGTTCATTACTTTAAAAAAAAAATTCTCGTACATTATTATTAAAACGATGGAAATCTAAAATAAACTCTAAGATAAAAAAGACGTACCACGAAGAAATTAACCCAATGGGACGGAAATCGGTAGATGTAATGTATATGTACAGACAAAGAAATGTTTACAATTTCAGAAAAACTGAATGGTTTATTCAAGAGAAAGAGCTTCACAAATTGTGCAAGTCAATCATCGCTGCCCATCATGCAAGCACCCATTCGGCTTGGCGTTGATCGATAGGGTTGTCGGATACCCTCCTGAGGGACATCGTCCCGAATTCGTCCAACTGGTGCGTTAGATCGTCAAAATCCCCTGCTGGTTGGGGGAGTCTGCCCGTAAAGCTCCAGGGCGCTGAAGACCTTGCTGTCGTGTCGTGCGCCCAGAAACACCTCTACTACTACTACTGCTACTACTACTACTACTACGTAATGCTCCAAACGTCATCTACTGCGGAGAGATCCAGTGGCGTTGCTGGCCAACGTAGGGTTCGGCAAACACGGAAACTCTCGCCGTTTGCGAGCGGCCGTTATCTTGCTGAAATGTAAGCCTAGCACGGATTGCCATGAAGGGCAAAGTGAAACGCCCCCTTAGAAAAATTAATGAATTACTGTGTTGATAAACCTCTTACATTATTTGATTTCCAAACAGCTGAGGAGAACTGAACGTATTCAGACATTTCGCTCTTTACCTATTCTGATCAACACTAAACTGACACACAATATTTTTAGCGCAACGCAATCTGACTTTGAAAAATCCCTACAAAAGAATGGCCCTGACTAACAATAACCTATACCTTTCACGAATCACTTCCCTCACAAAAATCTGCGTTACTCGAACTACTGCAATACAGCGAGCGCCACTACTGCCAGCTAAATAAAAGATTCAAACTACTGAAGGCACTAACTACTGATAGGCATAGTTAGCAAATGAAAGATTTTGATAGAGAACAAACAATGTATTTAACTTAATAGTGTTCAAAAGTCATAATATATATATCAGTTCATGACATCCTGTCTTACAAAGTTACTGTCTCTGATGGACACACGTCCAGACCATCCGCTCTCAAAAATCCGCGATCTCACTTCCCCACATCCACCACTGCTGGCGGCTCACCTCCAACTGCGCAACGCTACGCGCTGTTGACATCCAACTGCCCAACACTACAATAGCAAATATTCCAACAATGCAAACCAGCCACAGACTGCACACAGCACAGCCAGTGATTTTCATACGAGGCGTTAACAATATAAAAACCTAAACAGCCTACTTACAAAAGAAACGGCGTAAAATAACGCCAAGAAATGGCGCTCTCGGTTGCCGGCCCGTTTGGTGTCCCACCGCTGTCTGGGGAGTCTGCAGACACGTCTTCGCTGATCATCGGGGCTTTGTTCGAAGCGCGACTCAACAGTGAGGACAACCGCACGCCACTCAGTGATGTTCCACGGCGATGACGCGCCCGGAGACGATGTCCCCTAGGACGACATCAAACAACTCTATCAGTGCCCAGCCGAATTACTGCTTGCAGAAAGACCAGAGGTAGACCAACGTGCCACTGATTTGCACAGTTTGTGAAGCTCTTTCTGTTCCGTAAATCATCCATTTTCTCTGAAGGTTTAATCATTTTTTTCTGTGCATGTACAACACATCTACCGATTTCCGACCTACGCGGATAATTCCTTCGGGGTGCGCCGTTTTTTTTTCTTATGTTTTTTTTTTCTACCCTAGAACGTATTTATACGAGATCGTAACATGACGCAAAACTTGGCTACATTTGTCAGAGCCGGAAACTAAGCAGTAATCAACTGTTTCGGTGTTGCAAGAGGAAACGGAAACAAGAAAAGTGGTTCGTTTACGAAGCACCTACTAGGAGGAGGACGTTTCCTATACTGCACAATATTTATGCGAAGCGTCCCCTAGTCACCTTTAGGTACGCCTGTAGCTAGCTGTTGGGGCTCGCCAATATATACGCTTGTTCGCTGCAAACGTGCTAACCAGAGCAGCACCAGAAGGCGGCGACCAACCGCCTCGTGGAAATACTGTGCAATTTAAACAAGACAGTGCGATTCAACGCCCGAGAATCTTTGAACGCCTCAAACAGCACCCTTGCAAGAAACTGACCGGTTGTTTGTTGTTTACGCTGGGCAAAGTTGCGACCGTTGCTTTAGGGTATCGTAGAAGATTTGATGCTGAAAGGTATAGAACAGTGTGTCTGCCTCTTGCCATTGACGAGATCGGGAAAGAGTACTGAAAACTTGGCATCATTCTTCATGTGGGGTCCTGCCCACTCGTCTCTTATAGTGTGCCTAAAGGAAGCTGATTTCTCGGGCAGCTATACAAAAATTCAAGCAAATCACATTAATGGCTTTTATTACAATAAAGTGGACTGACAATACTTAACTTTGGTTTCCAATGTAGACTCGCAAGCTGTTGGCGACTTGCATATAATGTCTTTCGCTGTGTAGTCTGTCCGTGCAAGTAATGGATATGGATCACAATTAACAGCTCTTCCGGTGGTCTCTTCTATGCCCGGGTCTAGTAGTGTCCGTCTTCTACTGTCCGGCAGGAGCGGCGCTTATATTCCCTTCGGTCAGAGGCCGCTCCTGCCGTGGTGCGGTCCTAGTCAGCGAACTATTGGCTGACGGCGTCTCACAGCCTCGTCTGCTCTTGCGTTCTTCATCTTCGTGTTACGCTGGGACGCTTCATCGCGATGATACTGCAGCTGCCGTACATCGCCTCGAACTAGTAATCATACGAGGGTGAAAAAACTGCGATGACGTCTCGCTGTCCACATTCACCTGATTTATAGCCTAACTAATTCTTTTTCGTTCCCCTATGTCAAATAAAAAAAAAAAACGTGGTCATCGATTTTCATTACCTCAAGAAGCTGTTTAACCCTTTTATCATCACCACCACCTTCTTCTTCTTCTCCTCCTCCCTTTTTCTAAGTACGACATCACAGTGACAAAAAAAAGTTTTAAGTATTGGTCCGAACGCATACAGAAGTATATGTGCATTTTATGACACACACACACACACACACACACACACACACACACGCGCGCCCGCGCGCGCGTTCAAACTCAATAGTTTCTCACTAGAGTGCAGAAAAAGAAACAATCGCATAAACAAAGGTCAACAAAAGCAAAACGGCTCCGACTAAGACAACCCCACATCACTGCCACACACACAAAGTGAAATAAATGACATATATCAGGTGGCAATTGTGTGTCAGTCCCGTAAGGACGTGTTTGCCAATATTACGTAAAAAAAACATTGTTTCTGCTTCTTAGGCGTCTTTCGGAAGAAGTGGAACCTTGTGAAGTATCCTGCGCCTTCAGTATCCGCGTCCTTCCTTGCTGTGTTCATTGAGCGATTGGAACAGTTCGCTGTTCGTGCAACCCTTCTCAATCACACCGTTTAATGAAAATTTTGCTTCCGCATTTGCCTATTCCTCCGTATAAAACTGACGATATTGCGTTATATTCACACGTGCTGGATTACGAAGAATTCTCCGCCAACGTTTCGGAACTGAAAGGATGGGCTCGCTTCTGTGCCGGTGCCACGTTATTTTGCGCGAGCTGTGCCGAAAAAATATGTTTTCCTTTCATTGTTTGTGTAAAAACATAAGGCGGACCGCGAAATCATTATTTATCCATAATATTGTTTCCTTTCAAGTGCGGCAACTTAGATGTTACTGCCTCTCTATAGATAAGTATCAGAAGCTTAAAGACTCTTCTGTCCGAGCGTGTCTTACGTAGCTCGTAGGTCATCCTCCTTCACACAGGTCGCGTCTAGCCGCACCTCTGTATATCTCAAGACTAGTAAAAAGTAAAAGTATTATTTAGACAGGTTCACTCCGCTCTGGCGGTCGTGTTTTGGGCACTGAATGTTATAAATGCTTCCGAAAAGATATCTTTTGCCGTAATTACCTGAGTTGAAACCAAAGTTCTTCTTCTATTCGTTTATCGTTGACTAAGCGAACCATGGGTGGCTGTTAACACCAAGACCCATAAGAATAATTATCTCTGGTAAGCGTATTAAAATTCTCAAATGCAGGAAATTATTGATGATGTGATTTGTGTTTACTTTAGACGTCTCTTGAATAATAAAACTGATGATGTTGCACTGATATACCCGAAAATCATTCGTAAATTCACAGTTTGTATCTCTTCTAGTAAACTCCTTAAGTCAGATGTTACACACTGCTTTCCGTTAGCATCGTAAGGTATATGAATTTTCATTCAGCAAAAATCACATCTCTTCCTGATCCGCGGCTGCTATGGTCGTAGGTTCGAATCCTGCCTCGCGCATGGATGTGTGTGATGTCCTTAGGTTAGTTAGGTTTAAGTAGTTCTAAGTTTAGGGGACTGATGACCTCAGCTGTTAAGTCTCATAGTGCTTAGAGACATTTTTGAACTTCCTGATCTTCACAGGCGTCTCAGTGTAAATACACTGGAGTCACCAATTTCTAAAATAGCTTCTTTTTAGAAGACCGAGAACGTTTTGTTTCGTAACACCACACACACAGATGACTGCTACGTAACTATTTCAGTGCCATCAAGCTTTGCTCTTTCACAACAGCTAACATCGATCTCTGACATAGGACTGAAGTTGTAACATTAAATTTTGGTTTATGATACGTAAGTTGATTGGTAAAAACATCGGCCACGCATCTGAGGGAAGCTTCCGGTACGTTTTTCGTACCCACGGCCCTCGGCTCCTTGACGTCTGCGTCCAGGGACTTCGAACGTTCCGGGCCAGCTGGAAGGTTCCTTCCGCTGCCGCTTTGCTACTGCACCGCTTATGAAACGTAACAAACAACACACACACAGAAATTTGTGGGTTTCAGAACAGAAATTAACATAATTTATATAGACATTGTGTGTGTTGTACTGTTGGTTGTTGTTGTGCTCTTCAGTCCTGAGACTGGTTTGATGCAGCTCTCCATGCTACTCTATCCTGTGCAAGCTTCTTCGTCTCCCAGTACTTACTGCAACCTACATCCTTCTGAATCTGCTTAGTGTATTCATGTCTTCGTCTCCCTCTACGATTTTTACCCTCCACGCTGCCCTCCAATGCTAAATCTGCGATCCCTTGATGCCTCAGAACATGTCCTACCAACCGGTCCCTTCTTCTAGTCAAGTTGTGACACAATTTCCTCTTGTCCCCAGTTCTATTCAATACCTCCTCATTAGTTATGTGATCTACCCATCTAATCTTCAGCATTCTTCTGTAGCACCACATTTTGAAAGCTTCTATTCTCTTCTTGTCTAAGCTATTTATCGTCCACATTTCACTTCCATACATGGCTACACTCCATACGAATACTTTCAGAAACGACTTCCTGACATTTAAATCTATACTCGATGTTAACAAATTTCTCTTCTTCAGAAACGCTTTCCTTGCCATTGCCAGTCTACATTTTATATCCTCTCTACTTCGACTATCATCAGTTATTTTGCTCCCCAAATAGAAAACTTCTTTACTACTTTAAGTGTCTCATTTCCTAATCTAATTCCCTCGGCATCACTTGACTTAATTCGACTACATTCCATTATCCTCGTTTTGCTTTTGTTGACGTTCATCTTATATCCTCCTTTCAAGACACTGTCCATTCCGTTCAGCTGCTCTTCCAAGTCCTTTGCTGTCTCTGACAGAATTACAACGTCATCGGCGAACCTCAAAGTTTTTATTTCTTCTCCATGGATTTTAATACCTACTCCGAATTTTTCTTTTGTTTCCTTTACTGCTTGCTCAATATACAGATTGAATAACATCGGGGAGAGGCTACAACCCTGTCTCACTCCCTTCCCAACCACTGCTTCCCTTTTGTGTCCCTCGACTCATAGCTGCCATCTGCTTTCTGTACAAATTGTAAATAGCCTTTCGCTCCCTGTATTTTACTCCTGCCACCTTCAGAATTTGAAATAGAGTATTCCACTAAACATTGTCAAAAGCTTTCTCTAAGTCTACAAATGCTGGAAGCGTAGGCTTGCCTTTCCTTAAGCTATTTTCTAAGGTAAGTCGTAGGGTCAGTATTGGCTCACGTGTTGTATTGTAGTTGACATGAATAAGTTCAGACTGCCAGTTGCCGTATGTCGTTGCTACGCTAAGGGATTCTTTAGAAAAAAACCCTGCATCATCGCACACCGTTGCCTGGTGTGTTAGAGAAGTTCGTGCCTAGGCGCCTTGAGACACGTGCACGTCGCGCGGCTCCGGACTGTAGCGCCTAGAACCGCTCGGCCACCCCGGCCGGCGCCTCCCAAGTGCAGTCGCTGAATACAGCGGGCTCTTTCTAACGTACCGTATCTCCACATGTTATAGAATTTGTGCAATGAGCAAGCTTAGTAAATAAAATTAAAGTTCACACAGAGGAAATGAAAACGATGCCATGACGAAGCACACCGCTCTCTCTCTTTCTCTCTCTCTGTTAATCCAAACTTCTAAGGGTCCAAGATCGGTCATCAGTATTCAACAGTCGGTCAAGAATTACTATTTTAGAAGCCACTTCTCTCCCGAATGAATAATAGAAAATGAGATGCCTGCATGCTGCTGATGTGCTTTATGGGAAGTTCGTAAGAAGTTTATGTAATGTGTTCGAACTTGGCTTTTGTTGTTTCCACTTTGATGAGAAAGTGAAGGGGAGCCTAGAATCGATGATGAAACTTGAGAGACACATGTATAAAGGTAAAAAAGTGTGTTCAACTCAAGCCAGAATATTTTCAAAATATGGAACTCCAAACAGAGAGAAAGATCAATTATTGTTTTTAAAACGCTTTTGCCGTTAAGGCAAACACATACGAGGTGTGATCAAAAAGTAACGGCAATTTTTTGTTTTACTTAAATAACATTTATTTACTCGTCAACATCAACTTTGTCCCTTCAAAGTAATCTCCCTCGGATAAGATACACTTTTGTCAGAGCTTCTTCCAATATCGGAAGCACTTCTGCAGCTCTCTTCTCGTTACGGTGTTTAGCTCCTTAAGCGATTCTCTCTTGATCTCTTCAATGGTGGCAAAACGATACCCTTTCATTGTTCTCCTGAGCCTCGGGAAGAAAGACAAGTCGCAAGGGGCCATTTCCGGAAAATACTGTGGCTGAGGTAACGTAAAGGTTTTGTTTTTTGCCAAAGAGTCACGAAAGAGCATTGAACTGTGAGCGGGAGCGTTATGGTGATGCAGTTTCCACGAGTGGTTTTGCCACACTTGTGGTCGTTTTCTTGGGATTGCTTCTTTGCAAATCGCGCACAATTTCCCGCTAGTTTTCGCTACTGACAATGCCGCTATAAGGCAGGAACTCATCATGCACTATCTCACTGCAGCCGAAGAAAACAGTGAGAAGAACCTTCTCATGCCATCCAATCTCGATTTTTTTTCCGTCTGTTCTCTCCAGCCAGTTTCCATTGCGACGAATGGTCCTCGGTTTCGACGTGATACCCGTATACACATGTTTCATCACTTGGTATGACCTTTAGAAGCTGTGGATCGTTGTCGACTTTACTCACCAATTTCTGAGCGATCTTTACGCGACGTCGTTTTTGGTCGAAATTTAACAATTTCGGAACAAACTTGGCTGCTACACGTTTCGTGTACACCCATCCCAGAAACTGCTCGGCACGAGGCAAATAATCTTCGGGTATTATCAGCAACCTGTCTGGTGGTGATCCGGTGATTTTGCAGAACCATTTTCTTTTCTCCTTCTTCCACGCTGTCGCCAGTGATTGATGTGCTACGGCGTCCAGGGCGATCGTCTTCTTCCACGTCTTCTCTAGCCTCATTGAAACTTTTATACCAATCGTAAACTCTTGTCTTGCTCATCGGAGATTCGCCAAAAGGCACAGTCGACCATACGATCCTGCAGTTTATTCCATTTTTAAGCAAAATTTAATGCAAATTATTTGATGCATTATTTTTTAAAGTAAAAATTCTTCGATCACTCGAAAACGCTTATAACCTTTTCGACTGTCAACGTTAAACTAAATACTCAAAACAACTGGAAATGCAAACATACATCAGGAACATGTATACCAAAATGGTTCATATGGCTCTGAGCACTATGGGACTTAACATCTGAGGTCATCAGTCCCCTAGAACTTGGAACGGCTTAAACCTAACTAACCTAAGGACATCACACACATCCATGCCCGTGGCAGGATTCGAACCTGTGATCGTAGCGGTCGCGCGGTTCCAGGCTGTAGCGCCTAGAACCGCTCGGCCACCTCGGCCGGCACATGTATACCAGCGAGATATAAAAATTTTATGATCTTGCGCATAAATCCCACTAAATTGAAAAATTCCCATTAGTTCTAGATCAGGCCTCGTTCTCGGAAAGTGAGCTTCGATATAGAAAAGTCGCCCTGGGCGGGACGGAATGTGTGTGTGTCGCCCCAGAGAGCGCTGAGTACGTGCCGTGTTGTGTCGTGTTGTCGGCGGCTATCTGAGACACAGAGAGTCGCGTCCTTCCTTCCGGCGGAGGCATCCGCTTCCTGCGGCGACAGATAAGGGCCAGGATAAGGAGAACGAGGCCGGCTGTAGCTGCTGTAGACTGAACCACTGCCCTGCACCTGTCTCCTTGTAGCCCACCTCCAGATTCCGGCGCTGTTGACCTGCGTCCACACTCCGGGGAACGCGGAACCCTGACGTCACAGCTAAGTAGCTCCACTCCGGTACCCGGCGTTCCTCTCGTGGCCTTCACTCCCAACACTGGTTTTGTGGAGCTCTCCTCGTTAATCGAACCTCTACAAATCTGTCCATCCTTGCATAACTGCTACAACTTGCGTCGAATTTCTTCTTCTTCTGTAGTGGTCAATCCAAGGATTGGTTTGCAACAGCTACAATGGCAGCTTGTCTCCATTCTGTGCGTCTTTCAGCTTTTCTCTTCATTTCTTTATAGGTGTTACATCCCACATATTTCACGACTTGATCCATTACCTCAGTCGTGGTGTTCCTCTTGGTCTTTGTCCCTCGACATATCCCTGTATGATTGTGTTCAGGAGTCCTTTATGCCTTAATAGATGGCCTGTAAATTGGACTCTTCTTTTAACAGTGAAACTCCAGAAGCTTCTCTTCTCACCTGCTCTTTCCAGAACCACTTCGTTTGTGATCTTGTCGATACATTTTATTTTGAGCATGCGTCTATAGCACCACATTTCAAAAGAATTTAGCTTCTGATCTTCCTCTGTTCACACCCATAGCATGCCACACTCCACACATATGATTTCAAAAATCTTTTCCTGATTTCAAGGCTGATGCTCTTAGATGTTAATATGTTTTCCTTCTTGTTAAAAGCAGCCTTTGCTTGAGCTATTCTACTTCTCACTTCTGCCTTGCTCCTTCCATCCCTGGTAATATTACTGCCCAGATTAGTAAATTTATCAACTTGTTCAAGCAGTTCATTGCCTACATGAACTTGGACTTTCACTTGATCTTCTTTGTCGCATGCCATTACTTTTGGTTTTGCTTTATTAATTCTCATATTATATTCTTCACCCATAACTTTATCCATTCTATTCAGTAGGACTACAAGATCTTCTTCACTTTCAGCCAGGACAGCTATATCATCGGCAAATCTTATCATTTTAGGGATCGGAAAAACCGACCGGTCAGAACGGATACCGGTGTTTTAGTTCCGAATAACCGGTATTTCTCGGTATTCGTTTGGTCTCGGTAACAGCAAGTTTTTTTTAAAAAAAATTATGTCCTAACAACCGCGTAAAAAACCGAAATATCAATTAGCCTTAGCAGCAATGCTAAAAATTTTTTGTTCTTAAATAAAGCCTTTTTGAACAAGGAGTAATTTTTATTCGTAATATTTGGGGTTATTTTGAAATATTGCGTTATTACAGAAAGTGGTGAAACCGATCAGTGATATCTTAATAACAACGCCGACAGAAACGACCAACAAGTGTGTAGGAACAATAAGTGGCACAGCGCTGCTGAGGCAGTAACGTCCGTGTTGTAACGTCCGTGTTGCCGTGTGTCGCGGCTTGAGGTACAGTGTGTACTTGCAGTGTTCAGAAGTGTGTGAAATCTTATGGGACTCAACTGCTAAGGTCTTCAGTCCCTAAGTTTACACAATTATCCTAAGGACAAACACACACACACCCATGCCCGAGGGAGGACTCGAACCTCCGCCGGGACCAGCCACACAGTCCATGACTGCAGCGCTTCAGACCGCTCGGCTAATCCCGCGCGGCCGTACGTGCAGTGTGCTGCACTCGCCGCCACCTGGTCTGCACGCCAGTTTCTCGCTGTCGCCGGCGGACGTCCGTTCTATTGCACAATGGCACCAACCCTAGTCAGGAAGTAATTTTACGAAGTGACATAGCGATGTAGCTCGATTTCCTTCAAAAGATTACAGATTTCTCTACCATTTATATGAAATAGCCGACCGTGGTGGCCGTGCGGTTCTAGGCGTTTCAGTCCGGAACCCCACGACTGCTACAGTCGCAGGTTCGAATCCTGCCTCGGGCATGGATGTGTGTGATGTCCTTAGGTTAGTTAGGTTTACGTAGTTCTAAGTTCTAGGGGGCTGATGACCACAGATGTGAAGTCCCATAGTGCTCAGAGCCATTTATAGGAAATAATAAAAGAGGAAGGGAGTGATGGTAACACTAATAAATTAAAAAATAAACAACAGCCCATTGATAGCACACAACAGATATGGAAAGTAGCTGATCTGCTTTCGGTATGTACATAATATGCATTCATCTGCTGATAGCCCTTCAGAACCAACAAATTAACTTAAACCTCAGTTTTCGCGGTTTATTACGGACTATTTCTAATATCCCGATAGTGCCGCACAATACCGCATTAGAACATGATTTTTCAGTTGAGTTTCCAAAAATTAGAATTAGTAGGAGAATATTGGTGACTTCTTTTAGTCTTCAACCACTTATTTCTTTCGAGGAAAGCGGCGAACGGTGGACGGACAAAGTTTTCTCTTATTTGCCTGTTTAATTTAATATTTTGATACTCTGTATCGCGAAACTGGATGAGCCAGAATTTTTTAATCCTCCTTCGATTTCTCCCTTTTTAGAAAAGATGCACTATGTGATCAAAAGTATCCGGACACCTGGCTAAAAAAAGTTCGTGGCGCCCTCGATCGGTAATGCCTTAGCCTTGATAACAGCTTCCACTTTCGAAGGTACACGTTCAGTCAGGTACTGGAAGGTTTATTGCGGAATGGTAGCCCATTCTTCACGGAGCGCTGCACTCAGGAGAGGTATCCATATCGGTCGCTGAGGTCTGCCACGAAGCCGGCGTTCCAAGACATCCTAAAGCGGTTCTATAGGATTCAGGTCAGGACTCTGTGCAGGCCAGTCCATTACAGGGATGTTATTGTCGTGTAACCACTCCGCCACTGGCCGTGCATTATGAACAGGCGATCCATCTCGTTGAAATATGCAGTCCCCATCTGAAAATTGCTCTTCAACAGTGGGATGTAAGAACTGCATAAACATCAATGTAGGTCTGTGCTGTGATAGTGCCACGCAAAACAGCAAGGGGTGCAAGCCCCCTCCATGACAAACACGAACGCACCATAACACTACCGCCTCCGAATTTTACTGTTGGCACTACACACGCTGGCAGATGACGTTAACCGGGCCTCCACCATACCCACACCCTGCCATCGGATCCCCACATTGTATACCGTGGCTCCACCCGACATTTTCCACAGTTCAATCGTCCAATCTTTACGCTTCTCACAGCAAGCGAGGCATCGTTTGGCATTTAGCGGCGTGATGTGTTGCTTACCTGAGCAGCCGCTCGACCATGAAATCCAAGTTTCCTCACCTCCCGCCTAACTGTCGTAGTACTTGCAGTAGATCCTGACGCAATTTGGAATTCCTGTGTGGCGGTCTGGATAGATGTCTGCCTATTACACATTATGAACTTTCCAACTGTCAACAGACGAGGTCGGCCTGTCCGCTTTTGTGCTGTACGTGTCCCTTCACGCTTCCACTATCACATCGGAAACAGTGGATCAAGGGATGTTTGGGAGTGTGGAAAGCTCGCGTACGGACGTATGACACAAGTGACACCCAATCACGTTCGAACTGCGTGAGTTGGGCAGAGCGCCCCAATCTGCTCTCTCACGATGTCAAATGACTACTGAGGTCGCTGATACGGGGTACCTAGCAGTAGGTGCCAGCACAATGCACCTAATATGAAAGACGTATGTCTTTGGGGGTTTCCGGATACTTTTGATGTCATACTGTACCTATGGACTAAGAAAACATGTAACAAGAAATAAATAAAGTGAAACAGATTGCAGTTCTTAATGGTTATAATGCTTCCGTGGTTGACACAGTTCCACACAAAGCGAAGAAAGAGCCAAACGTAAATTGCAGCATAGTAGGAGAATAAAAAGAAACAAATGTATGTCTCGCGATGCATACATTAGAAATATATCGCAAAAGATAGCAAATATTCTAAAAAACACAAAGTAAAAGTTGTGCTTTCTACATCAAATAAACTACAACAAAACCAAAACTTGACATAAAGTGTAGTCATGACCCACACTCAGATTCTATTCCAGATTCTTTTCTGGAATAGACAAAATGACATGCCAGGAATGCTCCATATTCTACCTCCTGGGACAAACAGGCCGAAATTTCAAAACCAGATACACAGAAGACATTACAGCCTACACATGCAACAGACATACAACATCAGCAATAGATACACACATACATGATACAGGACTGCCATTTGGAAGAGCAGAGCAAAATGTCAAAGTACTCTAAGCCAAAATGACAAAAATCAGTGGGTGTCCATACGTGCACCTCTGTTTGCAGAGCACGGACCATTGCTGTATCGCTACTGATGAGGAGAAAAGATGTCTTTGTGCGAAAATAAGGAAAAGAGAGGAATGTGTTCTGTTAAAAGTTGTACGTTTCTAGAAGAGCGATGCAAATATATTCCTTTCTCCTACGTTGAGAGACTCGGGTCCACGCGCAAGCTTACTGGCAGTCGTTCTTCCCACGAATCAAATGCAGCTAGAATAGGAAAATGGGAAAGTGACAGTACCCTCCGCCATACACCGCAGGGTGGCTCGCGGAGTGTCCACGCAGCCTGTGTGTGGCAGGGAGTTTTAAGCGTGCCCCTGACAGAGGCGGCAACCGTTCCTACGCAGCCGCGTGCAGTGAAGTCGCGTCGCAGGCGCCTACTCTTCGCACCGCCGCGGTGGTTGGAGATTTACGTGGCTCTCAGCTTGGACGTCACTGGCGTAATCTCGTTGCGCCCCTGCTGGACCTGTTAGGGAGGGCTTTTAAGTCGTGGTTTCGGTGCCTCTGGGAAATAACGGCGCGCGCAGTCCGCAAATATACGGGCCGTCTCGCTGCGCCGGCTGACGCTAGTTTAGGAGCAGCCGAGTCCATTCTGCATTACGCCAGTTCTTCCTCGTTACTCACCCGTACAGTGCAGTCCATAGTTTTCCTTCTGCGTTTTCCCTTTGGTGGGCGTTGGCTAAAATACCGTTTTTGCTGCTATAAAGTTACCATGGATGAAAAACGGGAAGATAAAGTTATGTGAAATCTCTTACAGAAAACACTCTACAGTTATAAGAGTCGAAGTAGATCAAAGGGAAGCAGTGGTTGAGAAAGGAGTGAGACGGTGCTGTAGCCTATCCCTGATGTTATTCAACTTGTACGTCGGCCAAGCAGTTGAGGAAGCGAATGAGACATTTGCAATAGGAATTAATGTTGCTGAAGGAAAAAGTGCACTTTTGTGATTTGCGATGACATTGTGTCAGAGACGGCAAAGGACGTATAATAGTGATTCGTTGAAATAGTGTCTTGAAATGATGAGATGAAGATGAACAAAACCGAAAGTACAGTAGAGCACTAGAGTTGAATTACGTCAGATATGGTGAGGGAATTAGACCAGGAGGTGAGAGTCAAAAAGAAGTTCACCAGTTTCATTGTATGTGTTGTGAAATATATGATGGTGGAAGAAGTAAACCGGATATAAAATGTGAATTAACAAAATAGAGAAAAGTGTTAGTAAGTTGTTCGTGAAAGAGTTTGTTTGGAATGCAGCGTTGTGTGATAGTAAAAGGTTGACGATAAACAGAATAGACAAAAAGAGGGTATAAGGTGTTGACCGCAGAGTGGTGCGGATTTGTGACTCTATCGGGTAAGCGACAAAGAGGTACTGATTCAAATTGGGAGAGCGATTTATGCCAGAACCTGAGGAAAAGAAGTGATCTGTTGACACAGGACACGCCCCGCTGTGTCAGGCCGTGATTACAAGGGTCATTCAAGAAATAACACCTTTGTTTCTGAAAGCGGGTTGTTTTATTCACGATTCCAATACACCATGTTATTGTCTCCTCTTTTGGCTGCAAAACCCTGTTTTTCAAACCGAGCGAGGTGGCGCAATGTTTAGCGCACTGGACTCGCATTCGGGAGGACGAAGGTTCAATCCCGCGTCCGGCCATCCTGATTTAGGTTTTCCGTGATTTTCCTATCCCTGCAGGCAAATGCCGGGATGGCTCCTTCAAAATGGTACGGCCGACTTTCTTCCCCGTCCTTCCCTAATCCGAGGAGATCGCTGACCTCGCCGTTTGATCTCTTTCCCCCAAACAATCCAACATAACCGTATTTTTCAAGATAATCCCCGTTCAATACGACGGTCTTACGCCACCTTACTGGGAGAGGCCATATGCACGTATGGTGCCACTCCACTGGTCGACATCGGAGCTAACGTTTTGGTGCATCAAGACCATCCCCGTCATCCACGTACTGCTTCCCGTGGAGTGCATCCCTCACTGGCCGAAACAGATGGATGCTGGAAGGTACGGGCTGTAGGGTGGATGAGGAAGAACGGCCCAGTGAAGTTTCGTGGGCTCGTCTCGGGTGGGCAGACTCGTGTAAGGAGTCACGTTGTCATGGAGGAGGAGAAGTTCGTTTGCAGTTTTGTGGCGACGAACAAGCTGAAGTCGTTTCTTCAGCTCTCGGGGGTAGCACAATGCACTTCAGAGCTGATGATTGCACCGTGAGCGAGGACACCAAACAGAATAACGCCTTCAGAGTCCCAGAAGACCGGCGGCATGACTTACCGGCTGAGGCTGCGCCTCTGAACATTTTCTTCGGAGGAGAGGTGGTGTGACGCCACTCGTCACAACGTGGATTGCCGTTTTGTTTCCAGTTCGAATTGATCAACCGGTGTTTCACCGCCTGTGACGATGTTCGACAGAAAAATTGTCACCGTCAGCCTGGTAAAGCGCAAGCAATTCCGCACACGCGGTACTTCGTTTCCCTTTATGGTCTTCTGTTAGGTGGGCGAGTGTCTGACTGAGATCCGTCGATCATCTCGAATCAGAGCGTACACACGTTCCAACACTGCAGGAGTCACAGGCATGCATGTACGGGCGGCCGGCCGGCACTCGGGGGGGTCGGACAGGTTTGCGCGACCTTGTTGGCATGGTCACAGATGCCTCCCCCAACAACTCACCGTGCTTTTGTTCACGCCCGGCTTCTGTACACATTCTGCAAGCGACTACGAATATGTGCGATGCTCTGGTCTTCCACCAAAAGAAAGACAGTGACAGCTCCATTACAGACGTTGTTTTGGAGACTACGTACAGCGCCGCCACCAACCGGAACTTGGTGAAACTCTAGTGGGTGATGCGGGAATAATTCTCCATGTGTGACAACAAATTCAGCATTTTTTTCAACCGAAATTGGACGAGGAAAAAGTGTTGTATTATTTATTCAGCGCCTCTCGTAGTTTTGTAATCGAGGGAAGTTTTTGGAGGAGTAATGAAGAAATTATATACCACGACCGCTGCTTGACTACAGTAAGCAGTTTTAAATGGATGAAGGATGTGGTGGTTGTTCAGAGACGAAGAAGCTGCAGACTGAACAGAACAACAAGAGACGCCGTCCCTGCATTTGCAGATGGCACTGTGGTATGAGTGTTGACGGGAATACTGGCAGGACTGCGGTGTTCGATACCAGACGAGCCCGTAGTCGGCTGGAATGTGGGACTGGGTGCGGGTGTGTGGGGGCTGCTGGAGACACTGCAGTGCGTGTGCGTGCCGCGGCGCATAGCGCACGCACCACGCGTGCCGGCTGGCTGTGCGGTGGGCAGCCACAGCTAGCGGCCACACAGCACCGCCAGCCAACGCCTAGGAGCTGTACATCTGCATCTACATCTACATGGATACTCTGCAAATCACACTCAAGTGCCTGGCAGAGGGATCAGCGAACCACCTTCACAGTTCTCTATTATTCCAATCTCGTATAGCGCACGGAAATAATGAACACCTATATCTTTCCGTACGAGCTCTGATTTCCCTTATTTTTTCGTGGTGATCGTTCCGCCCTATGTAGGTTGGTGTCAACAAAATATTGTCGCTTTCGGAGGAGATAGTTGGTGATTGGAATTTCGTGAGAAGATTCCGTCGCAACGAAAAACGCCTTTCTTTTAATGATGTTCAGCCCAAATCCTGTATCATTTCCGTGACACTCTCTCCCATATTTCGCGATAATACAAAACGTGCTGCATTTCTTTGAACTTTTTCGGTACACTCCGTCAGTCCTATCCGGTAAGGATCCCACACCTTGCAGCAGTATTCTAAAAGACGACGGACAAGCGTAGTGTAGGCAGTCTCTTTAGTAGATATGTCACATTTTCTAAGTGTCCTGCCAATAAAACGCAGTCTCTTGCTAGCCTTCCCCACAACATTTTCTGTGTGTTCCAATTTAAGTTGTTCGTTATTGTAATACCTAGGTATTTAGTTGAATTTACGGCTTCTAGATTACACTGATTTATCGTGTAACCGAAGTTTAACGAGTTCGTTTTAGCACTCATGTGGATGACCTCACACTTTTCGTTATTTAGGATCAACTGTCACTTTTAGCACCATTCAGATATCTTTTCTGAATCGTTTTGCAATTTGTTTTGATCTTCTGATGACTTTATTAGTCGATAAACGACAGCGTCATCTGCAAACAACTGAAGACGGCTGTTCAGATTGTCTCCCAAATCGTTAATATAGATAAGGAACAGTAAAGCGCCTATAACACTACCTTGGAGAACGCCAGAAATCACTTCTATTTTACTCAATGACTTTCCGTCAGTTACTACGAACTGTGACCCCTCTGACAGGAAGTAACAAATCCAGCCACACAACTGAGACGATATTCCATAAGCACGCAATTTCACTAGAAGCCGGTTGTGTGGTACAGTGTCAAAAGCCTTCCGGAAATCCAGAAATACGAATCGATCTGAAATCCCTTGTCAATAGCACTCAACAGTTCATGTGAATAAAGAGATAGTTGTGTTTCACAGGAACGATGTTTCCTTAACCCATGTTGACTGTGTGCCAATAGACCGTTTTCTTCGAGGTAATTCATTACGTTCGAACACAATATATGTTCTAAAATCCTGCTGCATATCGACGTTAACGATATGGGCCTGTAATTTGGTGGATTACTCCTACTATCTTTCTTGAATATTGGTGTGACCTGTGCAACTTTCCAGACTTGGGGTACGGATCTTTCCTCGAACGAACTGCTGTATATGATTGTTAAGTATGGAGCTAATGCATCGGCATACTCTGAAAGGAACCTAATTGGTATACAGTCTGGACCAGAACACTTGCTTTTATTAAGTTATTTCAGTTGCTTCACTACTCCGAAGATGTTTTCATGTTGGCAGCTGTTCCCGATTCGAATTCTGGAATATTTACTTCGTCTTCTTTTGTGAAAGCATTTCGGAAGGCTGTGTTTAGCAACTCGTGCTTTGGCAGCACTATCTTCGATAGTACCTCCATTGCTGTCGCGCAGAGAAGGCATTGATTGTGTCTTGCCGCTAGCATACTTCACATGCGACCAGAATCTCTGCGAGTTCAGCGTGGTATTGGCTGCGTTACTGAAGATCCTGTGCCACTCCTCCTTTTGTGGCTACATCTTCAACTGAATGTACGCCATTTTTCTGTGACAACTTGTCGAGAAGCGCCAGATACATTAACTATGTGTCAATGTATTGTCTATAAACCCTATGGCAAAGAGAATGTGGTAGTAATAGATTACAAGATTAAGAGGCGAACTTGTCGAGGATGTCACATCCTTTATATGTTGTTGTTGTCGTCGTCGTCGTCGTCGTCGTCGTCTTGCGTCCGAAGATTGGTTTGATGCAGATCTCTGCCGTACTCTATCCTGCTCAAATCTTTTATTCTTTGAATAATTACTGTAAAGTACATCCTTCCTATTGTATTCATCGCTTGGCTCTCTCTTCGATTTTTGTTTCCCTTCCTCGATACGCACACACACTTCCCTCCAGTACTAAACTGGGGATCCCTTGATGCCTCAGACTGTGTCCTATCAGCTGGTCCCAGCTTTTAGTCAAGTTATGCCACAAATTTCTTTTGTTTCCAGTTCTGTTCAGCACCACCTCATTAGTTACAGGATCTACCCATATGATTTTCAGCATTCTACTGTAGCATCACAATTCAAAAACGTCTACTCTCTTCCTGTCTAAACCAGTGATCGTGAAACTGATGCCCGCGGTTCTCAGCCGTAGTTCATGATATTCGTGATATGCATCTAGAACCAACAGAAGAATCCAAAAAGATCTGGTACGGTTAAGATGTTCGTAAGAGTGCAATTTTCGTGCTCACAAACAAACAAAAATACTTACAGAGACATTCATTTTCGAGAATATTTTTAATTTTAAATGATGGTCAATTCGGTCATCGGCCGAGTAAAGTTGACCGCTTACATCAGGGGCAGTGGGGTGGGTAGTGAAGCGCAGCCACTGTGTGTGTAGAGGCTGTGAGAGGGGAATGTTTTATTCTATGCGAGGCGTGCGCTGTCAGCTGCTGTCATACATTTTGGAGGGGAGGTCCCATGGATCCGTAAATGCACATTACATAGGAGACTATCTTCAAATGTGGTATTTATTTGTGACAAGGGCCGGCCGAAGTGGCCGTGCGGTTAAAGGCGCTGCAGTCTGGAACCGCAAGACCGCTGCGGTCACAGGTTCGAATCCTGCCTCGGGCATGGATGTTTGTGATGTCCTTAGGTTAGTTAGGTTTAACTAGTTCTAAGTTCTAGGGGACTAATGACCTCAGCAGTTGAGTCCCATAGTGCTCAGAGCCATTTGAACCATTTTTTTTTTTTTTGTGACAAGGAACGTTTAGTTAAATAAGGATGTTGTAATACAATCCAGTGAGTAGAAGAAAAATGACATTCAAAACTTCTAGCAAACATTCGTGATCGTGTCTCATATTGCATAATGCATTTAAATAGCATCACAGTTGCTGTTATTAATCAGTTAATCGTCCGCTTACACACACATCGTTAGGGAATTGTAATAGAAAAACTCCTGCCTCGGTGAGGTTCACAGCAGTCACAAACAGTGAACAATCGACACCAAGTGCTGCGAATGGTGCCGACTCTTAACGACCTGTACTTGGGAGCCAGAGGCCAACTTAACGCGCCCTTACTACATCTAGTTATTGGCGGCTTATAACCCATTAATTTATGCAGGTTACCAGGTACTGTTAAGATCGGCAAATGTGTTAGCAGTGGCTCTGGAGCAAAGCAGTTTGACGACTTCTGGTATAAACTGTTTATCGTCCATGTTTAGTTTCCACACATGGCTACACTCCATACAAATACTTTCAAACCTAACACTTAAATGTATACTAGAGTTTAACACAGGTCTCCTCTTCAGAAACACTTTTCTTGCCAATGCTATCTTCCATTTTATATTCTCTCTACTTCGGCCGTCATTAGTTATTTTGCTGCCCAAATAGCGAAGCTCATCTACTACTTTTAAGTTCTCGTTCCCTAATCTAAACACCCCAGCATCACCTGATTTAATTCAACTACACTCCATTACCCTTGGTTTGCTTTTGTTGATCTTCATCTTATATACTCCTTTCCGGACGCTGTCCAATCCGTTCATCTGCTCTCCCAAGTGTTTTGCTCTCTCAAACAGAATTACAATTTCATCAGCAAACTCAAACTTTCCCAGAAACATTGTCCCTCTGCAAATTTTTCATTGATTTCCTTTACTGCTTGTCCTCTGTACACATTGAATAACATCGGGGATATGCGACAACCCTGTGTCATTCCCATTTCAACAGCTGCTTTGCTATCGATTTTTATTATTCATTTCTGATTTCTGTATAAGTTGTAAATAGTGTTTCGCTCCCAGTATTTTACTTCTGCTACCTTCACAATTTCAAAGAGTATTACAGCCAACATTATCAGAAGATTTCTCTAAGCCTGCAAATGCTATAAAGCATAATCGTAGATTTACCTTTTCTTCGTTTATCGTCTGAGGTAAGTCGTAGGAACAGTATTGCTTCGCGTGTTAATATATTAAATCTCATTACATACGTAGCGCTAGAAATAAAAAGCTATGTAAAATTGGAAGGACACGTCACATTAGTGTTAGAGAAGGCGAATGGCAGAGTTAAATGGGACCTTGCATGCTGGCCATATTCGATTTTTTGGGATACTTATTGCGTCTGTAGATCAGGACTTGGACATCAGTTTCGTAAAGCAGTAGGGAGAAAAAGGCAAACAATTTGTGAACACCTTGAAGTGCAGAACGTTATTTAAGGTAGTTGCTGGAAGTACGTGGCCTAAGAAACTTCAATACGTGCTTCTTCACTTTTATTTAAATTCTGTACTTATTATGAAATGTAAATGCTAATTAACAAATAATGACTCCTAATGAAACTTCCTGGCAGATTAAAACTGTGTGCCCGACCGAGACTCGAACTCGGGACCTTTGCCTTTCGCGGGCAAGTGCTCTGCCAACTGAGCTACCCAAGCACGACTCATTATCTTATAGTAAAAAATTATAAGAACGTACAGCGCAAAGTAGTACACGAGTTAGTGCTGTCACACAGTACCATGTTACGTGCACAAAATGGAGTTCCGAGGAGACTCAATCAACTTCTTAGGTATTATCATTGACGTAAGCAAGCAAACACATGGTAATGTACAACAACTTGAGTCCCCTTGCGACTACATTTTGTAGTAGTATACCAGTAGCCACATGTGTACTGTTGTGGTCAGTTCAGCCTGTAATGCCTCTAATGTAATATAAAGTTGATTTGTTCATAGGTTCGTTGTGTATTTCATTATGGTTGTGTTTTGCTTGTAGGTGTATACTTTTAAAGGGTCAGAGAGCTTTGGAAGAGCAATCTTCGTACAGCTGTAAGCTGTCGCTGATGTCGTGTGGACAGTTTGTTTAGTTTGATGTTGTCTCAGGATTGCCTGAAAAACCGAAAGCCCATTCACTTCTTAATATATGCATGTTGCTCCGAAGGAATATTCCATAAGTGTGAGATTTTAATTTATTGGGAATACTCTCATTTTCGTGCGATCATTAACTAAAACTACTAATATGTTACTTTTATTTAACATTATGGTTCAGTATTTGTTAACTAATATTTCCATTTACAATAAAATGGTTCAAATGGCTGTGAGCACTATGGGACTCAACTGCTGAGGTCATTAGTCCCCTAGAACTTAGAACTAGTTAAATCTAACTAACCTAAGGACATCCTGCCCGAGGCAGGATTCGAACCTGCGACCGTAGCGGTCTTGCGGTTCCAGACTGCAGCGCCTTTAACCGCACGGCCACTTCGGCCGGCATTTACAATAAACAAACAGTGTATGGATGATTTCTTTTACTAACGACAGCTGCTCTGAATCTTCAGTTGACAAACCGCAATGTGCGGTGTCGGACCTGAAGATGATCTATCTGCGGCGGAGATTGAAACCAGTAGTGAATATTGAAAGAAGTGATCCGGACGATGTTTGTTTCGCACGACGTGCCGTCAGTTACGACATTTGTTAATAAATATCGGATCGCAAGGTTGCTGCTTTCTAATCTTCAAACTCGATTTTTGGAGTTTTTTTCCAGAATTTCGTCGTATCGCTCCAGTGAATTGATGTCTGGAACATTGTCCGCCAAATGCGGAAGGGGAGGTGAGGCATCCTTATCAGATTTGTCGGAGAGGTTCTGGGAAAGTGCAAGCAGTGCGGCGGAGCTGCGAAAGAAACTGCACACGAGGCGCCAGAAGTCTTGCCAGAGGCGATCGATCAGATTAAGTGAGAAGTCACTTTTATTTCCTAGCCATGTCGCGATGTGGCGTGCTTACACGTACGTCGGAACCTACAGATAGAACTTAAGTCACTTGTTGTGCTGTTCTGTTGTTAATGACAATGTTCTCCGGAATTGCCTCAGTTCATCTGAATGCCGACTCTGCGGTCTTTCGCAGCAGAGCTGTTCAGGTTACTCCTCCCCTCTTTGGGGATCGTCCTCCGAGTCCCGTAAACGGATGTGATCATCCCTAAAGGGAATTGTGTTTAGAATAGTGTCGCTAACGTTAAAAAAAATGTGTTAAGTACTTTATCATGCAGCTCCTTTATCTCGTCTCCAATTTAAACTTTTGTTTATAAATTTTATGGTTCAAATGGCTCTGAGCACTATGGGACTCAACTGCTGAGGTCATTAGTCCCCTAGAACTTAGAACTAGTTAAACCTAACTAACCTAAGGACATCACAAACATCCATGCCCGAGGCAGGATTCGAACCTGCGACCGTAGCGGTCTTGCGGTTCCAGACTACAGCGCCTTTAACCGCACGGCCACTTCGACCGGCTATAAATTTTATATCTGTTGTGAAATGGAAATGCTTATTAACGATTATGAATCATAATTTTGTTTAAAAATACTGTTTTTTTGTGGACGTGTGAAAATAAATTAAAATTTGATAATGTTTTCATATTTTTGGGCCACTGTCGGTAATAGTATAGGAACGAGATTTCTGCCATTTGACTGTACATTCTTTTATATTACTATCATGATTCCGGCCATAAGCCATTATCAAAAATTTGTACAGATGCATTGGAAGTGAGAAGGACAAAAATTCAACATTATGCCATTCCAGTGTTAGATTAGATATTATCGAAATAATACTACTTACATGCTGGGTCATCGTCAAGAATTATCGAAATGGGTGTCCGAGGGTGTATGTCAGCGTAAAACAATTGAGCCACAAAGTGAACATGGTTACATTAGTTACATGTGCAGTGAACATGGTCTGAAAATATGCACGCGTGTAACTATTGTACTGACGTTCATTCTGTGGCTCAATTGTTTTACGCATGGAAAACGTGTTTGCTGCCTGTCTGCTGTACATTTCATTGATTATGTACTCACTCACACCAGGGACACCCATTTCGACAAGTCTGGACGATTACTTTACCTAACAAAGTTTAATAATACCCAGAATGTAACTAATATCATTTCGATAATTTTTAATCTGACACTGGAATGGCATACTGACCTTAAATTTTTGTCCTTTTCACTTTGTATCCATTTGCACAAAATTTTGTTTTCAGTATTATGCTTTTAATGCCTTAAGGCCGAAATTATGACAGCAATATAAAAAAAGAACTTTGTACAGTCAGATGGTGGAAATTTCATTCAGTAAAAAATTTGACAGAGACATGCGAAATGGCTTATTGTTAAATAAAAAAGAAATTATATGCATAAATAATACTATTCACTCTCTCAAAACGATGTTTTTGTACGAAATTTTTAACATATCTCGAATGATTGTGTTTTCATGGGATTAGTAATTTAAAAAATTATTTTTGTTACAAATTATAAGGTAGTACTTTCATTTGATACTGAATGTAAAACTGCTGCTATTCAGAATCGAACCAGCCACTTCCCGAATCGAACACTTACACGCAACGAATTCAACACGCAACGAATTCAGCTGCCGCCGTTACTATTAAAGCGCTGCGTTTGCTTTGTAAGTAAAGCTCTGAAATCTAATCTTCAAAGACGACGTGTTTTCGAAAGACGTATGTTCATTTATCTTTTTAGAATTACGTCGTACTGCTTAAGGAACTTCATCTCTGTGGCCTGACCTTCAGATTGTACAAATCTGCAGAAAACCGAATAGAGGCAGTCTGTAGATTCCCCTCGTGGGAACAGTTTGCCCCACACTCCGTTCTCAGTGGTCCGCGGTTTGATAACCAACAAGAGCGACGTATGTCGGTGGATACTTGCACTTGCACTCTCTGCGCGTTTCTCTTAGCTGTCTCGCAGTCAGTATACGTCTAGCCTAATTATCTTTCAATTAGCTTCGCATAGATTAGACAGCCCAGCACTCGCGGCCTACCCACCTCGTCCGCGCAGTGTGGCCTCTTCAGCCCAAGTAATGTGGATTATGACGAGCTACTACGGTGCTACAGTTTTATACATGACATGGCCAAACTTTGGCATGCAGTAGTTTAGTGTCACTCGCTTCTGGAGAGGGCCAAATTATTTTGGCTGAAACCTGGGTAAAGCTTGGTTTCTATTTGCAACCGAGGCTGACGTGTTAACATGTTTATGATCAGATACGCTAACTAAAGGCCCAACGGTACCGACCGGCCGGCGTGTCATCCTCAGCCCACAGGCGTCACTGGTTGCGGACATGGGGTGGCAAGTGGTCAGCACCCCGTTGTCCCGGCCGTATGTCATCTCACGAGACCGTAGCCGCTACTTCACAAAGAAGTGACTCCTCAATTTGCACTCCGCTTGCCAACAGCGCTCGGCAGACCGGGTGGTCACCCATCCAAGTGTTAGCCCAGCCCGACAGCGCTTAGCTTCGGTGATCTAACTGGGACCGGTGTTACCACTGCTGCAAGGCCTTTGGCATCAAATAGACTGCTCAGATGAAGTAGGGGAACATGACTTCCGGTGTCTACCGTACTCCATCGAGCAATAATTGAGGGCTGGATATGTTAGCAAATTATGCCTTTATCTTTCACAAACTAAATGCAGAAGAAAACATCATGACATCCTCCATCGTTTACATAAAAATATTTTAAATGTCCGACAGGTGTGGGAAACAAAGCGGGAACAGTCATTCCCCTTCATTCTGGGTGCTTTTCGTTGGACTCTTGAGAGCTTCAGTAATGTGTATGCACTCGGTGAGCGTTTGTCACTGCCTGACACCTACGCGCCATGTTCCGTGAAAATCTAGGGCGGTCACCCTGTGCTAGTTGTTCCAGTTCAGTGAGAGCCCATGACAGTTCTAGGAGAGTCTGTGGTGGAAGAGGGCGGCCACGAACACTTCTGGCAGGCGTGTCCCACGTATTCACGATGGGCGCTTTAGGTCGGGACTCGCCGACGGCCATTCCATTACTTCAGCGTCCAGGCTCCGAAAGAGATCGCCCCTGGCGTCCGCTACACGGGCCCTGGCATTAGAAGGAATTCAGGACCACCACCACCACCGTATCCGCAGCGACGACGTGGTGCTACAGGATCTGTCAGATGTACTGGCAGGCGGTGAGGCCACCGTGGACAGCGACGAGATCCACTCTGAAGCCCCACAACGTTACAGAACTTTGGCCGAATCTGCCGATTTCCTGGACAGCTTTTGGCAGGTGCCACTCACAGCTGGGTCTCCACACACGAACACGGCCGTCACACTGTGTCAGAGGGTATCTGGACTCATCTGCGAATAGGACGTTTCGACAGTGACGATGTTGCCAGTTGACATGGGAACGGTAGAACTGCTGGCAGATGTTGTCGCGTCAAGCGGAATACTCGAACAAGACGTCTAGACCGTAAGTCCCGTTCTCGTAACCTGTGCTCATATGAATGACAACCATTCTTTTGTATCTGCCTGGTATGTGACACGAACACCGTTCCATTCAGCTTTATCAACGGCCGCCATTTTGGTAAAATAGTGACACCACGTTTCCCTCCTCTGTCACCTCATTTTACTCGTCTTTACATATCAGTTTATCGACCAGTTTTGCCTTAGAAGAGTAGGCCGACGCTGTGATCTGGATTCCTGTCGGTTCCCGAGGACAGGGTAGTGGGATTGCCGGAAGCTGTGTGTTGTGGGGGGCAGCCACAGACGGCGCCGAACAGGTGGTGGCAACCGAGCCGCGCTACCCCCTCTGTCTGTCTGTCTGTCTGCTGCTATTAATACGCGCCTTCGAGTGGCGGCCCGTCCCTCCCGTGTATATGAAGAGCTCCTCCCGCCTCGGCCGGCACTCTGCAACTGCTTGTCGCCGACATCACTCGCACAAACCTGCCGCAAATACTTTGTCTTTATGGGCAGTCCGCTGTATTTCCTAGTGATCGAGTGGTGGCAGATTCCGTGTTGCACAGACGCTGCAGAGGCGACCACAACGGCGGGCTGACAAGGGGCGTACAGGTCGTTCCCTTCTGTAGGAAGCGTAGCGAGACCGACGCGCAGAACTATTGGGCTCTCTCTCGGACGTCGATTTCTGGCAGAAACACGCAACCTGTGGTGTTCACTCTCTGAAATTCTGAATCGCAAGGAAGCAATGGGTAATTTACGACTTGTAGGAAAGCGGAGTGGAGTCATAACATTGGAAGGACGTGAAAGAGATACAGCACTTGAGTACGGTGTGAGGCACGGTTGTAGCCACACGACCTTACTCACTCTGTGCATTGACTATCAGTAAGAGACACGAGGACAAGTTCGGCAAAAGAATTAAAATTGAGGGAAGAGAACGCCAAAGGACTTGGAAGATTAGTCGAACACAATCGTTAGTGTTTTGAAACGAGATTGCAAGGTATCATCAAAAGTAAAACAACGTAATAATGGAGTGGAGTCGAATTAAATCACACGACACTGAGCAAATAAGATTAGGGAGTGAGACAGTAAAACTAACAGACGAGTTTTGGTAATTGGAGCGCAAAATATAACTGATGAAGGCGTAACTAGAGAGGGTAAGGAAATGCAGGCTGGCAACAGCAAGAAAAGGTTTCTCAAAAATGAGAAATAATTTGCACTTGATGTGTAGTATGGTGTTGTACAGTTTAGAAATTATAGTATAAAAACTGTGATGATGGGCACAGTACAGTCCTGCAGTAGCGTCTGCCACCTCGAATTCATATTATATATGTATAAATGAGAAATAATTTGCACTGACGGAAAAAAAATCCCGACGTCAAGAAGTTGTTACATTTTTAGGGAAGGGGGGGGGGGGTTAGTTTACGTACAACGTTTTGGCTCTTGTAAAAAACACACACACACACACACACACACACATATATATATATATATATATATATATATATATATATATATATATATATATATATATAAACTCACCCCCCCCCCTTCCCTAAAAACGTAACAACTTCTTGACGTCGGGATTTTTTTTCCGTCAGTGCAAATTATTTCTCATTTATACATATATAATATGGATTCGAGGTGGCAGACGCTACTGCAGGACTGTACTGTGCCCATCATCACAGTTTTTATACTATAATTTCTAAACTGTACAACACCATACTACACATCAAGTAGAATAAAAGCAAATCCTGTGAGAATAGTGTATCAGCACTCATGCAGGAAGTTGTGTGCGTAAAGGGAGAAGGGTGAATCTTGAAAATTTATTTTTGTTCAGGCAACTTGGAACACATGTATGACTATTGCTGACACCAGAAGACGCATTGCTCCGTTAACTACCGAACAAAACGGCTTCGTCCTCTAGCACATCGAGGGCTGCAGCATGTCGTGGTAAGCAGAAATAATGTAATGATGCCGACAGTGGGCATTTCAGACACTGTGCAACATTTACACAACATATCAAGCGTGAACTCTTTCCGGACCTGAAAACTCGAAGCCTTGTGCATAATGGGCGGAAAGAAGCTCAGATCAGTCTGGCCGAGCAACTGGAGCCTGCTGACGTAACGACAAATTGCCCCTTCAGCGGAGAGCCGCTCCATCATTTATAATTAGCCCGGCACTGCCGCCTTCTTAATTGGCGTGTTAATTGGCCGATGTCGTGATTGGCACGGCCAGCCGATTTTCAAGGCGGTGCTGACTGAATTCGCCGCAACCAGACGATGGCTCTTCCGTCGCTGCGTGTGCGCTGGTGAGAGGCACACCACACGCAGTAAACACGTCGTCTGCAGGTCACGCCCGTGTGCCCGGCAGGCGTCGGATTAGGGAGGATTTTGGAAGTATCTGGATTACTGCACCATCATGAATACATTATGAATAAAACCGTCTAGATCGCTCACTAAAATGTCTGTACTTACACTCCTGGAAATTGAAATAAGAACACCGTGAATTCATTGTCCCAGGAAGGGGAAACTTTATTGACACATTCCTGGGGTCAGATACATCACATGATCACACTGACAGAACCACAGGCACAGAGACACAGGCAACAGAGCATGCACAATGTCGGCACTAGTACAGTGTATATCCACCTTTCGCAGCAATGCAGGCTGCTATTCTCCCATGGAGACGATCGTAGAGATGCTGGATGTAGTCCTGTGGAACGGCTTGCCATGCCATTTCCACCTGGCGCCTCAGTTGGACCAGCGTTCGTGCTGGACGTGCAGACCACGTGAGACGACCCTTCATCCAGTCCCAAACATGCTCAATTGGGGACAGATCCGGAGATCTTGCTGGCCAGGGTAGTTGACTTACACCTTCTAGGGCACGTTGGGTGGCACGGGATACATGCGGACGTGCATTGTCCTGTTGGAACAGCAAGTTCCCTTGCCGGTCTAGGAACGGTAGAACGATGGGTTCGATGACGGTTTGGATGTACCGTGCACTATTCAGTGTCCCCTCGACGATCACCAGTGGTGTACGGCCAGTGTAGGAGATCGCTCCCCACACCATGATGCCGGGTGTTGGCCCTGTGTGCCTCGGTCGTATGCAGTCCTGATTGTGGCGCTCACCTGCACGGCGCCAAACACGCATACGACCATCATTGGCACCAAGGCAGAAGCGACTCTCATCGCTGAAGACGACACGTCTCCATTCGTCCCTCCATTCACGCCTGTCGCGACACCACTGGAGGCGGGCTGCACGATGTTGGGGCGTGAGCGGAAGACGGCCTAACGGTGTGCGGGACCGTAGCCCAGCTTCATGGAGACGGTTGCGAATGGTCCTCGCCGATACCCCAGGAGCAACAGTGTCCCTAATTTGCTGGGAAGTGGCGGTGCGGTCCCCTACGGCACTGCGTAGGATCCTACGGTCTTGGCGTGCATCCGTGCGTCGCTGCGGTCCGGTCCCAGGTCGACGGGCACGTGCACCTTCCGCCGACCACTGGCGACAACATCGATGTACTGTGGAGACCTCACGCCCCACGTGTTGAGCAATTCGGCGGTACGTCCACCCGGCCTCCCGCATGCCCACTATACGCCCTCGCTCAAAGTCCGTCAACTGCACATACGGTTCACGTCCACGCTGTCGCGGCATGCTACCAGTGTTAAAGACTGCGATGGAGCTCCGTATGCCACGGCAAACTGGCTGACACTGACGGCGGCGGTGCACAAATGCTGCGCAGCTAGCGCCATTCGACGGCCAACACCGCGGTTCCTGGTGTGTCCGCTGTGCCGTGCGTGTGATCATTGCTTGTACAGCCCTCTCGCAGTGTCCGGAGCAAGTATGGTGGGTCTGACACACCGGTGTCAATGTGTTCTTTTTTCCATTTCCAGGAGTGTATTACGAAATTTCGGCATCTGGTTATTTGACGTCCTAAATGAGTATAGATTTTAATGCTGACACTGAACCTCGTTTCGAAAAATCAGTGTTTTTCGTATCTGATGATGGCGGATGCCGATACGTCGTATTAAAAAGAAACACTTTTAGGGCGCGATCTAGACGGCTTTATTCAACGTATAAAGAGATCATAACGTAGTGGTGATGGTCATAATGGCGTCACCTCCACGACCCAGGCTCCCTCCCCCACCGAAAGCCCCCCCCCCCCCCCGCTAGACGCGCCCCCACACCGCAGCAGAACCGCCCCTCGCCCGCAGTACGGCAGAACGGCAGAAATCATCCCCCGCGGCCGCCGACCCCCACTGCGGCAGTTTCTTCTCTCCCCCCTCAGTTCCGCAGGGCGGCTTCCTCTGCTCCCCTCCTCGCTATTTGTCGCGTCTGCAATATTTCTCCGCCGCCGGCGCCGCAAATTGTTTGGCCCTTAAGGGCTGCGTGGCGCCGCAAGGGCTGACGCCCCGAAACGCCGCCCACGTGCCGTCTATAGCGCGTCGTGTGACTGGAAGCGTACGTAACTTCCGAAAGGTTAAGTACACAGCTCGAACAGTAATACAAATGTAATGAGGAAAGAGATGTGCAGGCAATGAGAGTGATCGTAGAAACTATGGCACAAGCCAGAATTGTGTTGACCGAAAGTGACTGGAATTCTGGTACCTTTCTCTTTCGCACAGGAACCGTAAGGGTAGTACAAAACATGGTGTGCATATAAAATGTCGATTTTTATTTTTTTATGGAAAAAAAGTTGTTTGAAGTTTTCACTTTAAAAATCAAACATGTTTCGTTGATTTTAGATAACTGTGTTTTAATTTATTTTGAAATAATGTAGTGCACACGTAGTTTCTGCAGGTTCCATGAGCAGTTTTTCAGTTATGACAAAATATGTCGGGAAATGTTTGCTCTAGAAGGCACTAATTTTTTTGATTTTTAGTAAACATCCTGCTGCATATGTTGGCTTATCCCTGTCTGTGGTATAATGCATTGGGTCACCCACGTTTTGTAAGACGTATTACACTTTTCGTGGTGTATATTTGCACTTGTCACTCATTCAGTTGCTTTCGTGTCTATAGTATGACTCCACCAAATGGAATATTTAAGGACAGAATAAATAAGCAAACGGCTTCTATACATACGCGTTGTCTTCCTTGTTCTGGGCCTCTTTTTTTCTCACAGTTGCAGATATACAAATCGTGTAGCTTAATTGCCGTATTTTGCAACTGTAATAGAAATCTTATTAAGTCCAGACGCGACGCGTTTCGCTTTATTCTAATGCATCTTTAGTGGGCAGCGTAACAAAATGGTTTCTCCTCTTACACTTTTGTCTGTTGCGATTTTTAATAGTACGCATGCTTTGCTTACTATTATAAACAGTTTTTGATGTTTTATTCGTTGCTCACGGGCTTTGTTGTTGTTATTGTTTGCTGCATTCTTCTTCGTCTTCTACGTGTATGTGTTGAGTTCTTGCATCTAGCGCTTTGACTGCAATTATCACATTCACACTTTCGTGTTGGGAAGCGTCATGTCCTCTCACCATTTCGTGTTTTGTGTTTTCCTATTGCGTGGTGCGTTCCTTTTTGTTTATTTTGATAGTGGTGGAAGCATCTGCTATTGCTCTCTTGAGTGTTTATATTTGTCGACTAGAGAGAGAGAGAGAGAGAGAGAGAGAGAGAGAGAGAGAGAGAGAGAGAGAGAGCGTTTTTTATTGTAATGTGAGGGTGACTATCTATGTACTGTATGTGTGTTTTTTTTGTGATTGTGTGTTCGTGAAGGGCGGTAACATGTCTTAACTACCGTGTGTGTAAGTTATTGCTTTACTAGGGTACAGTGGTGCATGATCTAGGGTGGTGGCGATATTGCCTATTTTGTGATATTTTGCGGTCTCTCTGGGGGTCGTTCTCTCTCAACAACATGTCTTATTAGTTTAAATAGCGCCTGGTTCCTTGTGTGTGTCTGGTCATTTATTATGTGTTTCTCCTCCTTTAATGCTTTTTGAATTTGGTAGTTTTCTTGTAAGTTTACGAAATGTTCATTGTTGCTGAATCTGACGATTTTCGTGTCCTTTTCTATGGTGGTGGGGTGGTGGTGGTTTTCTTGCCGGGGGTGTTATGCAGATTCTGTAGAATGTAGCCTGCTGGAACTTTACACCCAGAGAATGAGGTTGGGGCAAGCAACACTCGACGAAGTTCTTCACCATCAAGTGCTTCCAAGAGGCAACTTGTGGACAGTAACGAAGTGTACAGTGAAACTAGTACCGTTGACGTGACTTCAGTATTTGGTTTAAGTGTGCTAACAACAGTGTTTAAGCACACTGCATGCTGTGATTTGTGTGGTGGTGGAGAGATGATAATTTCTTAAAATGTTGTATGGACTCGTTGGGCCCAAAAACGTATTTGTGGGATTGAAAACACTGAATATTGGGGGTCAGTTATGCCGTGATCACCTTCGATGATGGAAATTCAGGCATAATACAAGTTCTGAAGCACTTTGGAATTAAGTCTGGGCGCAATGCAGAATTGTGATAAAAAATACAAAAGAAGCAGGAAGATCCCTCATACGGAGACAGAAACTGCATCTAGTTGTCCGTACAGAACTGGAGAGATTTAGGCTGTTTCTTCACACAATAGTGATTTCTCCTCTACTTCAGCTTTCAAATGCGATTTCTGTAAAATTACTTTCCTGTAAATATTTCGCATTATATCAAAAACTACTGAAGCTAAGGCTCTGAAATTTTTGGCTCTTATCGAATTCGGTATAATGTCTATGTGGATCTACAGTGATAGAGATAGCACTCTTAGTTTGGCCATAAAATATTTTTCTTAAAAATTACATAAATTTCTTAAGGTCTTATTGAAAGAAAATCATGTCTTGATTCTGAACAAAGTTAGACGCTTGAAAGTAGATTAGTGAATGTAGAAGCGAGGACTCTGTATCTCGGCAAAATTTCGTCTTGTTATCTCGGATAGTTTCTGAGAAGATATGTGGAATTTTACATTGTCAGGGTATGGCATCGGTATTGCCCTTACGGCAGCAGGAAGCAGTGGGACCGTGACGTTCCAGTTGCTTTTGAAAGCTCGGCGTGAGCGCCATTCTGGGACAGTGAGTCAGGCCCGTCCCGCACGCGGCGCTTCCACATTCGCGTGACAGCTTTGCGACCCCGGCTGTACCGCAGAACCGTACAGCGCAGTATCGACAGGCGGCGATCCCGCCGCTGTGGAACTCTGCCACCTGCCGGTCAGGTTCCGCCTTGTTACACGAGGCGCGACACAGTCTCGTCACAACCAATAAGTGTTAGAACGCGACTACTGTATCATATACCTGCTGTATATCTTCGTTTTGTTGTTAATCTTGTGGTCTTCAGTACGAAGGCAGTTTTGATGCAGCTCTCCACGCTGGTTTATCCTGTGCGGTTTCTTTCGTCTCCCAACGAATTCTGCAATCTGCATCCTTCTGAAGTTGTTTACTGTCTCCCTCTACGATTTTTTTACCCTCCCACGCTTCCCTCCAGTTCGAAATTGTTGATCCCTTGATGCCTCAGAATGTATCCTACTAACCGATCCCTTCTTCTATTCAAGTTGTGCCACATAGTCCTCTATCTACCACCTAATCTTCAGCATTCTTCTGTAGCACCACATTTCAAAAGCTTTGTTCTCTTCTTGTCTAAACTGTTTATCATTCATGCTTCACTTCAATACATGGCTGCACTCCATAAAAATACCTGACACTTAAATCTATACTCCATATTAACAAATTTCTCTTCTTCAGACACGCTTTTCTTGGCACTGCCAGTCTACATTTTATATCCTCTCTATTTGGCCCATCGTCAGTTACTTTGCTGCCAAAATAACAAAACTCCTTTACTACTTTAAGTGTCTCATTTCCTAATCTAATTTCCTCAGCATCACGTGATGTAATTCAACTATATTCCATTATCCTCGTTGTGCTTTTGTTGGTGTTCATCTTATATCCTCAAGATACTGTCCATTCCGTTCAACTGCTCTTCCATGTCGTTTGCTGTCTCTGACAGAATTATTATGTCACTGGCAAACCTCAAAGGTTTTAATTTTTTTCCCTAAAATTTAATTCCCACCCCAAATTTTTCTTTGCTTTCCTTTACTCCTTGTTCAGTGCACAGACTGAGTAACATTGTGGATAGTCTACAAGCCTGTCCAACTTCCTTTCCAACTACTGGCTTCCTCTCCTGTCCCTCAACTCTTATAACTGTCGTGGGGTTTCTGTACAAATTTTTAATTTCCTTTCGCTCCCTGTATTTTAATCCTGCTACCTTCAGAATTTCGAAGAGGGTATTCCAGTGAACATCGCCAAAAGTTTTCCCTAAGTACACAAATGCTAGAAACTAGGTTTGTCTTTCCTTCTTTCCGTGCGCAGCGTTATTTGTAAGTACCTCCGGGGTCTCAGAAGACGACTGTCTAAAATCTACAGCAGACACATACAAAACAGACACCTGTCAGTGGACGGAGCACTTCTCCACGTTTGAAATTGGTTTGCGCCTGCACACGGGCAACCCAGTGAACACGTGACCAAAGCGGCGTGTTGTTCCGCCTTCGCAGACAATTCTTACTTAAATGGCTGGAATGAGTTGCACGTTACGTTATGACGTTTTGAGAGATTCTCTCTTCTGGTGAATGCCTGCCTTTTGGTATATGTTGTAGTGTTCGCGCAGTCGTCTTCTGAAACCCAGCATTTATTCATAGTTAATCCTGTATACAGAATATCTCATGATTGCAATTTCGTCATTATACCATTTTCTACCATCTACAAAACGTAAGACAACGTCATGAGAACAATGTAAAGTGTGATTAACAATGTGTATAACTACTTTTCTGGTTAGCTGGCATTCGTACCAACAGGCTATGAAGAAAAAAACGACGCAGGACGAAGGAATTGTCCCAATGATACGGAAATCGGTAGATGTGTATGTACAGACAAAGAAACAATTACAGTTTCAGAAAAATTGGATGATTTATTAAAGAGAAAGAACTTCGCAAATTGAGCAAGTCAGTAACGCACTGGTCCACCTCTGCCTTTATGGAAGCGGTTATTCAGCTTGGCATTGAATCATAGAGCTATTGGATGCCCCCGTGAGGAATACTGTGCTTAATTCAGCCCAGTTAGCGCATTAGGTCGTCATAATCCCGGGCTTGTTTTAGGGCCCTGCCCATAATGCAGCTCGATGTACAGAGGTCAGTGGCAGTCGGCGCAAGGGGCAGCCGTGACGTCAGCGCCTTTCCTGTGAGCCGCCTGTTAGCGGTCCTTGTGGGTCACTGAAGCACCAGTCACACGTCGGGTCGGTGATAATGGTGAATACGGGGCTCGAAGTGCCTTTGTGACGATTGCTCAGTCCTCACGTTCTGTCGCCTCTCTAAGCCGACCGCTTCCCTTCTGATGCTGTGTTCGACCGTAGTTTACCCACTGCTGCCAACACTGTCAAGTAGTGACATCGCTCCTCTTCAAATGCCGAGCGATTCGTCGATTACTCCAGGCGGCGTCTAGGAGCTCAACTACACGTCCTCTTTCTCTGATGTATATTTTTAATGTCCCCCTCTGCGATAGTACTGGGTACACGGAATGCAGTTTGCAGGGTCTCTATGCCCTGGCACCGCCGTGTCCCCCGTTTACCATCATTGCCAGCTGCGCGGTGAAATTGAGCTGCATCATCGTACATTCATCCATCGGTCACTAAAGTTTACAATTTTGCATTTTCCGGTACCTGTATGAATTTCAGCGTGCGACCAATTTGCAAAACTACTTTGCGGTGCGCCTTTGTTATGTGCCTTAGAGTGCATTTGCAAGGTTTTTGACATATAGCTTTACGTTAGGCGGAGACGACAAGCTAATATGCGCTCAGAGAACAACTAGTCAGCGAAACATGTTGGGAAATAGCAATTTGTATGCCCTGTTCCCAGAACGGACATCTATAGGAGGGTGTATTACATATGCTCTATCTCGGAACCCATTCCGAATTTGGCGTATTGTCCAGTGAAGTGTTTTTGCTTCAAATGATCCTTCCTGTCATACCCCGGAACACTGATCACTCCTCCTGAAGACCCCACATAAACACGAGCTCAGTGAAGTTATTTTGTCTGCTCGCCTAAGTGAACTGGTCAGGAAGTGCTTGCTGCCCGAGATACAAAGTGAAAGCCAGCAGCGGACGTGGTTGAGGGGGGGGGGGGGGAAGGTTGCTTTTCTCGGAAGAGCGCTGCAGCTGCCGTACCGGATCACTTGAGAATCAATGGCCCCACTAGGAGTGTACCAACGGCGTGCACGGATTTACGTAGGTTCCGTCCATATACGTTTCTTCCGTTCATATTATTAGTAACTGACATCCGTATCCCATGAAGTGTCAACACACTTTATGCAAAGTACAGCCCGGCATGTCTGTAGACTGTTTTCGTGGCCTCAGTCTGCATGTATGCGTCATAGAGGTTCGACTCTTGAAACTGCCTCTGGAAATACATAGCTTCATTTAATTAAAGCAACTATTCCTGGATTTTGAGACGGGATCCTCCACTTTGTTCGATGCTCACGTCCTACTCCAGTACTGCTGGAGAGCCTCTGCAATACTGTTCGAGTTTAGGGGAAATACCAACTGCGCTCAGGCATGAAAGGGGACTGAGGAGGGAGACGTGCCACGGTGCGGGGATGGCGTAGTAGTCATCGCATCTGCCTAGTGCCTAGTGAGCCCGGACACCGGGGTTCGAATCCCGCCCTTCGTACGAATTTTAAATCGTCACTCTCTCTCTCTCTCTCTCTCTCTCTCTCTCTCTCTCTCTCTCTATATATATATATATATATATATATATATATATATATATATATATATATATATATACTAGTGGCCATTGAAATTGCTACACCACAAAGATGACGTGCTACAGACGCGAAATTTAACCGACAGGAACAAGATGCTGTGATATGCAGATGATTAGCTTTTCACGGCATTCACCATTCACACGAGGTTGAGGCCGGTAGCGACACCTAAAACGTGCTGACATGAGGAAACTTTCCAACCGATTTCTCACACACAAACAGCTGTGAAAAGTTGTCGTGATGCCTCGTGTAAGGAGGAGAAATGCGTACCATCACGTTTCCGACTTTGATAAAGGTCGGATTGTAGCCTATCGCGATTGCGGTTTATCGTATCGCGACATTGCTGCTCGCGTTGGTCCAGATCCAATGACTGTTAGCAGAATATGGAATCGGTGGGTTCAGGAGGGTAATACGGAACGCCGTGCTGGATCCCAACGGCCTCGTATCACTAGCAGTCGAGATGACAGGCATCTTATCGGCATGGCTGTAACAGATCGTGCAGCCACGTCTCGATCCCTGAGTCAACGGATGGCGACGTTTGCAAGACAACAACCATCTGCGCGAACAGTTCGACGTCGTTTGCAGCAGCATGGACTATCAACTCGGAGACCGTGGCTGCGGCTACCCTTGACGCTGCATCACAGACAGGAGCGCCTGCGATGGTGTTCTCAAGGACAAACCTGGGTGCATGAATGGCAAAACGTCTTTTTTTCGGATGAATCCAGGTTCGGTTTACAGCATCATTATGGTCGCATTCGTGTTTGGTGACAATGCGGTGAACGCACATTGCAAGCGTGTATTCGTCATTGCCATACTGGCGTATCACCCGGCGTGATGGTATGGGGTGCCATTGGTTACACGTCTCGATCACCTCTTGTTCGCATTGACGGCACTTTGAACAGCAGACGTTACATTTCAGATGTGTTACTACCCGTGGCTCTATCATTCATTCGATCTCCGTGAAACCCTACATTTCAGCAGGATAATGCACGACCGCATGTTGCAGGTCCTGTACGGGCCTTTCTGGATGCAGAAAATGTTCGACTGCTGCCCTGGCCAGCACATTCTCCAGATCTCTCACCAATTGAAAACGTCTGGTCAATGGTGGCCGAGCAACTGGCTCGTCACAATACGCCAGTCACTACTCCTGATGAACTGTGTTATCGTGTTGAAGCTGCATGGGCAGCTGTACCTGTAAACGCCATCAAACCTCTGTTTGACTCAATGCCCAAGCGTATCAATGCCGTTATTATGGCCAGAGGTGGTTATATATGCCAGTAGGGACCAAAATTACTAATGCTGTGTAGGTGGACAACGCACAATTTTGAAACTACGGTAACTTGGCGCCACGTGCTCCGTTTGGTGACGGGACTGCATTGTAGGCGGATGCTCCGGACAACGCATGACCGCGAATGCTTTGCCTGCCGGAGATGGCGAAGTCGTGTGCAAGGCCTTCCTCTCTGGGGACCTGGGGGCGAATCCGCCGGGGTCCCGACACATCCGTTGTAGTTTCATGATAAGACGTACCGGGAACAATCCCGTCAACAGCTGTTAGTTCGCGTACAGGAAATCTTTTACAGATTGTGTCGGCCGTGTAGCTGGGCATTGTTTAATTAAAGCAGGTGCTCGTACTTCGACCCTCTGACGCGACCCAAGCTTGGTAAGTTGAACGGTGTTTTGTCGAACTCCTTCTAAGATTCCAGGCATTGTCCTGATGTGATTGGCGGCATGTTGAATGCGATCCATTAATTCCTCTTCGTTTTTAGGTGGTTCGCGTCCGGGTGGGTGAACTAGAACCTTGAAGAATACCCACAGGAAAAAGTTCAGTGGCGCGAGGTCTGGTGATCGCGGGGGTCGTGTCCTACGAGCACCTCTACCAATTACCCGGCCGTCGAAGAGTTCATTTTCATATCTGCGCACAGCACGACTGTTATGTGCGGGGGTTCAAATGGTTCAAATGGCTCTGAGCACTATGGGACTCAACTGCTGAGGTCATTAGTCCCCTAGAACTTAGAACTAGTTAAACCTAACTAACCTAAGGACATCACAAACATCCATGCCGGAGGCAGGATTCGAACCTGCGACCGTAGCGGTCTTGCGGTTCCAGACTGCAGCGCCTTTAACCGCACGGCCACTTCGGCCGGCTATGTGCGGGGGCCCCATCATGCTGCAACAACATGCGTAGGCGCACGTCCAGCAGGCCGGGTAGAGTTTCTTGGAAAAAGTTATTTCCCCCAGTAAGTCGAGGTGGTGACGGACTGGCCCAATCACATGGTCACCGACAATTCCTGCCAGAACGTTGAGCCAAAATAGTTCCTGGTGTCCGTGGACGTGCGTGACACGAGAATTTCCCCTTTGCCCAATAATGAACGTTTCGAGTGTTGTAAAGGCCATCCCAATGGAAGGTGCTCTCGTCGGCAAACAACACAATGGCGGGGAAGTCGGGATCTCGTGCAACATGTCGCAGAAACCACCGGCAAAACAATAGCCTGCGTTCATAGTCCGCCACAGGATTTAGGTCTTGGACAGGGTGCAAATTAAATGGATGCTGGCCGTCATCCTTCAAAACCTCCCAGACTAAACGATGAGTGACTCCCATGTCGTGTTCAACCGCTCGAGTACTTGTCCTAGCTGTTTCCTCGAAGCGCTCGAGAACTCTCTCTTGAAATGCAGCATCCCGGTGTGTTCGAGGTCTTCCAGCACCACCATGATAAAGACGCTGACGAGCCTGTTTCGCCAAGTCATCGGTGAATTGCTATAAACATTTGCGAGTGTGGGTGGCGTCTTCCTGGGTACAATTCCTCATACAACCGTCGAGCTTCATGCGCATAGGCGTCGGCTAGTCCATAAACAAAAACCATATCTCGTTGTTCTTCAAACGAATACTGTGACGCCGTGCTTACTGTAAGACTAAATCGCAGGTGACGTGTGTGTGCTCCAAAGCGAATGTGAATGTCTCTGACGTGAGGTGGAGACAAGCAGCACGACCTATTCGACACGTGTGCGTATCACGTTGGAGCAGTGATGCGGGTGGGACGGTTGTGTGTGTGTGAACCGACAACCATAGCGCTGCCCGTCAACCGACGAACGGCAACAGCGCAACCCCACGGCCAATCGGAGCGCGTAGCGCCAAGTTTACGTAGTTTAAAAATGGTTCGTTGTCGACCTACACAACATTAGTAACTTAATGTAGAACCCTAGATTTTGGAGTTAGTCAAGAAAAACTTAAAAAGATTACGCCCCAGTACCCCACTCTCAAAGCCCAAAGGTGGGAAGTTTTAGTATGTTGCTGATGACACTCCTTCGTACCACTGTACAAAAATTTGCGACTACACAGTATTTTTTCCTCCTGTTCAACCTTTTTTGGCTTTCGCAGACTGCGCTATTATTTGTGCCCCGTAACGTGCGGCTACCTTCTCGTTTATACTGGTGGATCCTCCGCCCTCTGTTGTGACGCACCTGGCCGGGGTGGCCGAGCGGTTCTAGGCGCTACAGTCTGGAACAGCGCGACCGCTACGGTCGCAGGTTCGAATCCTGCCTCGGGCATCGATGTGTGTGATGTCCTTAGGTTAGTTAGGTTTAACTAGTTCTAAGTTCTAGGGGACTAATGACCTCAGAAGTTGAGTCCCATAGTGCTCAGAGCCATTTGAGCCATGTTATCTTCTTCTTATCGCTTGCCTTTTTGACCTAGTTGCTTGCCTCTTGTCTTGCGCTCGTCGCCCTCCACCCAGTTAAATGTACAGACGCTTGCTGGCTATTCATGTAAGTTGAATTGCCCTTAAATAGTTATCAGCGTTAAATTTTAAAAATTCGTTCTCGCTGTGAAACGGAAACCTTTCCCTGCCTTACCATTTACGTAAATGTGGCCAGTGATGTATAAGGGTGAAAGTTCGTGTCGTATTTTAGTTTATTTCCCAAAAGGAATTAGTTTTCTTTCAATTCTCGTACTTTACATTCTTAACAACCTGCATTTTAAAGTTATTTACCAAGTCCGATTTTCAGTTAACACAGCACGGTTATCTTTCATTGTTTAAAATTTATCTTCAAAGTAAAACTACAGTAGCAGAAGCTTGCATTAACTCTGGCGTGAACCTGACGAACTAATATTTCAGAATTAAAAGAATTCAATTGATTTCGACCAGAAAGAAAAATATTTCATCCATACCAGAGACGATTTTTCGTAGATGCAAAATATATCAATCATCTCAGAATAATAATTCCTAACATCACGATACTTTCACTTTACATAAATGATATATGTGAAGCGCAATTTCCATTATTAAATCTGGGAAGAGAAGTTCATTATAATAAAAGGTATTTAGTCTTGCTTTCCCAGTAATTGTTTAAGGAGATGCTTCCTCAGTTGCCCGTAATAAAATCAGTTAGGGTCTAGTTTAACATCCTGTATCTTGAGCAGTGCTTAATTTTAACAAACCCCGACGCCAACAAAGGGCTGTTATAATTTTAAAATCTGTTTCTATGTAACTGTCCCTGGCACCGTATCTTCCAAATCGAAGGTCCTATTTTAATATAGTTTCTTTGTTTGAAAGCTGGTTTGATCGGGGTGGTTTTTAGCTATGTTCTTTGAAAGTCTGTTCAGTCGCTTGGATTTCACCAGATAAATTAAATGGGTTTGTGTGTAAATAACTTTCTGCTACCAGTCACGATTTTCTTTTATTTATATTTTACACGACGCATTTCGGGAAAAGATTCAATTTTCAAGTGTGCATTTCTTTGTATTATGCAATTTTTTTCGTAATGTTTTCGATGTGTGAGGTTATGCTTTGTTTTACTGACTTTACTGCAATGCTGCAATCGTATATAAAAGCCAGCATTTTTTAGTTAGTTATCGATTTTTATGTGTAGTTAGTGGCGAAATTTGGAACAACTTGTACTTACAGTTTTCTTATGGTCCATTTCTGCAAAGTCTCACACATGCTAAACATCACTCACAACTTTCAGTACGCAGTACACGTCGAGGTTAACTTAAATAAACAAAGTTACAAATGGTGCAAATGGCTCTGAGCACTATGGGACTTAACTTCTGAGGCCATCAGTCCCCTAGAACTTAGAACTACTTAAACCTAACTAACCTAAGGACGTCACACACATCCATGCCCGAGGCAGGATTCGAACCTGCGACCGTAGCGGTCACGCGGTTCCAGACTGTAGCGCCTAGAACCGCTCGGTCACTCCGGCCGGCCAAACAGTTACAAAGATGTTTTTAGATGTAGTTGACAGAGGTAGTGTTACAGATCTTCCTCACATCTGCTTTTGTACAGAAGGAATTTATTTTAACAATATGGACTTGCTTACATCTATTTTATAATGGAGTTTATTTCTGTGTGTTACTATTTTTTATCTAAGTATATTGTTAAAGCATCTGAAGATATTGAGCGATTCACTTTCAAGTGTTTCGTTTAGCACTTTGTCTTCGTATTTTCTGTAATGTGTATATAGCTCCCGTTCTTCTAACGTGTCAATTTCATGCTCTTTATTTAGTCTGTGGCGGACTTTGACATTTTGCTCTACTCTTCCAAATGGGACTCCTGTATCGTGTACGTGTGTAGCTATTGCTGATGATGTGTGTCTGTTGCGTGTGTAAGCTGTAATGTCTTGTGTGTGTCTGATGTTGAAATTCCGACCTGTTTGTCCCAGGTAGAACACGGAGCATTCCTGGCATCTTATTTTGTCTATTCCAGAATCTGAGTGTGGGTCATGATGAAATTTTACAAGTTGTAGTCTTTGTTGTAGTTTATTTGAGGTAGAAAACACAACTTGCATAAACGACACCAAGTGCCATGTCCCCGTTACCTCCACTCTGTAGCACACAACAAGTAGAATCAGACAGTACGCGCCGCCCAGCGTCACACACACACACACACACACACACACACACACACACACACACTTTCCTCCAATATTGAATTTGTGATCTCTCGATGTCTCAGAATGTGTCCCATCAACCGATTTATTCTTTTAATCATTTGTGCCACAATTTTCTTCTTTGCTCAATTGTTTTCAGTACCTCCCCATAAGTGATCTACCATTTAATCTTCAGCATTTTTCTGCAGCACCGCATTTCAATAGCCTCTATTCTTTTCTTGTCTGAGCTGTTTATCGTTCACGTTTCACTTCCATATATGTCTATACTCCATACAAATACTTTCATAAAAGACTCCCGACCCTTGTCTATATTTTATGTTAACAAATTTCTCTTCTTGAGAAACGCGTTTCCTATCATCCCCAGTCTCGATTTTATATCCACTCGACTTTCTCAAATTCTGTCAAAAAATCTGATATTTACAATTATCCATGTTGTTTGGTCTTCTTCTACGATTTTCGTGTGCGACGCTGGTACGTGGTGCTTTACTACTGGGTTTGTGTAGCGTCCCACAAGTGTAATGAACACCCCAGACACGCATCAGTTAAGTATTTACAACAGTGCCAACTTTTCGCTTCCGCGAATACAGAAATCGCTTTCGATAAAGACACCACTTCTCGTCACCAGTGACGACACAGGACATGAGTGGTGGGTGTTGATTACCAAGCAGCATGATGACGAGCAACCAGAGATGCACATACCGCCACCCACCGATTTGTATGAGTTTGGCATCCAGTATACCGATACATCTGATTTTTGAACCTTCCCCATTATATGGAAATGTCGCACGATGGTGGAGTGACCACAGTTCATTACCTTTGTCATTTCTCGAGTAGAGTGAGGTGGATCATTGTCGATTAATGCACTTAACTGGTCTTAATGAAACCCCGCACGTATTCCTGAACGTGGAGAGTCACTACTATTAAACGGTCCTCCTTAGAAGAAGAAAACTAATTTATTGCCGTGCTCTGTCGAATGGCACTATTCCCATTCACGACGCAAATTTTTGTCGCTGCACCCGCTCCTTTCACCCCTCTGTTGAACTCAGACAGAAGATGTTGGAAATGTTTCTATTTCTTCAACTGGCACTCCATTTTGTAGCGTTTACAACTGCATTCAGTATCTCCACTTGACGAAATGAATGTTTGTTAACTCAAATAGCAACCATGAACTACAAATCCAAATGACAATCGACGAATAAACCCATACCGATGGAATACCAACATGCAAAAGTAAAGCGCTACGAACTTATGCACAAACATAATACGTTCCAAGTTTGTGTTTGAAAGTTTGGAAAATTGTTTCTATTGGAATTTTTCGTGAAATTTCGTTTTATTTCTATAAGGTGAGATTTTCCTAAAATTGTTTTGCATTTCCATAGAGCAACTGGATCCTATTGGATCACGCAATCTTTTCTGATTCAGTTTTATGAGTTGCCCGTATGAGTTTCTATCTAAAGCTTCATAGTGTCTCGTATTTGAAAATTATTTTTGTTTTTTTTTTTCCTTATAAGATTGTAAGGTTTTGTTTGAAGAATTCCAAGTATTACTCGGAAATTATCTCGTAAAATATTGCATTTGTTCTGGGATTAGCACTTTCGTTCGCGACGTAATTTACATGACATTTCCTAGCCACATTTACGTTAATAATCATGAATTGAGTCTTGTATCTATTTATTGTGACTGCGTGGCATAAATACTGTTATAAGCAATGACCAAGGGAAAAAAATCTCGTGGCGATAAGCGTCGGTGACTATGCCGACGTACAGTACCTATTTACGGACCACAAAATCAACTATTGCCACTGTAAATGACTGTCATTGCAAATGTTTCTCACTGTATTGTTTTAACAGTGCATAGTCCCACGCCGTTGCTTTATGACGTGAGCTGAAATTAGGTCTTTGTTGGTTCGTAGCGAGTGAAAAATCAATCGTTTATTGTACACCTACTTGTCTCGATGTAAAAAAAATTCTCTAGCAGGTCCGAGGGGCTCTTGTGAAACGGAAATGCTATACTAGCTGCGCCAGGACTTGCGCGTATAAAGAAAAGTATTGAAATTCAAATTTCCCGTGTAATGGCGGCTGTCTTGTAGCTTCAGCGATGGTACGTTGTCTCGACTGGCAAGCGTGCTAGAATTGCTGTAGTGCTTCGTTATTTGACACAGGGCGATTACAACCACGAAATGAAACACTAAATAACAGTTTAAGTTAAAAAATCTAGTTGACAGTTGAAACTTCCTGGCAGATTAAAACTGTGTGCCCGACCGAGACTCGAACTCGGGACCTTTGCCTTTCGCGGGCAAGTGTTCTACCATCTGAGCTACCCAAGCACGACTCACGCGCCCGTATTCACACATTTAATTCCGCCAGTACCTCGTCTCCTACCTTCCAAACTTTACAGAAACTCTCCTGCGAACCTTGCAGAACTAGCACTCCTGAAAGAAAGGATATTGCGGAGACATGGCTTAGCCACAGCCTGGGGGATGTTACTGGAAACATCCCCCAGGCTGTGGCTAAGCCATGTCTCCGCAATATCCTTTCTTTCAGGAGTGCTAGTTCTGCAAGGTTCGCAGGAGAGCTTGTATAAAGTTTGGAAGATAGGAGACGAGGTACTGGCAGAAGTAAAGCTGTGAGTACCGGGCGTGAGTCGTGCTTGGGTAGCTCAGATGGTAGAACACTTGCCCGCGAAAGGCAAAGGTCCCGAGTTCGAGTCTCGGTCGGGCACACAGTTTTAATCTGCCAGAAAGTTTCATATCAGCGCACACTCCGCTGCAAAGTGGAAATCTCATTCTGGATCTAGTTGACAGTTAATAACACATTATACACTCGTAGAGGCCTGGAAGAGGCAGAGGGATCTTATAACGGCGACAGTCAGAGAAAAAGCACGGAAGAGAGAATGTCAAGGAGAGGGAGAGACGCTACTATAATGGCACTTTTGTGTAGAAATTGTAAGTCAGACATATAAATACAGTTTTTCGTATCACATTATATCTATTCTCTATTGTCACTGACTTTCTTCAAGGTAACATTCCGTAGAATCTTATATTCCACGTCTATTCATTTTCTTTTTCAGTAGTTCTCACATTATGCAGAGTTACTGTTATTAAAGTCGCTTAGTTCTTTAATTCGTGACGAATATAGAAATGTTTGTGACAAAATACATGTGGGGAGGCTATAGCTTCCGAGAAATTTATCGGGTCTCTTTCTAGATGTTTCTAGCTCTTCGAATCCAGGGCTTAGTTCTCACTCGTTCAGTGTGTGCCTAAATGTTGTTGTAAGTGTTGTTGTTGGGAGTGTGTGGGCGTGTCCATCTTCTTTTCCCGATGTCTGCGCGATGCTGGGTAGTTACCTCTGGCGTTCGCTGGCATGTTAGCCTATAGCTGCCTGCAGTTACGGTTGGGTCTGAGTGTGTTCCCCATAATTCTTCTCTCCTCTTGCAAATTGTTAGCCGTGACGTCGCCTTTTGTGTGAAGTGTGTGGAATTGTAAGGCAATAAGGACTTCTGGTTTTGCGACTGTACGATAGTGCCTCATTTTCTGTACGTGTGGAAAGACACATTTTTTATTTATTTTAATCGTAGATGTTGTGAGTCTCTAGTGTTGATTAGGAATGAATATGTGCCTGTGGCATACAGCCGCGAATTTGTGGCATTGGGTACGACCGAAGTTTCGTTGACGTCAGCGGTACCTTCACATCCAACTTTTCCAATTTCACAGTGCTCTCTCTCTCTCTCTCTCTCTCTCTCTCTCTCTCTCTATCACGCTATATGGACAGCGGCCAGGGCATTGCAGAGCGGTCGCCGACACTGAAACAAGTTAGAGAAGTGATTTAAACTGCTGCGGTCGCGGTGCAATCTGACAGACCAATCGTGTGGTTTCCGCCCCGCCTGCTGGCTGCTGGCTGCTGGCTGCTCTCGCGTTTCCCCCGCCCACCTGATACTCGACAGCGGTTTGCGACGACTGTGTGTGTAACAAGTCGGGAGCCCCGTGTCTCAGATAATAGGCAGGCAGTAGGGGGCAGCAGCCAGTCACAGGCGCGACCCCCGTCTTGTATTGCCTCACAGCTCCGTTTCGTCTGAAGCCGAGTCACGGCAGAGCTGTGGAATGAAGCGCAACCATCAGACCAGACCACAGCCCCGTCGATAGAGTAGCGCTGTACCGAAACCACGGATCAGTAACTCTAGTCCACTACATGAATGAGATAGTAAATGGTAGTATTGGTTAGGGAAAGAAACATAAAAGAATGTGTAACGCATAAACTGGAAGCCGACGACTTTTTTTGGTCCATACATACATTCAGTCTTGGTCCATCGTGTATTTTATGTTCTTACGGAATATAAATTGCATTTTATAAGAAAAAAAATTGATCGCATAACATCTGCGATTTTATGTAACCAAAGCAGTTACTTTTGGTGCAGATACAGTTTACATACATATTGTACTTAATTGTTGTTCTTATTTTGTACTCAATACATCAATGATCAAAGGCAAGGTTTCCTGTTCTTATTGATCATCCAGAGGATGTGTATCAATAACAGAAACATGTCTATTTATAATTTCGACAAACTACTGCATTGAATTTACGACTGATATATTTTTCACAAGCTGCGACATCGTCGCGAAAAACACAGTGACCTGTATATGCAATAAGTTTCCTGTAATTTACGTCTATGGTCACAATTTTTTCTGTTTAACAGATTACCGGTTTCGGTCTTTAATGACCATCATCAGATCTGTCTCATAAAAACAAAGTCCTAATGCACTGCAGCCACTTATGATATATTTTTGTTCCGTGATCTTTTTACCTTATTGTAAGGGACTTGCGTTTTCTAGCGCTATACGTTAAATTTGTATGGTGTCATTTATTTTTACTACAACAGCCCTGTCTCTCACGTTGCACATCAACAATTTTCGAATAAAATCTGAAACAGATATCGACAATTTGAATTTTGCTATAAATACTGTTTATTTAGACCAAAAGTTTATATCATCACTCAGTTTCTACGCCGTTCATCACTTCCGCTTTCTAGGAGCATGTGGTAAGCCACTGACAGTGTACGTAAAGAAAGCGATCGTTGAGGTACGCAACACACCCAACGTACAGGTAACGCAGGTACGGCCTCAGCTGACCAAAGCCACTAGAACTACCGTAGTCTATGCTTACTTAGTCTGTGATGGCTTACGGTAGTTTTACGACTCTACCAACTAACGCACGTTACATTAATGCGCGAATTACACTACGCTGAGCCACACGTGGTGTTCCTCTCATTTCTTGTCCCACATTCGCCGTGTAGCGTAACGTACTGGGCTCTATAATTCAAATATTCCTTGCGCCAATCGCGTGTCGCCGAAGATACGCAGTATAATGCTAACACGATCTAGTACAGTGTCGATCACCTTTTGCAAATCTGTGAACGCGGAATGTGTTTACCTGTATTTACTGTTCGTAATATATAAATAAATCAATCTACACATCACACGATGCTCTTCCCTTATCCCGCGCTCATTCTGTGACAGAAACAATTTCCCTCCAGGCACCGCATGGCGTCCACTGAGCAACAGATTGTCGATAAGTACGAACTAGAAAAGGCTCGCCGTGTAATGGAGTTCGCCGTGTTGCGTTTCTTTCAGTTTTTGCACCATGAGCATCCTTGGATCATGTGGTACATTAAAATAGCGATTATTATAATGTGAATATATTTTTACGCGGGGCGTTCGATAAGTAATGCAACATATTTTTAAATTAAAGCAGTAACAGCCCTCCGTCACAAAAAAAGAAGTATTTTGACCTAGGTTTCGGCACTAATATGAGTGCCTTCATCAGAAGTATAACACTCAAACTGGCCTGAAACATAAGTACAAAATTATAGGAAATTTTTTTTTTAAGTGTAAGTAGTGACTAACACTACTAGAAAGAAACAGTAGTTACATATCACGTATAAAATAAATACCACGCGATAAAAACTTCCTGGCAGATTAAAAATGTGTGCCGAACCGAGACTCGGGACCTTTCGGGTCTCGGTCCGGCACACGGTTTTAATCTGCCAGGAAGTTTCATATCAGTGCACACTCCGTTGCAGAGTGAAAATCTCAATCTGGATCAAGCGATAAAGATTTAGTCACATTTTTGAAATAGAATACGTGGAAGGGAAGCCACTATGGGCTGCCCACACAAGACGAGCTACAGGTTCCATGAGACTGAGGTGCCCGCGTTAGCAACTGGGGGCAGGTGAACATAACACCAAGAGTGGCATCTAGTAGCCGCAAATACAAACAGGCTACTTAACATTCAAAATATAGACAGATGAATATTATGATGAACATTATTTAGTACATGAAGTAGAAGGCAGTATTTTATCTGACAGCAGCAGACCGTAGCGGTCGCGCGGTTCCAGACTGTAGCGCCTGGAACCGCTCGGCCACCCCGGCCGGCTAGCAGACATGGTAACATTTTGTCTACATAAGATCTTAGAAGCACAGTTTAAAAGCTGAAAACGTTATTATAGAATTAAAAACGGAGCTGAATAACTCAGAGAGGAGAAAAACGGTATAACATGAAATGCAGCCAACATAAACCATCCAACAAACAAAAAATTATGACTCGACTCAGATAGAAAAATTATTTCGATATCTGCACGAGCGAACATGAAGTAAAATACCAAGTAACGGCTTTATGCCGTTGAAGGAGCTTTTATTACATAATTGTAGCTGCTCATTAAGAATGAGGCCATCGTTTCGACAAAGATGTTTAGAAATTTCTAATTTTACGAGCACATCTAATCTACGTCCTTTCTTCTCAGTGTGCAAAATGTTGATGTCGTGAATAGCTTTAGGCGCGTGACTTGTAATCAGAAGACGGTCGGCATTTTTTCTTCAAAGATGTTCTTCGCATCTGACTGTAAAGGCACGTTCGACCGTTACAGTCGTATTTACTACGAAAAAGGCATTAAATTTGGTAGGATTTAAAGAAGAAACTTCTAAGTAGTAAGAAGAGAAAGCGTCGCAAAAAATCTACAGACGTCAAAGTTTTCCAAAGGGAACGGTTCGATTTTAAATTATGAATAAAAATTTTTCAAACTATTATTGGTTGAAAAGGCGACATTAAAGCTGTTCAAAATGGTTCAAATGGCTATAAGCACTATAGGACTTAACATCTGAGGTCATCAGTCCCCTAGAACTTAGAACTACTTAAACCTAACCAACCTAAGGACACCACACACATCGATGCCCGAGGCAGGATTCGAACATGCGACCGCAGCAGCAGCGCGCTTCCGGACTGAAGCGTCTAGAACCACTCCGTCACAGCAGCCGACCATTATAGTTGTATTTATTACGAAGAAGGCGTTCAATTTGACAGGATTTAAAGATGAAACGTCTAAGTACAGGTATGGCAATTCAGTTCAACAAGCAATGTGAAAAAAGGGGGCTAGTCCCTAATTATGTGAAAGCATGTACACTACTTCGCCATTAAAATTGCTACACCACGAAGATGACGTGCTACAGACGCGAAATTTAACCGACAGGAAGAAGATACTGTGATATGCAAATGATTAGCTTTTCACAGCATTCACACGAGGTTGAGGCCGGTGGCGACATCTAAAACGTGCTGACATGAGGAAAGTTTCCAACCGATTTCTCACACACAAACAGCTGTGAAACGTTGTTGTGATGCCTCGTGTAAAGAGGAGAAATGCGTACCACCTCGTTTCCGACTTTGATAAAGGTCGGATTGTAGCCTATCGCGATTGCGATTTATCGTATCGCGACATTGCTGCTCGCGTTGGTCGAGATCCAATGACTGTTAGCAGAATATGGAATCGGTGGGTTCCGGAGGTTAATAAGGAACGCCCTGCTGGATCCCAACGGCCTCGTATCACTAGCAGTCGAGATGACAGGCATCTTATCGGCACGGCTGTAACGGATCGTGCAGCCACGTCTCGATCCATGAGTCAACGGATGGGGACGTTTGCAAGACAACAACCATCTGCACGAACAGTTCGACGACGTTTGCAGCAGCACGTACTATCAGCTCGGACACAATGGCTGCGGTTACCCTTGACGCTGCATCACAGACAGGAGCGGCTGCGATGGTGTACGCTACGACGAACCAATGAATGGCAAAACGTCATTTTTTCGGATGAATCCAGGTTCTGTTTACAGCATCGTGATTGTCAAAAATGGTTCAAATGTCTCTGAGCACTATGGGACTCAACTGCTGAGGTTATTAGTCCCCTACAACTTAGAACTAGTTAGACCTAACTAACCTAAGGACATCACAAACATCCATGCCCGAGGCAGGATTCGAACCTGCGACCGTAGCGGTCGTGCGATCGTGATGGTCGCATCCGTGTTTGGCGACATCGCGGTGAACGCACATTGGAAGCGTGTATTCGTCATCGCCATACTGGCGTATCACCCGGCGTGATGGTATGGGGTGCCATTGGTTACACGTCTCGGTCTCCTCTTGTTCGCACTGACGGCACTTTGAACAGCAGACGTTACATTTCAGATGTGTTACGGCTCGTGGCTCTACCCTGCATTCGATCCCTGCGAAACCCTGCATTTCAGCAGGATAATGCACGACCGCATGTTGCAGTTCCTGTACGGGGCTTTCTGGATACAGAAAATGTTCGACTGCTGCCCGGGCAGCACATTCTCCAGATCTCTCACCATTTGAAAACGTCTGGTCAACGGTGGCCGAGCAAATGGCTCGTCACAATACGCCAGTCACTACTCTTGATGAACTGTGGTATCGTGTTGACGCTGCATGGGCAGCTGTACCTGTACACGCCATCCAAGCTCTGTTTGACTTAATGCCAGGCGTATCAAGGCCGTTATTACAGCCAGAAGTGGTTGTTCTGGGTAGTGATGTCTCAGGATCTATGCACCCAAATTGCGAGAAAATGTAATCACATGTCAGTTGTAGTATAATAAATTTGTCCAATGAATACCCGTTTATCATCTGCATTTCTTGTTGGTGTACCAATTTTAATGGGCAGTAGTGTATTATTTCAAGCGGCTGTGAATATCAGCGATGCTCTGGTTTTCCGCCAGAAGACTCTCAGTGACAGCTCTCAGATTGGAATGCACCTCCGCTGCAGACGGCGTTTTGAAGTCTACGTAGCCTACAGCGCCGCCACCTATCGGAACTTCACGAAACTATAGGGGCTGGGGCGGGAACATAACACGGTGTCCCACAACACAGGTTCCGCATTTTTTCAAGCGAAATTGGCCGACAAAAACTGTTTGTTGCTTTATTTATTGAAAGTCCCTCGTGTAAATGGGTACTGAAATAGAATGTCGTGTGGCCAGGGCCACCCGGCGGGTAGAACAGATCGCCTGGTGCAAGTCTTTTGAGGTGACGCCACTTCGTCGACTTGCTCGTCGATGAGGATGAAACGATGATGATGATGAAGATGATACAAACATCCAGTGCCTGAGCGGAGAAAATCTCCCATCCAGCTGGGAATCGAACCCGCAACCCCCCGGCGTGAGAAGCCGGCGCGCTGTCCACTCACAACTGGGTACTGATGCCCCACTGTTGGAGTACACTATCGGCGACAAATCGATATAAAGTGGAGTGGGCACATAAAAGAAGTAGTCAGAACCGGTCTGTTCTCGAGTACTACTCGTCTGGGACCCTTAAGAAGTGGGACCCGTAGGAGATATGCAAGAGGTCCAACCGAGAGCAGCTCGTTTCGTCGTCGGATTATTTATTAAGCGCGGGAGCGTAATGGAGATGCTCAACAGACTCCAGGCGCAGATGGCACAAGAGAGGCGTTCTGCATCGTGGAAAGGTTTACAGAGAAGATTCCGGTGCGCGACGGTGCCGCAACATGTTACTTCCTCCTGCATATGTCTCGGAAATTGACGACCAGACAATCAGTGAAATTGCCGCATACACTGAGGCATTCCAACAGTTATTGTTCCGACATACTATTCGCTAATGGAAAGTGCGGGTGTGCGAGTAGTGCTAGGAGAAGTGTCCTCTACCACGTACCGTGATGTGTGGCCCTTTAGGTAGATGTCGCGTTGTCCGCCTGCGCTTTTCTCCTCGAACTACGCTGCCGGCCGCTCCGTGACAGCGACCGCCTGGTACGACCGCAAAAATCCCGTAACGGAGCTCTTATCTCGCATCCCCGTCTCGTCCTTGCAAAACTCCTTCCTAGCGTCTGAAAGCGGCAGCCTGCGGAACGAGTTACATTCTCCGCTCTCGTCAGAGCTGGAAAAGCTCACGTCTGTGACGGGGACAGCGGCCTTTTGTTTGCGGCCTGACAGCCTGTGCGGTGAGTGGCGGAGAGTGGTGGCCACCTGCACCCAGCGCCCTTCTGCCCTGCTCCAGTTCTGCCGGCGGTCAGAGCGCTCCGGCTCTGCAGCCTTAATAACGTCCCAACTTATTTTTCGTCTGAGCGGGTAAGCAGTTTTCTGAAATCTCCTGGCAGATTAAAACTGTGTGCCGGACCGAGAGTCGACCTCGGGACCTTTGCCTTTCGCGGGAGAGTTCTCTACCGACTGAGCTACCCAAGCACGACTCACGGCCCCTCATCATGGCACTTGTCCGCGAAAGGCAAAGGACCCGAGGTCGAGTCTCCGTCCGGCACACAGTTTTAATCTGTCAGGAAGTTTCGTTTCAGCGCACACTCCGCTGCAGAGTGAAAATCTCATTCCGGAAGCAGTTAGAAAAAAAAAATCGACGATTTACGAAAGGCGTCACAGCAGCGATCCAGAGTAACGCAATGCGAAAAAAAGCTATCGTTTTGTAACAAGTGCCGGCCGAGAACGACTTCCCCATAAATGCACAGTCTCACCTGACGCTTTTTCTTTCACTCGGGAATGTAAAACGCCCTGAGGCCGCGCCATGCCACTGTACGTGCTCGCACACTTCTACGGTCTTTGGTGCAGGGTAACCCGACCTGAAAAATTAGCCAGGTGCGAACAGGACTTGCACACTGTGAGTTCTGTACTTACCTCGATACTGGCAAAGTACTGGTCCCGCAAATTCCGAGATGGCATCAAAATCTTTTCACTAGTTCCTGGCACTAGCAGAGACATAAAAGAAGAAGCTAGCAGGGGACTTCAGTTTATATCTGTAGATTTATAAGTTTTAATAAAATATTTTTTTACTTACTAAAACATGACTATACTTACGTTTTATACTAGCGTGCAGAGTTATTTTTATATTGTGCTTTTGACGGTTGATGAATACAGTACAAGTTGTAATGACAAAAAGATAACTGGGACAAAACCCTAAATTAATGGTTCCCGATTTGTTTCCTCTACTTGTACTGTGATACTTGCTTCTCGCCAAATTTCATTGGGGCTAGGTTGACGGGAAGTAGACCACTGGTTTTGTTGAGTGAGTTTGCGAGTAGCAATATAAATTGGCGTGTCTTTTGATTACATCAAGTTAGAAGCTCTAACATTTTACAATGCCAAGGGACCACAGGCCTTAAGATGTGCAATAAAATTTCAGCTTCATACGACTTCTCTTTCCTGAGAGTAAGGGATTTTAACAGTCGGAGAGACAGACAGACAGCCAAGTGATCCTATAAGGGTTCCGTTTTTATCGAATGAGGTACGAAATGCCAGAAACTTCCGTGTTTGAAGCAGTACACTCTTTATCAGTAATGGAAAACTGCCCGCTCCCTCTCTTGTGTAACTTCCTTACGTCTACACTCACACCACTGCGCAAGAAACATTACGGTGTGTGGCGGATGGTACCTCAGCCATCACTCCCATTTCCCTTCTACTTCTTCTATTTGCGAATGATGCGTGCGAAGAATGCTTTTAGTTAACTCTCCTTGAGTGAGAGTGTCCGCACGTTCCAACATTGCGGCAGTCACAGCTGTGTGTGGCCACCTGGCACGCGGGAGATCGCACAGGTTTGCGCGAGCTTGTTGTGATCTTGGCAGATGCCTCCCCCATCGACTCGCCGTGTTTTCTTTGACCGCTAGGTTTCCGAAGACATTCTGCAAGCACGTATGAACATTTGTGATGCTCTCGTTTTCCGCCAAAAGAATCTCTGCTCGGAACGCAGCTCCGTTAGAGACACCATTGTACAGGCTACGTGTAGCGCTGCCACCTGTCGGAACTTCATGAAACTACAGGGGCCGGAGAGGGACGACTGCAAATGCCATGTTTTTCAGTCGAAATTAGCCGAGAAAAAAATCTGTTGCATTACCTATTAAGCCACCTTCGTATAGTAAATGACGTTCAGAATCTTGCGGTGCGAGGATATCGGCGAAACGCGTTTTAGCGATAAATATTGGATAATGAAAGCTACAAGCTGAGAAACTGTTGTCTTCTGAATTCCGTAATAGAGTCACACACCTCAGTGAATTCCACGGAATGTGGAGAAATTTGAGGAGACCGCAGTGGCTCTGGTTTTTGACGTAGTGTGGCAGACGATCCGTGCAGTGACGTAAAAACTGCAGTGGCGAGTGGCGCCTGCTATTAGGGAGTAGCCGCCGCGCTTAAATCTTCCCTAATGAGCTGAAAGAGTGCCCAAGGCCGCTACGGGCGCGGAATTACCCAAACGAGCGGAAAAGTCAGAGAGAGAGAGAGAGAGAGAGAGAGAGAGAGAGAGAGAGAGCTTACGGCGAGGATTCGTTAAGCAGCTTAAAGAGCCCGGGAATCCAGTTAGCCGGCGCGGGACCTGAGTGGGACTTCGGCACGCCTGCTCAGGCCGGGACGGTAGCCGCGAGTTTGCGACTGCCGGGGCAGTGTTGGGCGAGAGCCGCGACACCGTGTGTGTGTGTACGTGCCGTATCTCTGGTGGCTTAACAAGTGGCACAAGCCAGTTTAAAGACCAGTTTCACACATCTCATCACCTGCAAACCTTGTCACAGTCAAACTGACGCGCTCCATAACAACAGCCCACTGTCTTCAGGCACTGCTTGTGTCGTGTGGAAGCCTCTTCATCCATTATAACAACCGCAACCTACAGCCATTTCAATCCGATTACAGTATTCGGGGGCTTGGTCTACAGTTTTTTACTCAACACCTTCGTTCATTCACAAACTGACGATTCCTGAATGCCTCACGACCAGCGCTATCAACCGGTCGATTCTTCTAATCAGGCTGTGCAGCTCCCATTCAGTGCCGTCTCGTTAGTCACGCAGTCTGCCCCCCTGCTCTTGAGCGTTCTTCTTCATGACCACATTTTGAAAGCTTCTGTTCTCTTCCCATGAAATGTTTATCGTCAAGGTTTCACTTCCGTCCATGGCTACTCTGTCCGAACAGGCCTTCGAACGCCCAACGATACCGACCGGCCGCCGTGTCATTCTTTCAGCTCAGCGGCGTCACTGGATGTGCATACACAGGGGCAAGTGGTCAGCACACCGCTCTCCCGGCCATATGTCAGTTTCCGTCCATGGCTACACTCCAGACAAATATCTTCACGAAAGACCGCTCAACGCTTATATTTATGTTATATGTCAAAAAAACTCTCTTTTCCGGAAGCGCTTTCTTTCTATAGGCAGTCTGGATTTTATATCCTCTGTCGAAATAGGAAAAGTCATCTGCTACTTTAAGTGTCCGTTTTGTAATCGTCTCCGTTTGGTGTCTCATTCTGTAATCTAATTCCCTCAGCGTCACCTGATTTAATTCGACTACATTCCACTATTACGTGAATGCATGCTGCCTGTTCCTTCGAAAGAAGAGGCAGCACGCAGATCCCGCAGCTGTGAAACACTTCATGTAAACTGATGGCGCATAACTGCTATCAGCTGTAGCGGGACACTAAGCGGAATCAGCTGCGACGAGTGAAAATGTTAACCGGACTGGGATTCGAACCCGGTGTCTCCTACTTACTAGGCAGGACCGCTCAGTGGGAGTATGGATCAGCTGTGACGCGTATCAAGATAGTGCGTGCAGTTGCTGTAACACTGTGTCCCAGATAGCGGAGTGGTTACCGCACCTGCCTAATAAGCAGGAGATCGTGGGTTCCAATCTCGGTCCGTTACACATTTTAGCTCGTCGCCGGTAACTCCTTAGCATGCAGCTGCAACTCATAGCAGTTATCCCCCTTCAGTTTACATATACATTCCATTATCCTTGCTTTGCTTTTGTTGGTGTTTATATTATATACGCCTTTGAAGACACTGTCCATTCCGTTGGACTGATCTTCCAGGTCCTTTGCTGTCTCTGACACAATTACAATGTCATCGGTAAATCCTCAAACTTTTTATTTCTTCTCCATGGATTTTAATTCCTATTCAAAATTTTTTTTTTTGTTTACTGTTTGCTTGATTACAGATTGAATAGCGTTGGGGATAGGCTACAACCGCGTTTCACTCCCTTCTCAACCACTGATAGCCTTTCATACACCTCGAGTCTTCTAACTCTCGTTCGGTTTCTGTAAAAGTTGAATAGCCTTTCGCTCCCTTTATTTTACCCCCGTCATCTTGAGAATTTCAAAAAGTGCATTCCAGTCAAATTAGTCAAAAGGTTTATCTAAGTCTAGAAATGTTGTACACATATGTTTGCCTTTCCTTAACCTGTATTCTAAGAGAAGTTGTAGGGTTAGTACAGACTCCCTGGTCCCTGCGTTTCCCTTTCCCCGGAATTCAAACTGATAATCGCAGAGGTCGGCATCTACCAGTTTTTCCATTCTTCTGTAAAGAACTTGCGTTAGTATTTTGCAACCATGTAAAACTGCTAGTTCCGTAATTTTTCGCACCTGACAGTACTTGCCTTCTTTTGAACTGGAAGTATTACATTGAATGATTATGAAGAGTCCGCCTGGATTGCAAATTGAAACCGAATGTTGACCCAGGTTTCGGCGCGGATAACCACGCCTTCTTCGGAACACACTGAAACTACAAACTGCCTAAAGAGGCATGATCCAACATTTTGGACGTTCTGTATTAATGTTGGATCATGCCTCTTTAGGCAGTTTCTAGTTTTAGTGTGTTCCGAAGAAGGCGTGGTTATCCGCGCCGAAAACTAGGTCAACATCCGGTTTCAATTTGCAATCGAGGCGGATTCTTCATAATCATTAAATTATTCACGATTGCTGACGCGCTGCTATGTTAAAAGTTCTCATTATTACATTCGTCTTGAAGTGTCGCAGTGTGCAACAATGTGAATCTCACTTTTTTTTAGAATTTAAAAAATAAAGTAACACACTAGTGATGGGGAATTGCCGAAGAAATTATTTTGCACAGAATTAATGAAGGACGTGCATCGAGGAGGACTCTCAAACGCCCGTGCGGTAGCGTTCTCGCTTCCCGCGCCCGGGTTCCCGGGTTCGATTCCCGGCGGGGCCAGGGATTTTCTCTGCCTCGTGATGACTGGGTGTTGTGTGATGTCCTTAGGTTAGTTAGGTTTAATTAGTTCTAAGTTCTAGGGGACTGATGGCCATAGATGTTAAGTCCCATAGTGCTCAGAGCCACTCTCAAACGCCATGCAATTACATCGATGTCAAGCCGCAAACAGTACAGCCGCACATGCCGAAGCCCCTGTGGACACCGACACATGTCCTGCCGTCTGCTGCAGGCCTCTGCACACTGACGGCGCGGCCTCGCTGAGCACGACACTCTAGGCACGCAGAGTGTCAAACAAAACCTGTACCGAGAACCATACGGAATAACCGAGTAAGTAACTAACTGGTGTCGATACTCTCCCCAGAATGAATCTTTCATTCTGCACCGGAGTTGCAGCTGTTTCTTAAGTTCGTGGCAGATTAAAACAGTCTACGGACCGAAACTCGAGCTAGGAACATTTGCCTTTTGAAGTGTTCGTGACTGCAGGGAAGAACATGCTACGATTTAAATGCCTAGGCAGTAACAACAATCCGTACGTTCATTAAGTCTTAAGGAACGGAATACACCACTCAGTTACCTCAGGACGTCTGCCTATGCTGCTTGGTTCACAGTGAAAAGTCAGTCACTTAATGTTACACTGGAATGTTAGTGCGTGAAGGAAGTCTCTGAGGCCGTGGTCGGCGGAGAGCCTGAGGCTCCTCGAGGATGGATTGAAAACAGAGTTCAGCGAGGCGGTGAGCTCGAGGATCGTGAAGATGCCCTCCAGCGTGGCAGTAGCTGGAGTGTGGTCGAGGCGAGGTCCAGCGAGGCGGTAGGCCGAGGGCGCCTGAAGTCCGTGGATGCTGCGGTGAAAAATTCCTGCCTGCCTCGGCGAGTTGTGAACTGCGAGGTACAGCGATGTGAACTGGCTGCAGAGGAACTGGGTGGCGACCCAGACCCCTGGGTGGCTGATGGTCAGGCGTGGTAGCGCGCGATGGCGGCGATGGTTGCGCCTCTGGTGGCGAGGCTGGTACCCAGCCACGACTCACAACCCACCCTCACAGCCTGGACAGGCATCGCCTGCAACAGCCCAAGCTTTAGGTTTGATACTGATCCTGCTGAAAGGGAAACGTGTGCTTATACACGAACATTAGGTGTTTAGTAGTGGTGGGGCACAAATCTTGAACTCCCAGCCGATAAGCGCTTCAAAAACGTCGCCGTCTCAAAACGAACTCTCACTTTTCCCACGTGACTCTGTGAAAGCCGCAGCTGAAGGCAGTCACGCCAGCACAGCATTTCGTGACTCACCGTCAGTACCTCACCTGTTCCTATCGTCGACAGTACGAGCGGATGGTGTACCGAGCGAAACTCGTGACTTCTTCTACACAAAGTAGAAGGTGGACCTGTTCAGTGCTGGCATACAGGGCTGGTGGAGACAGTCTGCAAAGGAGATGACTTGCGTGACCCGTCCTACAACACGGCTCAGCACGAGCGGCCACAGGTTTGTTTCACTGGCAGGCGGGTGTCGCAGAGGTGCCGAAAGAACCGGAGTGACCGACTTTCGAAGAGGGACGGAAACTATGCTGTCAAAGTCCACGTGCAGAATTTCGATACCCAGTTGTAAGTGGTGGAACTATCCTTATACGTCAGCCCCCTACGTATCGCTCCCGTAGCCACTGGACACACAAGATCACACTGATTACAGCGCTCACAGAGGTATTTAAGCAGGCATATTTTACTAACAGTCAAACAGTTTCGTCATTATTTGCGTTATTTGTGACAATAATGCTAAGTGTGTATTGGATGACGAAAATAGACGTTTTATTTTCAACATGCACACCTGAGAAAAGAAAAAAACAATGCATTTTGTCACGTCACAGTAGTTAGTAGTTTTATTTAGGCGCAATTGGAATCGAATAAGAAATGCTCGTGGCAACTGTTCTGCGTATTGTGCTGCGTAAAAGGCGTACTTGATGAAATTCGTAGAATGTGGTGATGCAAACTAAGAGTGCAGGAGAGACTGAAGTTTTAAATCGCTGTTCTTCTTATCATCCTCAAATAGCAAAGAGCTAACGGAAATTATATTTCCCGACAATTTTCTAAAAAATGCGTCACACTGCCTAAAATTTCTTTTATCGACAGGCTGAAACACGCTATTAGTTCCGGGTGGACCCGAATTATGTTAACAGTGTTTTCATCGTCGTATCCAGGCCAGGAGTCTATCAAAAGCAATGAATTCTTATCTGGAAATGGTAAGAACACGTTCCGGATGTAATATTGAAAATTATTCTCTCCCGTTCCTACAAATTTTGGAAGTGAACAGTCTTTTTTTCGTAATATTTGGTGCAAATTTGCCTCGATGTTCCTGAAGACGAGATGAAACTGTATCCACTGATACTTACCACCAGCTTTGTTCTACATCTACATCTACATGATTACTCTGTAATTCACATTTAAGTGCTTCGCAGAGGGTTCATCGAACCACAATCATAATATCTCTCTACGATTCCACTCCCGAACAGCGCGCGGGAAAAACGAACACCTAAACCTTTCTATTCGAGCTCAGTTTTCTCTTATTTTATTTTGATTATGATTCCTACCTATGTATGTTGGACTTACTTCTACATGAATGTGTCGCAGCGTTCGTCGACTACACAAGCGACTCAGTTGTTTTTTCCCGCTCGAAATGATAAAGCTCTGTCTGCACGAAACCTGACTGACTGGCTTCATATTCAGCATTAAGTAGGAGAACAGGCATCAGCTAGCAATTTCTCTTTCATATTATTTATTAACGACATCTTCTCTACACGCTTACGCGAGGTAAACTTCGTAATTTTGCGACTTACTTTACCGTATAATTTCCTGAGTCTGTTTAACCAGATCGGAGAAGCCTGGAAATCAGTAATATTCGTCTCATTTGCAGTAAGGAGCGCCCTTCGGTAACGGAGCACTGACTCTCAAAGAAGCTCTAAATGTTGGATGGGTTTTCTTCACACTTTTGATTGTTTCATTTTGGCGCATATTTCATACTTTGCGTTGATCTTTCTTCAATTTATACAATTCATGTTCAGATTTCACGACACGAAACCGGCCTTGTATACTGCTTACCTGTAAGCGTTTTCTCGCTACTTCGTTTAACTAAAAATACTATAGAATTTTTTGTATCATTGAAAGCTGCTACTGTACGTGTCTTATTTCGACTTGGAAGGTACTCTATTTTCGTTCTGGACTTCGATTCTCACAACAACAATCTTTGTTCGAAACACAATTCACGAAATCGTCCGAGTTATTTCCTGTTTCTTCCAATGTTTCCACAATTTCTAAAGAAATGTCGACATCATTCGAATGAGTATCCAAGAAATTAGCTAGCAAATAACACAGGTGTAGGTCTTCAGGAGAAGTAGATGATTTAGATTGTACACCATGTTCTTCATATTTTATCTTCGCAAAGTTGAAAACATTGGATTTCACATTATTATGAAACTCTGGAGTCGACACAAAGACAGATGCTGGTAGCAAGCACATACAAATAAGATCCAGTTGTATCTCCATTGCTAACAGTTGGTGATACCGGAGATTCAGTTGCTAATTGTTATGGATATTAAATGAACTGCAAACTGGAGCGAATAGTAGCTGCGAACAGTTGTCTCAGAGAAACTACCAAGGAAGCTAAAACTCGCTTTACCGTGTTATCTGTTTACGGACGTGCCATCACTCAAGGACATGCGCCTGCCGTGTTGACACATGCGCTGTCTGCTCCGGGTACGGTAGGGGTGTGCAGTTCTCCAGGCACCTGGCGAGCTACGAATTCGCCATATTTCAACATTTTTTGAAGTACTTGCAGTGTGTATTAGCTGCTAAAATTTTGACATTGTGCTTCTTTCGGTGTATTCTTCCTGTATAAAAAATTTCACGGCAGGCTGCGACATGTCACTGAAGGTGGTACAGAAGGGGGTAAAATATGTTGCTATAAAACTTTCTGATAAATTACCAGATGAAATAGAATGTCTGACAGACAGCAGTAATAGTTTCAAAAACAAATTGAAATCATACCTCCTTGACAACTCCTTCTATACCATAGATGAATTCTTGAATGTGAGTAAATAAATCTGGAGATATAATATATGCATTTTGTGCTATTTAAGGGAATGGTATGGATAATAAAATATTTAGGTATAAGACTATAATGTAAACAAACAAAAACAAAAAAAATTGTTTCCCGTGCGCATTTCTTGCGCATTTGACACGTTCCACATGATAACGGTTTTCCGTGCTATTGATCAATGGAACACGTAACTAACTAACTAACTGTCGCGTTGAACTGTCCCCTTCTTACTTGTGTACTTCCTTAGCGGAAGTTCTTAGTTTTCCTACACCTGCTAATGGAGGATACCGAAAAAGCTCCAGCAAAGGCACAAGACTCCGCACATTGCTCGTGTTTTACTCCGTAAATACTTTAGGGGATCTCAAATTGATTCCGTAGTTCTGGATTTCCCAAATATTTGATCATACCGTTCCTCACAAGTGGCTTCTAATCAGATTGCGAGCCTGTGGACTAACGTTTCAATCGTCCGTTTGAGTTTTCTGTCAGGAAGGTCATAGTGCGTAGTAATTGATGGAAAGTGATGCATGTCGTTTAGGAGACAACCTGAGCAACGTTCTTGTGCAGTTTGCAGACGATGCTGTCATTTACCGTCTGGTGAAGTCATCAGAAGGTCAAAACCAATTCATATTTGACTTATATCGGATATCTGAATGGTGCGAAAACAGCAATTGACCCTAAATAAAGAAAAGCGTGATTTTAGCCATACGAGTTCAAAAAAGGATCTGTTACGTTTCTGTTACACGATAAATCGCCGAAATACCGAGGCTGTCAATTTAACTAAATACCTACGGATTGCAATAACGAACAACTTAAATTGGAACGATCACATAGAAAATGTTGTAGCAAAGGGAAACCAAAGAATGCGTTTTATTGGCAGAACACTTAGAAAATGTAACATGTGAACTAAAGAGACTGTCTATACCACGCTTGTCTGTCCTCTGCCAGAGTATTGCTGTGCAGTATAGAATCCTTACCAGATAGGATTCACGGAGGACATCGAAATAGTTAAAACAAACGCAGCATTTTGTAAGAGCAATCAGAGCTCACTCAGAAAGATTTAAGAGTTGATCTTTCCCGCTCGCTGTTCGAGAGTGGAACGGCAGAGAGATATTGGGTGTGTAAGTGATTCTACGGACTCTCTGCCGGTCACTTAATTTTGAATTGCAGAGCAGTCACAGATGTACATGTAGCAGACACAACAGTTACCTCACTCAATTTGTCTCGTTGATATTTCGTACTCCAGCGTAACAATGTACGCTAGTTGTTAGAAAGACGTTCAAGCTTATATCTGCGCGGTCAATGAAGTTATAAAATTGCGGAGGTCCTTGTTTCATCAGCCATTGATCACTATTCTTGTGCGTGAAATGAGGTTATAAACATCTTTAACGAGTGATACGCTCTTTGAGATGTGAAATTTAGGAGCCTCACGCCACATGCCAGAACATAAACTGCAGACAAGCCAGTAGCTGGTAATGCCGATAGCGACATTCCACAGCTCTTTCAGACCACACGACCAGCCACTCCACAGACACCTTTCCAGGCGCTACCGGAGCCAAGGATGTGCGGCTGTCTTCCCACTGCGTTATTCTTGCTTCCTGTTTGTATGTCAGTCACCAGCACATTCCCGTAACGGAGGAGACGCTGAGCTCAGGAAAATCAAACAAATATTATCGGGAGCATAAGATATTTCAGTGACGTGCATTTTACTGTGAAATATATTGTAGAGCGACAGAGGTGTTTTTTATTTTCATACATTTATGTCACATCAACGGACTATGCGATTACCAAAATGCAGCCAAATTCATCAGGCGCCAATACTCCTACGGAAGAAGCCAGACAACTTGTTCTCAATTAGCACTGAAGCACACACAGTCGTTCCGCACAGGCGGGAATGTTCGTTTGGCAAATTTAATTACTATCCGCGGACAGAATGCTTCTGTGTCGCATTCTGTACCCGCGGTTCTTGAAAATGTGTAGCAATTTTTGTCACAAAATTTGCATGGTTCTTAACCCTCCTCACCACTACAACATAGCTATAACAGATATCTTGATAGAGTCGAGAAACCACGCTACCCGCCTACTGACATCCCCGACCTCCGGACACCTCCCAGTCTTGTGGCGGGTTCTGGTTGACAGCCGTTCGTGTATACGGAGGTAGGGGGTCGGTAAGGCAGTATTCGCTCTTACCTTCGCACCAGGCTGTGGTCCCCAGGGAGTTCCTACATTCGCCGCTAGAGTGCAGCGTCGCCCGGCCGAGTGACGCAGTGCCGCGGCGCGGCTATTGTGGCGACACCGCTGATAGTTTTGCAATGTCTGGCGGCGTATTTCAGACGATGAGCCCTTAATATGAATGTCGTGAATTTATTTTTATTTTTTTGTGTCTTCATGTTGAACAACCGAGATCGTGTAACTTCACCAAGTCCCGTTGTTTCGTGTTGTAGCACCGCTCCTTCATTTTCTCTTCATATTGTATTTTCTATTCTTTTTTTCTGCGTTGATAGCATTCAAAATTTATTATTTTGTTTTAAAAATAGTTCATTTCTGTGATTTGCGACGCCTTGGTAATGTTTCTTCCTGTTTCATTACTTATTTCTGTAGTGAATGCTATTGTTGACTTTATCTTCCAGAAATAACGACACTATATACTATAAGGTTTCAGATAGATTATATAATGGTAAGACAGAGATTTGGGAACCAGATTTTAAATTGTAAGACATTTCCAGGGGCAGATGTGGACTCTGACCACAATCTATTGGTTATGAACTCTAGACTAAAACTGAAGAAACTGCAAAAAGGTGGGAATTTAAGGAGATGGGACCTGGATAAACTGAAAGAACCAGAGGTTGTACAGAGTTTCAAGGAGAGCATAAGGGAACAATTGACAGGAATGGGGAAACAAATACAGTAGAAGATGAATGAGTAGCTCTGAGCGATGAAGTAGTGAAGGCAGCAGAGGATCAAGTAGGTAAAAAGGCGAGGGCTAGTAGAAACTCTTGGGTAACAGAAGAAATATTGAATTTAATTGATGAAAGGAGAAAATACAAAAATGCAGCAAGTGAAGTAGGCAAAAAGGAATACAAACGTCTCAAAAATGATATCGACAGAAAGTGCAAAATGGCTAAGCAGGGATGGCTAGAGGACAAATGTAAGGATGTAGAGGCTTATCTCACTAGAGGTCAGATAGATACTGCCTACAGGAAAATTAAAGAGACCTTTGGAGAAAAGAGAGCTACTTGTATGAACATCAAGAGCTCAGTTGGAAACCCAGTTCTAAGCAAAGAAGGGAAAGCAGAAAGGTGGGAGGAGTATATAGAGTGTCTATACAAGGGCGATGTACTTGAGGACAATATTATGGAAATGGAAGAGGAGGTAGATGAAGATGAAATGGGAGATATGATACTGCGTGAAGAGTTTGACAGAGCACTGAAAGACCTGAGTCGAAACAAGGCCCCCGGAGTAGACAACATTCCATTGGAACTACTGACAGCCTTGGGAGAGCCAGTCCTGACAAAACTCTACCATCTGGTGAGCAAGATGTATGAGACAGGCGAAACACCCTCAGACTTCAAAAAGAATATAATCATCCCAATCCCAAAGAAAGCAGGTGTTGACAGATGTGAAAATTACCGAACTATCAGTTTAATAAGTCACAGCTGCAAAATACTAACGCGAATTCTTTACAGGCTAATGGAAAAACTGGTAGAAGCCGACCTTGGGGAAGATCAGTTTGGATTCCGTAGAAATGTTGGAACAAGTGAGGCAATACTGACACTACGACTTATCTTAGAAGAAAGATTAAGGAGAGGTAAAACTTAGTTTCTAGCATTTGTAGAATTAGAGAAAGCTTTTGACAATGTTGACTGGAATACTCTCTTTCAAATTCTAAAGGTGGCAGGGGTAAAATACAGGGAGCGAAAGGCTATTTAGAATTTGTACAGAAACCAGATGGCAGTTATAAGAGTCGAGGGGCATGAAAGGGAAGCAGTGGTTGTGAAGGGAGTGAGACAGGGTTGTAGCCTCTCCCCGATGTTATTCAATCTGTATATTGAGCAAGCAGTAAAGGAAACAAAAGAAAAATTCGGAGTAGGTATTAAAATCCATGGAGAAGAAATAAAAACTTTGAGGTTCGCCGATGACATTGTAATTCTGTCAGAGACAGCAAAGGACTTGGAAGAGCAGTTGAACGGAATGGACAGTGTCTTGAAAGGAGGGTGTAAGATGAACGTCAACAAAAGCAAAACGAGGATAATGGAATGTAGTCGAATTAAGTCGGGTGATGCTGAGGGAATTAGATTAGGAAATGAGGCACTTAAAGTAGTAAAGGAGTTTTGCTATTTGGGGAGCAAAATAACTGATGATGGTCGAAGTAGAGAGGATATAAAATGTAGACTGGCAATGGAAAGGAAAGCCTTGCTGAAGAAGAGAAATTTGTTAACATCGAGCATAGATTTAAGTGTCAGGAAGTCGTTTCTGAAAGTATTTGTATGGAGTGTAGCCATGTATGGAAGTGAAACGTGGACGATAAATACTTTGGACAAGAAGAGAATAGAAGCTTTCGAAATGTGGTGCTACAGAAGAATGTTGAAGATTAGGTAGATAGATCACGTAACTAATGAGGAGGTATTGAATAGAATTGGGGAGAAGAGGAGCTTGTGGCACAACTTAACTAGAAGAAGGGATCGGTTGGTAGGACGTGTTCTGAGACATCAAGGGATCACCAATGTAGTACTGGAGGGCAGCATGGAGGGTAAAAATCGTAGAGGGGGGCCAAGACATGAATACACTAAGCAGATTCAGAAGGATGTAGGTTGCAGTAGGTACTGGCAGATGAAGAAGCTTGCACAGGATAGAGTAGCATGGAGAGCTGCATCAAACCAGTCTCAGGACTGAAGACCACAACAACAACAACGTAGTATTTATTTTGTCAGTTTGGCCTCATTTATTCGGTAGAGACGTCCACAGAAAACTGATGTTCGTTTTGCCACTGTTTCTGGTGTTCTGTGTATACGTTAATTTACATATTATATACTACATTGTTTTTAAAAATCAGGCTACTTCCGTTCGTGTGGTTATTAGAGTATTGGTTAATTATACGAAGAAACTCGGTCAAGAATTTGCAGAGATTTTTGGAAAGAACGTTTTACCTTTACATATTATTGTAGATGTGAAATTTCGTTATTAATGCCCTATGCGTTCCTATACAATTACAATGAAATTATATTAGCTGCTGTGCGTGAACCCCTGAGGGTTTGTGTGGGGGTGAGAACCACCCATAGGTGTGGGGGTGAGAAGACGTGTCATGTAAAAATGTTCGGTAACGACCGGAATTGATATCAAAGGCATAGTTTTCAGGATCGCTATATTTCTTGGCGAGAGCCACAATGATAACACCCCTACAGTTGGTGGTTCGGGGCGGCGGAGTTCCAAACACAGCGACGTATCAGCATATCTCTGCAACGCCTGAACGAATTTCTACCAAACTGCCCCACGTGCTATTTGGTAAAACTTCCCGTGAGAGTAAGAGAGTAAGGACCCCTGTCGCTTCCGTCACTGAGGATTGAAATGAGAAGATATCACTTGAAACCAAAACGTAGTTTCGCCTGGAATAAAATTAGTCAAATCTGGTACATGCGTGCCTCATTGTTTGTGTGAAAGTACTGTGCGAGCGAGATACACCTTCTGTCAGCGTTGAAAATACGAGCACCGCGATGTAACTTTAATGTTTTGGCGTTTAGAGTTCTAGTAAAAACTACCGAGAAATCTGCTTAAATTGAAAAGCAAGGCGGTCGGACTGGGGCCGTTGTTCCGTCGTGCAAACGGCGTGGAGCGAGGATAACTTGTCGTACCGGGCTTCGCCGCTGCTTCCATCCTTCCCACTCCTTACGTGTTTCCACAAAAGCTGTTCATGTAAACATGAGCACGTATGCGCGTTTGATGCAGGCTTCCTGAGCGTCTTCTGATAAGCTACACTTTGTGATCAAAAGTATCCGGACACCTGGCTGAAAATGACTTAAAACGTCGTGGCGCCCTCCATCGGTAATGCTGGAATTCAGTGTGGTGTTGGCGTACCCTTATCCTTGACGACAGCATCTACTCTCACAGGCATACGTTCAGTCAGATGCTGGAAGGTTTCTTGGGGAATGGCAGCCCATTCTTCACGGAGTGCTCCACTGAGGAGAGGTACCCATATCAGTCGGTGAGGTCTGGCACGAAGTCGGCGTTCCAAAATATCCCAGAGGTGTTCTATAGGATTCAGGACTCTGTGCAGGCCAGTCCATTACAGGGATGTTATTGTCGTGTAACCACTCCGCCACAGGCCGTGCATTATGAACAGGTGCTCGATCCTGTTAAAAGATGCAATCGCCATCGCCGAATTGCTCTTCAATAGTGAGAAGGAGGAAGTGGCTTAAACAGTGTAGGCCTGTGCTGTGATAGTGCCACGCAAAACAACAAGGGGTGCAAGCCCCATCCATGAGAAACGCTACCGCACCATAGCACAACCGCCTCCGAGTTTCACTGTTCGGCACAACACACGCTGGCAGACGACGTTCACCGGCCATTCGCCATACCTACACCCCGCCATCGGATCGCCACATTGTGTACCGTGATTCGTCACTCCACACAACGTTTTCCACTGTTTAGTCGTCCAATGTTTACGCTCGTTACACCAAGCGAGGAGTCGTTTGGCATTTACCGGCGCTATGTGTGGCTTATGAGCAGCCGCTTGACCACGAAATCCAAGTTTTCTCACCACCCTCCTAACTGTCGTAGTACTTGCAGTGTATCCTGATGCTGTTTGGAATTCCTGTGTGATGGTCTGGAAAAATGTCTGCATATTACACATTACGAACCTCTTCAACTGTCGACAGACGAGGTCGGCCTGTCCGCTTATGTGCTGTACGTGTCCCTTCATGTTTCCACTTCACTGTCACATCGGAAACAGTGGACCTAGGGATGTTTAGGAGTTTGGAAATCTCGCGTACAGATGTATGACACAAGTGACACCCAATCACCTGACCACGTTCGAAGTCCGTGAGTTCCGCGGAGCGCTCCAAACTGCTCTCTCTCACGATGTCTAATGACTACTGAGGTCGCTGATATCGAGTACCTGGCAGTAGGTGGCAGCAGAATGCATATAATATGAAACACGTATGTTTTGGGGGGTGTCAGGATACGTTTGATCACATAGTGTACTCCTGTTTGCAAAAATATAGCTATCCTAAATATGTTGTTCTATCAGAACTTTTTGCTGCACAGAGCTTCGGACACACACACGTATGCCACATGTTTCACGCACGTGAACTAGAACTCCACAGACAAACTGTGGGAGGTGGCGTTATGGACCGAACCAAGGAAAAAATGATCAGTAAACATGGGCTCTTAAATGCATACTTTAAAACATACGAGCAATTTCTCATCATCCCTACCGTGAAACGCTTCAACAAATGTCTTAAGGATCGCATTTCAGAGCCCTTGTTCGCTGTTGACTTTTTCCTTGGTTCGGTCCATAGCGCCCGCCACCTCTCACAGTTTGTCTGTGGAGTTCTAGTTCACGTGCGTGAAACATGTGGCATACGCGTGTGCGGCCGAAGCTCTGTACAGCAAAAAGCTGCGATAGAGCGACTGTCTCATACGTTCCACACACCAAAGTGGATATTCGTTCCGTTGCCGCTCCCCCCCGAATGATTTTAGAAACATCGATTTAATGTTATCTGTCCGTTCTGCGTTACTTGATCTTAAATCGCCCAAGCTCTTTTAAATTATGATTCTATTACTGAATCTCCTGTCTCTTCTATATCTACTCCAGTTTCATCTTTTATTACGATAGACAAGTCTTCCCCTTCATAGTCCTTCAATGTACTCTTTGCACCTATCTGCTCTCTCCTCTGCATTTAGCGGAATTGGCATTGAACTCTTAGTGTTACCAACCTTGCTTTTAATTTCACCGAAGGTTTTTTGATTTTTCTGTTTGCTGAGTCAGTCCTTCCGACAATAATTTCTTTTTCGACACGTCCACATTTTTCATACAGCCATTTCGCCTTAGTTTCCGTGCACTTCCTATTTATTTCATCCCTAAGTGACTTGTACTTCTGTATTCCTGAATTTCCGGGGACATTTTTTACTTCCTTCTTTCGTCGATCAGCTGAACTATTTCTTCTGTTAATCAGTGTTTGTTCGCAGTTACCTTCGTTGCACGCATGTTTCTCTTTCCAACTTCTGTGATTGCACTCATTACAGATGTCTATTCCTTTTGAACTACAATGCCTGCTGAGCTCTTCATCATCGCAGTGTCTGTAGCCTCAGAGAACTTCAAGCGCGTCTCTTCATTTCTTAGTACTTCCGTATCGCACTTCTTTGCGCATTTATTTTTCCTGACGTCTCTTCAACCAACTCTTTCTCATTACTAAATTGTGATCTGAGTCTATCTCCGCTCCTGAGTATGTCCTGCAATCCAGCATCTGATTTCGGAAACTCTACCTGACGATGATGTAATCTAACCAAAATGTTCCTGTATCTCCCGGCCTTTTCCAAGTATACGTTCTTCTCTTGTGATTCTTGAACAGAGTATTCGCAGTTACTAGCGGAAATTTATTGCAGAATCCAAATAGTCTTTCTCCCCTCTCATTCCTACTACCAAGCCCATATTTTCCCGTAACCGTTTTTTCTACTCCTCCGCTTACAACCCCATTCCAACCCCCCATGACTATTAGATTTTCATCTTTCTTTACGTATTCAATTACCCATTCTGTATCCTCATATACTTTCTCTCTCGATCTTCTACTTCCGGCGTCGGCGTGTATAGCTGGACTATTGTTGGTTTGCTGTCGATTCTAATGAGAACGATACTATCACTAAACTATTCACAGTAACACGCTCTCTAACCTACCTCCCTATTCATAACCAATCCTTCTCCCGTTACATCATTTTCTGCTGCTGTTGATATTGCGCTATTCTCATCTGACTAGAACTCAATGTCTTCCTTCCATTGTATCTAGATTGAGCCTTATCATTTCCTTTCTCAGATTTTCTGGCTTCCCTAACATATTCAAACGTCTGACATTCAATGCCCCAATCCATAGAACATCATCCCTCCATCGGTTATTCAGTATAATATCCATTGGTATTCTGTTATTATTCAGAGCATTTAGATGTAGAGAAAATACAGAGGTTTCAGTTTACGCAGAAATTTGACATTTATTTTATTTTCTCAACAAGAAAGAAACAATTCAATTACTACACCATTGCAACTTTTCACGCACAGAATTGTTAGACCTTGAATAGGTGAACCGATTGCTACTTCATTTACGTAGCTAGCAGTAAAATCTTCCCGCAAATCACTAATTAAGTTTTTCTTAAGTTCCCTGATTACCTTCAAGCAATGAAGTATTTGTTAGGGAAAGGAAACCTCACGCTGGTCACTTTCATACCTCATTGATATATTTCCCACTCTTTGTTCCGCTATGAAAATTCTGGCATAAATCGTGTGTGTTATTTCTAGGTAGTCTTGTTTACGCTCCACTGAAACATTTAACCAAAAAATTCATACAGTGCAGTGTCATAATTTAAACACCAACTCACTTCCTGCAGCCCAGGCAAATCGAGCAAATCTGGTGGCTCTTCTGCATTAGGTGTGGTCTGTGGTGGACCTTAGGCGGCTTATGACTTTCGCCAACGAAAAGTACCAATTTTGAGGATGCCACTTCTATATTTTATATTCATGGCAGATCATCGAAATTTTTGTCATATATCATTAACTTGATATTCTCGGGGAACTTCGAAAGTTATTTAGATATGATTATACGTTACCAACATCCAGAAGTTGAACGTTGTCGTACTTATGCACGTAATATCCGGTCTGAGGTGTAAATGAAGTTTTAACTGGCGTAGAGGACACGTGGCAAGGCTTCTGGGGTCATCTAAACGGTTCTGAGGTCACCACACCATGTGTCTAGTCGCCATTTATGAGGCGCTGACTGCGTGTAGTGGGTTCTTCACACCTACCAGTGGCTGCGTTGACTTCTGGCGGCGTAAGAATCTTAGAACAAAATCGTTTGGTCATAATAAATTCGCTGTAGTTGCAAACCAAACAACATTTTTTGATACACTGCAGGTGCAGCCTTAAAACGTTGTGCTTTTCTAGTTAAAGAAGTGCAAAGCGGATTTGCGTTGGATGGAAGTCGTGCGCTCACTTTAAAGTAGACGAATGATACGTTTTTGCACCGTACATTGTTAGTATTGTTTTAAAACCTTCACTTTTTATTCCTCACACAGCGATTTTGAAATTTTTTTGAGTTTAAGGTAGGACTATTTTTTTTTTTTTTTTTTTGGACTAAATAAAAGCGATTCATACTTGATGAAAAGAACGCCTATGCTTCATTCTGTGCTAACATTATATTATGCGTACGTATTTGTTGTTCATATCTGTCAAAGCGTATAAATATGTCGAAGTGTATTATTAAACCGTTGAAACTTTCCTTACGTATAAGCAGCACCCCCTGCTGTAACAGGAAAAAAGGGGAACCAGCTGAAGAATGCTCCAGTCGGAACACAAAAAAATGGTGACTATGCTTCTCTTTAAAAGACTGAGACAGAAAGTGGGGAACCACCTACATGAATCCTGTTGTCTTCTTCACCAAAAATTTTGGCTTCCGAATACATTCGCACTTTTTTGTGCTGAAAAAGAGTAGCAGAGACACAGTGCGGTGGAAGAGAGAGGAGACAGCGAGGGAGTGCAAATGAAAGAGAAAAAGACAATAGCAGCAGGAGCCGGAAAGGGAGGAAATGAAAAGAAGAGATGACTTGAGACCATAGACGGACTTGGAGACTCTAGACCCTCCCAGGTCGCCGAACGTTAACATATAGTTACTGGGGAGGGCGCTTCTTTGACAGAAATTTTAAACACATGGATATGGGGAGAAAAATGAGTTGGGACCCACCCAGAATTTTTGAGCTGCCGAGGGATAGTAGAGCTACAGGAGTGGAGAAGAAATAAAAAAGGAGACAGTGCATCTGAGGTGGGCATGAGAGAAAGATGTTTCGTGTGAAGGCTTAACTATAGGAAGAGACTGGGTAACAGGATTTAGATTGTTCTGTGTTTAAAGAGCGCGAATATCCTCGAATAGCAAAATTTTTGTTGAGTAAAGCGGAATGAGGACTAATGCAGCTGGTTTCCCACTTTCCTGTCAGTGTCTTTCCGAGAGGAACATATTCGCCTTTTTGTGCTCCTACAGGAGTATTTCATTTTTTGTCTCTTAAGTGCTGAAAAATGTGCCAACATGTTTTCTTCCAATTATATTTTGACGAAACATTCGGGTTTACAGCATCTCTTCACTTTGATGTTTCCTGGATTTATCATCAACTTTTCCAACTTTGATCCCGTCCATCATAATTTGATATTCTTCCTGTGATTCGGCAAACACAGCTTGATATTCGGCTTTCTGTTGTCTTTATACTTTCTATTCGTACTATTATACCTCTGTTAATTTCCTTATGATGACTAGACGCGATGTAATGCGGTATTAGCACGTCGTTTACTGCAAAGACTGACTCTGACAGCAATCTGTCGCGAGTGCATATTTGCTTACAGAACGGTACCGGCGAAGAAGTTTGCGATTGGTAGCTGCACGTGCGCTCCTGCCGGCGCCGGTGTGGACTACGAGAAGCAGTGCGTTTCGCGGTTTCTCTGCCAGATGGCGCGCACGCCGCTACGCAGCGTACGCCGCAGTAGCGCTCCATTTAACAGCCAGAGATGGAACGTTAAACGTCATTATGGGACAACCAAGCGTCCCTTGCTACATTGCCGGATGAGTCGCGAAGGCTCAGTCCTGACTAATTGAGTGCATGTGGGTGTAAATTGCGAGAGTAATTGAGAGCCGTCACTTCGCGCTCAGCTAGCTTCCCTGCTGACGTCGGAGCGTACTATGTATGTCGTTAAGCAAACTAGTTACGAAGCTATTGTCGACAAGGCATTTACGACAGAAATACTACTTACCTTCTAGTGGCTTTAGGATGGGTTAGTGGTGCTGAGGACGAATATAGCAACCATTTATGCAGTTTGGCTCTAGTTTTTGAGATAATGCATGATTTATTCAAAAAATTAGAAAAAATTGCTAATACTGAACTCGAGCGCTACAAACTACAATGAAAAAAGAAAATAATCTTTATAAATAGCTTCTATGAAAACCTGATAGGCATTTGTCCACGTATAAAACATAATTGAAAAGTTTCTCTATAAGTATATCATTTTCCGTCCATGACGAACCGCTTCCTGCACGCTTTCCTTTTATAGGTCTCTTCAGAACAGTCACGTTGCAGATTCCAGCAATAATCTGCCATCATATGCCTGTCCCATCTTCCTTTATATCTTTCCTCTATTCCTTTCATATCTTGATGGAACCGCTCTCCTTGTTCCTCACTGAAATCACCTAGATTACGAGGAAATCGATCCAAGTGGCTGTGAAGGAAGTGCGATTTTATGCTCATGTTAGCTCCTAAGTTTTGAAAGTTAGTGAGCATGTTTTTGACCAGTTCCTCGTAATTGGGAGCTTTATGATTGCCCAAAAAACATTTTACAACAGCGACAAAACTGTTCCAGGCCGATGCTTCAGTGACAGTCATGACACTTGTAAAATTGGTATCGTTGATGAGCCTGCGAATTTGAGGACCATCAAATATTCCTGCCTTACGTTTTTCACTACTGAGTCCAGGGAACGTATTGCAGATGTATGTGAAGCAATTACCATTTCTGTCTAAAGCTTTGGTGAATTGCTTCATTAGTCCTAACTTAATATGTAATGGTGGAAGAACAATCTTGTCCCTACTAACCAGAGGTTCATTAATGATGTTTGCTTCACCAACAGCCATATATTCCCTTGGAGGCCATGTTTTCTGCTTCCAATGTTCGTGCTTTGCCCTACTATCCCACATGCAGATAAGACATGGGTGCTTTGTGTATCCACTTTGTTGTCCAAGCAAGAAGTTCACCATTTTCGAATCAACCACTGGTGCTGCATATACTGAATTTTCTGCAGAACCATCTTGATGTTAGCATATGCTTCACAAAGTTTTGTTGAGTGGGCAATTGGAATAGATGCGTAACGATTGCCATTGTGTAGGAGAACACATTTTAAACTTCTAGTGGAACTGTCTATGAAGAGACGCCAGTCCTCTGGTCTATATTCCGGCAGCCCCAATTCAAGTAAAAGTCCAGGTATATTGCTGCAATACACTATAACCTCTTCTTGGTTGAAGTATGGAAGAAGGTTTTCTTCTCTCGTCCGGTAAGCTGTTATTTTAACACTTGGATGAAGACAGTTCTTTTCCTTAAGCCTGGATGCTAAGAGTTCTGATGCTTGCTTTGCAAGATTGAGTTCTCGTATCAAGTCACTGAGCTCCTTCTGGTCGAACTGCGGGGGTTGTGTCTCACGTCCTTCGTATTCCGAACCACTACTTGTACATTCCTCGCCGTGCACATCGTCATCTGATGATGTTAGCGTGGGTAATGTTGTGAAGGTTGGTACAGGAACATCGTTGCTGTGCACCACCGGTCTTCTTGCTGACTCCAAATCGGGATATTCCCACTTTCGTTTTTCGAACCTATTAAAACCTTTCACATTAACAATGCAAAAATAGCAATCATCTGTATGGTTCTTCTGCTCTCGCCATACCATAGGCACTCCGAAGTTTAAGCTTTTCCTTTTTTGTTTTGTCCACTGCCGTAAGCACTCCACACAGCATTTACAAACTTTATGGGGTGCCCACGCCTTGTCTTGATCTCCAAGTTTAATTCCGAAATATGCCAGATACGCTTCCTTCACAAAAGGAGTGATTTTCTTCCTGTTCTTTTGAAGAACGTATTCACCACAAATGTAGCAGAACTCATCTGGATGGTTCACGCAAAGACGGCGTGAAGAACTCATGTTTTCCTAAAACAAAATTGCACAAATACTACATATTATGCAGAACTTTCTTGTATTTGCATGTCAATCACATCCAACAAACATCATTAATTGTTTTGTGTGAAATGAATACTCACCTCTTATTTGCTACGTCACGATGAAAAGGTTCTATCTCCTTGAAGATGCACTGCACATGTGTGTGACTTTCGACCATCGCCATTTTTCTTGTTTACACTGAACGCTACCTATCGGCTGTTGCGGGGATTACCTCGGCCAACAAATGAATGTCGAGTACCGCCGAATTCAAATCTGCACAACCCTCAATATCTTCAACACACGCACCGCACAACAGGACTGAACACATGCTGACAGTGTGATGTTTGCATGATGTAATCCCCAACCACACAGATGCACTCCCTGAGCACAATTGTTTAATAAAGATAGTACAATATCACTAATTAAAAAACAGGTAGCTAATACATTACACCATATATGGACCCTGCAGTCGATATTATCCACATGAAACTCTCATTTCCAGAAATAACCTATATCTCAAAAACCAGAGCCAATTTGGAAAAAGTACAAATATACTCGGAATGAGTATCATAACAATATCCCATTTTCGTTCAAACTTCCCTGGCAACGAAAAAAAAAAATTTTATTTTGTAGAGCTGTGTAATATATTCGTTCCTTCATACTGTAAAGATTGCAGATTTCAACCCCCCCCCCCCCCCTCCTCTCTCTTTTAAGTGTAGTCTTCCCTCCCTTGCAGTATAAATAACTGTGCTCTGCATGGGTACGTGTTGTAATGACATCTGTTGCAATGGAAATTTAACCAGCAAAGACTCACTTGTATACATCTCTTATTGCCTAAAGTGAGTGAAAATCGACGGTATAAGAGTCTACATCTACATCTACATCCATACTCCGCAAGCCACCTGACGGTGTGTGGCGGAGGGTACTTTGAGTACCTCTATCGGTTCTCCCTTCTATTCCAGTTTCGTATTGTTTGTGGAAAGAAGGATTGTCGGTATGCCTCTGTGTGATCTCTAAACCCTCTGATTTTATCATCATGGTCTCTTCGCGAGATATACCTAGGGGGGAGCAATATACTGCTTGACTCCTCGGTGAAGGTATGTTCTCGAAAGTACAACAAAAGCCCGTTCCGAGCTACTGAGCGTCTCTCTTGCAGAGTCTTCCACTGGAGTTTATCTATCATCTCCGTAACGCTTTCACGACTACTAAATGATCCTGTAACGAAGCACGCTACTCTCCGTTGGATCTTCTCTATCTCTTCTATCAACCGTATCTGGTTCGGATCCCACACCGGTGAGCAGTATTCAAGCAGTGGGCGAACAAGTGTACTGTAACCTACTTCCTTTGTTTTCGGATTGCATTTCCTTAGGATTCTTCCAATGAATCTCAGTCTGGCATCTGCTTTACCGACGATCAACTTTATATGGTCATTCCATTTTAAATCACTCCTAATGCCTACTCGCAGACAATTTATGGAATTAACTGCTTCCAGTTGCTGACCTGCTATATTGTAGGTAAATGATAAGGGATCTTTCTTTGTATGTATTCGCAGCACATTACACTTGTCTTCATTGTGTTTTAATTGCCATTCCCTGCCCCATGCACTCATCCACTTCTTGGCCAACCTCTGCTCCGGACCAGCTATAGCAGCTGCAGTACCCTCGGCGGACTCTTCTGGACCCGGTAGACGCCGGGGAAAATAGTAGGGGGCAAAAAATGGTTCAAATGGCTCTGAGCACTATGAGACTTAACTGCTGTGGTCATCAGTCCCCTAGAACTTAGAACTACTTAAACCTAACTAACCTAAGGACATCACACACATCCATGCCCGAGGCAGGATTCGAACCTGCGACCGTAGTGATCACGCGGTTCCAGACTGAAGCGCCTTTAACCGCACGGCCACACCGGCCGGCTAGTAGGGGGCGATTGCACTTACTGATCAATAAAAAATAAATACGGACCAAATGAGATGTAGATCAAGGGGGGCAGGAATGTTGTAGCATTTCATGCACTGTGTGAAAATCCGTTGTTGAGTATCGCAAAATAAGATTCTCTAATAATAAGGGTATTACAAGGACAATTCTAAACACATTCCTGAGGAATTGCAGCGATTAGTGGACAATGAGTCTGCGAAACGATCTCGACCTCGTTTATTTACATTTGGTCAGTGCAGCACCACCAGTCAAATTTGAGGCGGCAGAAAAGCGGGCATCGAGGTAACAGCTTTTAGCGTGAGTCGAGAGATGAGCAGCACTTGGGACAGATGCCAACTGGTATCACCTCGATGCCCCTTTCGTTAGTGCCTCAAATTTGTATGACGGTGCTCTGCTCAACGAACTGTAAAAAACAAGATGGCGAATTAATTTTTTTTTTTTTACAATCAGTATTAGAAAAGCGCCTTCGCCTTTTAGGTACGTTTACCTAAAGCAGACGGTGACAGGGTGTCGAGTAACGGTGAACAGAGCTTACCATGAGACCTGACGCCACCCTGTTTCGAACAAAGAGAATGCTGTCAGTAAAGCATCCACGTCTCAGCGTAGACACTCGGTACGGCTGCGTCTCCCTCACCACACGAGGATGTACCATTCACACACTTCTGTACTGGTACCGCGACACTTACCTGCATTGCAGCCAGACTGAAAGATCACTCAGCAGTCTCACTTGCTGCCGTTTGCATTTATTTATCAAGCTGCTGCCCCACTTCTTTTCCTCAATACTTACTCTCGTTTATATTTTTACGCGAGAAGACTACAAATATCTTTATCAGCGAATAGGATCTGTACCTCAATAAATAATCAACAAGTATTCAAATGAAGGACGCTAGTAAGTTATATTTCTTGTCTTTATGCCACATTTACACTTGCATTTGTGAAGATGAAGATAATACCGGAGCGCGGCACGCATACTTCGTGATAAATAAGGTCACCCTTCAGCTGCTGTATGACTTTTTCTGCGACTGGCCAGCTTAACTACAGATCTACTCACATCTACTGGAATGGTCACTAGCATCGTACGTATGTCTCATCTTTATTTAATATGTGAGTAGTTTAGTAGAAATATATTGCGCCCTCTCGTCTCTTTATAGACAGGAAGTCATCTTTTCCATTAGCAAGATGCCAGCTACTAGCTAAGAGAGACAGCGGTAACTGTTCCACAGTGTACATAGCAGATACTAAATTAATACACACTGAGGTGACAAAAGTCACGAGATAGCCATATGCACAGGTAGGGATGTCGGTAGTATAAAAGGACAGTGTATTGGCGTCACTCAGGCGACGCGTGTGGAAAGGTTTCCGAGTTATTATGGCCGCATGACAGGTCTTAAAAGATGTTGAACGCGGAATTGTAGTTGATGCTAGACACATAGGATATTACATTTCGGAAACGGTTAGGAAATTACTTAGCGACCGAAAGCAAAAATTGCTAACAGACAAGCAACACGACACTATGGCGCCAGACGATCCACGCGAGTGGCTCTGCTAACAGCACGACGTCGCCTGGGCTCGTGACGACCGGGAACTCTGGCCTCGTCATACGAGTTCCGATTTCAATTGGTAGGAGCTGATGGTAGGGTTTGAGTGAAGCCATGGACTCGGGTTCTCAACAAGCCACTGTACGAGATGCAGGTGGCCCCATAATGGTGCGGGCTGTGGTTACGTGGAATGCAGTGTGTTCTGTGGTCCAGCTTAACCAATCATTTGGGGCCACTCGTCGACTTCATGTCCCCAAACAAGTATAAAATTTCTATAGATGACAATACCCCATCTCATTGGACGGCAGTGCAGTTCGCGGCTGGTTTGAAGAACGTGTTGGATATTTGAACGAATGATTTGTCCGTCCATATCATCCGACATGAATTCTATCTGACATTTATGTGACGTAATTGAGAGGCCAGTTCGTGCACACACTTCTACAGCGACAACACTTTCGCAATTGTGCAAGGCTATAGAGGTAGAATGGCTTAATATTTCCGCAGGGCACTTCCAACGACGTGTTGAGTCCATTTAACGGCGATTCGCTCCACTACGCCTGAAAAAGGAGATCCGAGACGCTATTAGGAGTTAGCCCAAGAGTTTTGTCACCTCTGTGTATAAAGCAAACATTATTCCAATCCTGTAGTGAGGAAACATTTCCGTGTATGCAGTGGGCGGTGTAGAACTGGACTGTGTCATTTCATTTATTCACTTATTTTCTCGCGCCACCGGGTTCAGTCATGCCCGATATTACCTACTCGTGGGCTGAGTGCGCGCACACACACACACACACACACACACACACACACACACACACACACACACACAGAGTTGTCGCCGTCTGACAGCTGGGCAACTCCAGCGCTACAAGCCGGTCGTCTTTTTACGTCACATTGGTTGTAATTACAGTGTTTTTATCTCATAATTTTGCTACGAAATTTACGATACAGTTTTTCTAGTTTTGCCTCCCCGGCGATGGTCAAATGTGGAGAGATAGATGATGATGATGATGATGATGATGATGATGATGACACATAATGAGGTGAATCATGATGATGAAGACGACACAAAACCACCCAATCATCACGAGGCAGGTGAAAATCCCTGACCCCGCCGGGAATCGATTTTTTTTTGTAACCATATATATATATATATATATATATATATATTAACAACGATACATTAAAAATAGACATTTTATTCTATTAAACTATTATATTCCTAGTGTTGGTTAATATTACTGTCATTTTATATGTTTTCGTTTTTATATTTTCCTTTTTCGTTTTTCCCTTATTGTTGTTCCTTAGAACCCGGGACCTCGTGCTCAGGAAGCGAGAACGCTACCACGAGACCATGTGTTGCGGATTGGATAGATAGGGATGACTAAAATAACTCTAAGCAGAGCAAAAACACATGAATGAAACGACGTAAGCTACGTCGTATTTATGAACAAGCACTTAAATTGAATATAGGTGCAGCTTAGACCCCTGGATACAAACTGTTTCCCAACAACAGTATGACTACTTGTGAATGTAGGCCTTCGAGCCGTATACTACTGTCGAAGTCTTTTTTTTTTTTTTTTTTTTTTAACTACCATCCTGGTGGCTGCTTCGAAATTTTGCGACGTTTGCCGGTCGGAGTGGTTCTAGGTGCTACAGTTTGGAACCACGCGACCGCTACGGTCGCAGGTTCGAATCCTGCCTCGGGCATGGGTGTGTGTGATGTTCTTAGGTTAGTTAGGTTTAAGTAGTTGTAAGTTCTAGGGGACTGATGACCTCAGAAGTTAAGTCCCATAGCGCTCAGAGTCATTTGAACCATTTTTTTTTCTTTTTTGCGACGTTTCAGTGTGTGTCGCTCTCATCACATTCACCAGGACTCTATGCGTATGATAGCTGAGTTGCTCGATATACTCCACTGCCGACTGGTTTGGGCATCGGTAGTTGATAATATATGTCTCCGAAATTCGTAAAGTTAATATTACAGATTGTTGTTGTTGTTGTTGTGGTCTTCAGTCCTGAGACTGGTTTGATGCAGCTCTCCATGCTACTCTATCCTGTGCAAGCTTTTTCATCTCCCCGTACCTACTGCAACCTACATCCTTCTGAATCTGCTTAGTGTATTCATCTCTTGGTCTCCCTCTACGATTTTTACCCTCCACGCTGCCCTCCAATACTAAATTGGTGATCCCTTGATGCCTCAGAACATGTCCTACCAACCGATCCCTTCTTCTGGTCAAGTTGTGCCACAAACTTCTCTTCTCCCCAATCCTATTCAATACTTCCTCATTAGTTATGTGATCTACACATCTAATCTTCAGCATTCTTCTGTAGCACCACATTTCGAAAGCTTCTATTCTCTTCTTGTCCAAACTATTTATCGTCCATCCTCTTCCAAGTCCTTTGCTGTCTCTGACAGAATTACAATGTCATCATCGAACCTCAAAGTTTTTATTTCTTCTCCATGAATTTTAATACCTACTCCGAATTTTTCTTTTGTTTCCTTTACTGCTTGCTCAATATACAGATTGAACAACATCGGGGAGAGGCTACAACCCTGTCTTACTCCCTTCCCAACCACTGCTTCCCTTTCATGTCCCTCGACTCTTACAACTGCCATCTGGTTTCTGTACAAATTGTAAATAGCCTTTCGCTCCCTGTATTTTACCCCTGCCACCTTCAGAATTTGAAAGAGAGCATTCCAGTCGACATTGTCAAAAGCTTTCTCTAAGTCTACAAATGCTAGAAACGTAGGTTTGCCTTTCCTTAATCTTTCTTCTAAGGTAAGTCGTAAGGTCAGTATTGCCTCACGTGTTCCAGTGTTTCTACGGAATCCAAACTGATCTTCCCCGAGGTTGGCTTCTACTAGTTTTTCCATTCGTCTGTAAAGAATTCGTGTTAGTATTTTGCAGCTGTGACTTATTAAGCTGATAGTTCGGTAATTTTCACATCTGTCAACACCTGCTTTCTTTGGGATTGGAATTATTATATTCTTCTTGAAGTCTGAGGGTATTTCGCCTGTTTCATACTTCTTGCTCACCAGATGGTAGAGTTTTGTCAGGACTGGCTCTCCCAAGGCTGTCAGTAGTTCTAATGGAATGTTGTCTACTCCGGGGGCCTTGTTTCGACTCAGGTCTTTCAGTGCTCTGTCAAACTCTTCACGCAGTATCTTATCTGCCATTTCATCTTCATCTACATCCTCTTCCATTTCCATAATATTGTCCTCAAGTACATCGCCCTTGTATAGACCCTCTATATACTCCTTCCACCTTTCTGCTTTCCCTTCTTTGCTTAGAACTGGGTTTCCATCTGAGCTCTTGATATTCATACAAGTCGTTCTCTTATCTCCAAAGGTCTCTTTAATTTTCCTGTAGGCGGTATCTATCTTACCCCTAGTGAGATAAGCCTCTACATCCTTACATTTGTCCTCTAGCCATCCCTGCTTAGCCATTTTGCACGTCCTGTCGATCTCATTTTTGAGACGTTTGTATTCCTTTTTGCCTGTTTCACTTACTGCATTTTTATATTTTCTCCTTTCATCAATTAAATTCAATATTTCTTCTGTTACCCAAGGATTTCTACTAGCCCTCGTCTTTTTACCTACTTGATCCTCTGCTGCCTTCACTACTTCATCCCTCAAAGCTACCCATTCTTCTTCTACTGTATTTATTTCCCCCATTCCTGTCAATTGCTCCCTTATGCTCTCCCTGAATCTCTGTACAACCTCTGGTTCTTTTAGTTTATCCAGGTCCCATCTCCTTAAATTCCCACCTTTTTGCAGTTTCTTCAGTTTTAATCTACAGGTCATAGCCAATAGATTGTGGTCAGAGTCCACATCTGCCCCTGGAAATGTCTTACAATTTAAAACCTGGTTCCTAAATCTCTGTCTTACCATTATATAATCTATCTGATACCTTTTACTATCTCCAGGGTTCTTCCATGAATACAACCTTCTTTCATGATTCTTAAACCAAGTGTTAGTTATGATTATGTTGTGCTCTGTGCAAAATTCTACCAGGCGGCTTCCTCTTTCATTTCTGTCCCCCAATCCATATTCACCTACTACGTTTCCTTCTCTCTCTTTTCCTACACTCGAATTCCAGTCACCCATGACTATTAAATTTTCGTCTCCCTTCACAATCTGAATAATTTCTTTTATTTCATCATACATTTCTTCAATTTCTTCGTCATCTGCAGAGCTAGTTGGCATATAAACTTGTACTACTGTAGTAGGTGTGGGCTTCGTTTCTATCTTGGCCACAATAATACGTTCTCTATGCTGTTTGTAGTAGCTTACCGGCTTTCCTATTTTCCTATTCATTATTAAACCTACTCCTGCATTACCCCTATTTGATTTTGTGTTTATAACCCTGTATTCACCTGACCAAAAGTCTTGTTCCTCCTGCCACCAAACTTCACTAATTCCCACTATATCTAACTTTAACCTATCCATTTCCCTTTTTAAATTTTCTAACCTACCTGCCCGATTAAGGGATCTGACATTCCACGCTCCGATCCGTAGAACGCCAGTTTTCTTTCTCCTGATAACGACATCCTCTTGAGTAGTCCCCGCCCGGAGATCCGAATGGGGGACTATTTTACCTCCGGAATATTTTACCCAAGAGGACGCCATCACCATGTAATCATACAGTAAAGCTGCATGCCCTCGAGAAAAATTACGGCTGTAGTTTCCCCTTGCTTTCAGCCGTTCGCAGTACCAGCACAGCAAGGCGGTTTTGGTTATTGTTACAAGGCCAGATCAGTCAATCATCCAGACTGTTGCCCTTGCAACTACTGAAAAGGCTGCTGCCCCTCTTCAGGAACCACACGTTTGTCTGGCCTCTCAACAGATACCCCTCCGTTGTGGTTGCACCTACGGTACGGCTATCTCTATCGCTGAGGCACGCAAGCCTCCCCACCAACGGCAAGGTCCATGGTTCATGGGGGGGATATTACAGATAGCGCAGTGAAATATTCGGAATATTATTAGATCCAGCAGAGTTTTATGTACAAGTCTGAAGCTTGAACAGAAGTCAGGTAAGTTCGCGGTATTTTCTCCACTGCGTTGGGACGTGCAGCACGCGGGCAGACGGCGAACAGCCCCTCGCTTGCAGGCAACCCTTCGGCCTCCCCTGCTTACCGGGACCGTCGCGCTGTGAGGGGAAATGAAGCTGCAGAGGGGTGCGGCACAGACGTGCCCGCCTGAAGACGGAGCAGTGGAGTATCAGAGCCGCTGTTATACCGTAAGCATGCGTCGTACTGCGGTCACCACAGTCAGCCCATTGGTACGTGTTCTCGAAATCAAATCTGGAGCGAATTTATGGACATATAGAACCTGAAAGGGCTGCTCCATCTGAAATCGCACGAAAAATGAGAAAACTGTGTTCCTATTTTTTTAAATCAGTAATACTTTTTACATGTTGCAATTAAAATAAAAAACAAGACCCTTTCGTAGTTATCTTAACATTTTTACTAGATTCAGTGTTAAGTTTGCGTTTTTTTTCGAATGCAGAAATCTATCTACCGTGTAACTCACGAACCTTATATCGGATTTCAGAAACTACGATTCATTTTGAAGCTGAATGTCTCTTGTTCATGGAGGTATAATATTGCATTATAACAATAACGTAGCAATAATTAATACAACTTTTGAAAACGTCTTATTCATGTTTTAAGCGTAAAAACCATTGTCATAATACGTAAGTAAGCTTGAATCTCTTTTTATTACGTATTTATTCCTGTTTTAAATTTTTATGGAAATCCTTGTCTGAAACGTGGAAAAAATAAGTAAATATTAAATATTTACGCTCACGCTGTACTGAGGTTGCAGTGGTCTGCCGCCAGCCACTCAGCATGGGGAGCGCCATCGCAGCTAGTCGGGGTCACCAGCAGGTCTCAAGGGCTGCCTGGCTGTGTCTGTTTGCGTGTCGTTAGCTCCGCAGCCTCTGTTGCAAGTCAATATGTCTGTCTCAACATTTTTGACTACGAAAGTGGAACACACGCCTGGGTTTTTAGGGTGCATGCTCGACCCTAGGACCAGCACTTATTCAGTTTCGCACTCATTTGGAACGTAACAGTTGTCAAACCTGATGCTGTCGACTATTAAAATTCAGAAGGCGTGGTTATTTGATCTTGGCTTGGACGATGGAGGACTTCCTCCAGCTCTTGACACTTCCCCCTACGCCATCGGATGGCCTCTTTCCATGAGATGTTACAAAAAAACCGCCATTCTGCATTTATTCTAAAATGTTCTAGATGACTGCATAAATTTGTAAAGTTTTTCCGATTTTGAAAAGTCATTACCTCAATCTGTAGAAACAGATTCCTTAAAGGATCACTTTATTGTCTGCTTGTCTCTCTGTCGGACAGTTAAAAAAACTTTTTTCCCAGAAACGGATAGGCTTGTAAAGTTGAAATTTATTTCACTTACTAAGTTTTGTGGTCCCTTGTTGGTATAAAAAATTGAATCTTCCAAGTCAATTGACTCAAAAGATACGGTCGTTTATGTCACATATTTTGATACTGGTAAAGTCACTCATTAAAACCTATGGGATACTTTCCATTCAGCTAGAATCATGAAATTCGGCAAGAATCAAGGTTTCACAGTGCAAGTATAGAAAAAGATAAGGAAATTGTTAATTTTTAATTATATCCCGCGAAAGAATTTCTTTTGACATTTCTTGTCCTATTTCAAACTTAAAATTTAAACTATTTCTGAATTCTTCCGTCTCTTCTTGGTGGAACAGTTCCATATTTAAGGCTGAATAACAAGCAAACTGTTTTTGGTTTACTGATTTCTGTTTATTCCTTACTAGTTTTCAGCTTGTTGAGCCATATTCAGGAAACAAATTGAAATTAAGACATTCCCGTTACCCAGTATGTATCGATAACAGGCAAAACTTGCCAAAATTTTCGATTCCAGGGGTGGACGAATTACCTGTGTACATAACTAAACCGAGCGAGGTGGCGAGTGGTTAGATACTGGACTCGCATTCGGGAGAACGACGGTTCAATCCCGTGTCTGGCTATCCTGATTTAGGTTTTCCGTGGTTTCCCTAAATCGCTCCAGGCAAATGCCGGGATGGTTCCTTTCAAAGGGTGCGGCCGACTTCTTTCCCCGTCCTTTCCTAATCCGATGAGACTGATGACCTCGCTGTCTGGTCTCCTCCCCCAAACAACCCAACCCTACATAACTAAGGTTTTACGGAATTCTCACAGCGCATGACCAACTCGTACCTGGCCAGTTTTATCGGTAAATTATTTTAGCTAGATTTTGAGATTTGTCTTTGGCAAACATTTTTACCTATCTGAAACAAGTGAACTACGACTGTATCGTACTTCAAACAATCGGAAACTGCAATTTAGGCGTAGTAGGAAAGGAAAGGGCGTAGGGTGGCCCGGTTTTGTTCCGGTGAAACCTGGGAACCTCATCTTGGATGACAAATGACTAATTTACAGAGAAATCCAGTTTTTGTTGCTTTCGGGCTGTTTTGTGTTTCCTGGTAGACTATAAATAAACCTGTCTTGCTGGTAGGTTGTGAGTCCTTGAAATGAGGACAGAGTTTCTCTGATCGTACAGTATTACTTTCCTCTACCTTTGTTCTTTTTTTCCGTGCTTGCTAAATGTCACAATCTTTTTTTCTCCTTTTTTTCTAGCATTTGTTGCCAAACTTCTCCCCGCAGGTAATGCAGTTACTAAATTTATAGTTTCTTCCTGAAGGGGATGACCCGTCTTTCTTCCCGGTATACTCGTTTATAATCCCTTTCATGCCAAGTCTTTTGTCGCTGAAATCATGTGTTTCGTTGCATTAAAATGACTTGGAGTTCTTGCAATAGACTAATGTTGCGGCAGTGGAGTGAGGATCTGAGTTTTAGAGTTTCTATGCTGATGAGAAGTGAGTGGTGTTTTTAAAATATTCTAAAATGTCTTGGTTAGGTTCAGGAGTTTGTGATTCATCTGCGTCTGACTGCTGAGAAACTTCAGCTTTTAGTGAATCTATGATTTTTCTAGTTTTGACTTTTCCATATTTTTTCTGTTCAAGCTCTTACGTTTTAGATGGAGACTCACGAAGCAAGAGGAGTTTATTTAATCCTGCTACAATAGTTTCCTTTATCAGTTTAGTCCAACTACTTTTACCACTACTGATGTCACGACACTCATGACTTACATTTAGAACTAGGCTGTAGATTTATTTGGGTATCTTGTGTCGCGCAACTCTTTCATTTCCTCTTATTTAATTGTAGGGGAAGAGCAAATTGGGACAATTCCTTTGTAACGATCTGGGATGTCATATCTTTCCGTCATTTCTGGTGTTAAGTTTCGGAGAGATCTAATATCTACTGTTTTGTGGCGGGATAATTCCAGGAGAGTGAAACACCGTATGCAACCTGTAAAGTGCATACTGAATTGTATAAAGCAGCATTGCATGGGAGATCGTTTATTATAGTACTTAAACGTTTCACCTAGCAACTTACTTTGTGGTGACACAGTGAGCTTTTCTTATGTTCCTGTAGTAAACTATCGTACAATGAAAAATAACTTTATGCAATATACATCCGTATTACAGCCACAGTTGATGACGAATTAACCTTCTTACGCCAGGAGAACAAAAGAGGGCTGTTTCTTTATTCTCGGTCTTACCGTGCCACTTGTCAAGAGTCCTCTCACAGTGACGTATAAACAGCAGTCCATCGACAACGGCCGCCTCAGTAAAAATATAAAACATGGTGAAAATTGCATAAAATGTATGTTCTAAAAATACGTCATAAACATCTCAAACTATACATATCACCTTCATTTTGGATTTTATTTTATAATTTTACTATTGTACTATGAGTCCCCCATAAAAAATGCAAGGTTTCTTGCTGTCCGAATCGAAGTGGAGTAGCCCAAAAGCGAGGCATTGCTCGACAAGAAAGGTAGACACGGCTGAAGCATATCGCTGATGATGTTGAGTCTGTAAAATGAACACCCAGTAAATGGAACCAAGGGGAAATTTACAAAGGGGATCAAAGTTTAGAGAGACGAAATAAAAACTTTGATGTTTGCCAAGGGTATTGTAATTCTGTCAGAGTCGACAAAAAACTTAGAACATCTGGTGAACGGAATAGTAATTTCTTTAAAAGTGGGCACATGTAGAACTTAAGCAATAGTGAACAGGGGTATCAGAATGTAAGAAAATAGAAGCTTTTGAAATGTGCTGCTATAGAAGAATGGTATCAGGTGGGCTGATTGAATAATTAATGAAACGTTAGTCGGGGGAGGTGGGTAGAAAAGAAATTTGTAGAAAAACTTGACTAAAAGAAGGGATCGGTTGATGGGACGCATCCTGAGGCATCAAGGAGTGGTCGGTTTGGCAATGGAGGAAAGTGGGGGGGGCAGGGGGGAGGGGTGTAAAAATTGTGGAGAAAGACGAAAGGATGGATACAGTAAGCAGGTTGTAGTAGTTATGCGGAGATGAAGTGGCTTGCACAGGATAGATAGCGCAGAGAGCTGCGACAAACCTGTCTCCTTTATGCACTTTGCTTCTTCCTCGCCATGATGGCATCTACCAGCTCGACAATGCAACGTGTCACACAGCTCGCAGTCTACGTGCGTGGTTCGAAGAGCACCACAATGAGGTTACAGTACTCCCATGACGACCACACTCCTCGGATTGAAACCCAATCGAGGATTTGGGGGACCAGCTCGATCGCGCAGTTGGCGCTATGGAACCTCAACGAGAAATCTAGTGCAGCTCTCCTTACGCTGTAGTCGGCACGGGTCCACATGACTGTCGGTTCCTTCCAGAACCTAACTGACACTACTACTGTACGTCCCAGAGCGGTGTGTGCTGCAAAAGGTGTTTATTCAGGCTGTGGACAAGTGGTCACTGCAGGCGGTGTAGTCGTCGCGAAACCTTGCTGTGCAAAATTAGAGACTGCGTATTCGGGGAAGACTGTGGGACAGTCGTGCCGCCACCAAGGTGTATCTGGCTGCGATGAGCACAGGGGGCGTCTGGGCAGTCGATTTGCCCTCACTCAGTACGTGAATGGAGTAGCACTGAGAATCACTAAGTAGCCTTCCCGTCCACTGGAGAGTGTCTTTCAGTGTGTGTGTGCCTTTTGGAGTGTTCCACCCCCGCGTCAGTCGTCGGCCGTCGGCGTCTGTGTAACCGACAGAGAAGTACCAATGTGTGTGATAAACACGTAGTAACGGTAGGCATGTGTCCAACAAACGTTACATCTGCAGGTTACATATTCGAACCTGACTGAATGGATCGTGTCCAAAGATTCAGAAATCAAAGTAGTCCCATACTGAGGAGGGCAGACGCAGTGATGGTGCAGCGTATCTCATGGCGAGCTCTTGATGCAGGTGTTGTGCCCCTGCCTTACCCCCATCTGTTGTGAAGTGGCAGGTACGTAGGCCATTGTGAGCACATCGTGTACTGTGCGGGGTCGCTTTTCTGTTGCTGTGGCTGAAGGGGAGAGGGAGAGTTTTGCAACACGGCCTGCTCCTCTGGAGAAGAACCGAGAGAGGCCGCACAACTTAACGTCCCCATCCGACGGAGGGTCACCACGCCGTCAGTTCATGAGACACTGCGGAGAGAAATTTGGAGTTTAATCCGGGACGCTGGCGCCAAGTCTGGTGACCGCAAACTTCACGCCGTCATCTCTACTCTCCTTGCCGGCCAAATACTGGCGGCGAAAGTTTTCGACCACCAGAAATCGAACTGTTCTGCTGCGGACGCCAGTTGTCAGTGATTAACTTAAACAAAACTCAAAGCATTGTCCATAGTGCATTGTGCTCCGTTCACCCGTAAGTCATATTCTGTACGAATTACACTGTTCATTGTTTCCAAATGACCTTCTAAAGCCTTGCTTGCACTCAACCAGAAGGGCTATATCATCCGCGAACCTTAGCATTCGTATCTGTTCCTCTTGCACAATTTTCCTTTCACTTCCTCCATTATGTGTTGTCATAAATAAATACACGTTTGAGACATTATACTTTTGCGTCTCTCACGTGTATGTTTTCCAAAGCTGTTTACCGTGTCGGCGATCAGTCACGAGTTGTTTACTTGTCCCTGACCGACCGTTCCCTCGACGACGTCATACCGCGCCGCTAGCATATGCATGAGATGTGACGTCACCGCTCACTCCTCAGCATTGATGCGAGGCAGGATTGCGCGCTGCCGTGATTACATGCTGAGCAATCCGCTCGCATGTCGAAACGTTACACAGGACTGGGGCAGCTGTATGCGATTAGCCTTCTCATCGGTGAGGTCACTCTCTCTCTCTCTCTCTCTCTCTCTCTCTCTCACACACACACACACACACACACACACACACACACACACACACACACACACACACACACACACTTTCCCTCCTTCTATACAACTGGTAACGCTTCCAGAATTTTCGCTGAATGCACAAAAATGGCTCTGAGCACTATGGGACTTAACATCTATGGTCATCAGTCCCCTAGAACTTAGAACTAATTAAACCTAACTAACCTAAGGACAGCACACAACACCCAGCCATCACGAGGCAGAGAAAATCCCTGACCCCGCCGGGAATCGAACCCGGGAACCCGGGCGTGGGAAGCGAGAACGCTACCGCACGACCACGAGATGCGTTCGCTGAATGCACACATCGTGGATTTCTGTCGCAACAATCACAGAACAACACGACGTCAGGCAGTTCCTCCCCCAAGTAAATTTTCTCAGTATTTCATGAATGATCTGGCTTTACAGATAATGTACATTTGGGCAATGTAAAAATAAGGAGATTTATTTGAAACAGCGTGTGTCAGTAATTATTAATATTTTAATTAACAGTTATTTATTAATTGAAATAATTAACTAGCTCTATAATTTTAAAACAAGGTAACCTTTACAAGCTATTTTAATGAAAATAAAACAAATTTCCCAGCGAAACTTGTGCCGATATCAACAAACATATCTTAGAAGAAACTTAAATGATGAGAGTTTCGACCATAATTCTTGTTTTTAATAATAATAAGAATCACTCTTTATCCAGAATGGGATTTTCACTCGGCAGCGGAGTGTGCGCTGATATGAAACTTCCTGGCAGATTAAAACTGTGTGCCGGGCCGAGACTCGAACTCCCGAGTTCGAGTCTCGGCCCGGCACACAGTTTTAATCTGCCAGGAAGTTTTAATCACTCTTTATGTTTTATCAAACATCCGATGTATCTAAGATACTCATCTTTCGCGTCGAAGTACAGCCAGCTGTAGAAAGTATAGCCAGTTGTGCCGCTAACCACCTCAGTCGCCACGCGGCTGCCTCTGTCTTATGTTTCTGTATTGTCACCGATTTGTCTCGTCGAGTGCCATTATTCAGGAACCTAGTCGAACACGCTAGTTACACTTGAACAACCAAATGGGTTAACACTGTATCTGTGATTGATAAGATTCCATTAATACGTTGGTCGTTATTTTATGTGCCCCCTCATGACTAGAACAAGTTAAAATGTTTCACCGTATATCGTCTATCTCCCTCGTTTTTATTAAAGGTATCGGTTTGTTACCTGAGGAATCGTGGCTGAAAATATTTGTACGTCGTGGCGTCGCATACATTTCGCACAGTCGTAGTAGCGGGTGAAGTATACGCTAAGAATCATCGATGTTGAAGGGAGGCAAATAATTCTGAGTAAGGGTGCTAGGCTGGGTTGTAACAATTTATTTGTGTCGTCAACACACACGGCTAGCTCAAAAATACGCTTGGTTTGTTTAAAACCAAGAGTAGTTAATGCCCCACAAATAAATGTTGTTGCAGAGAGAGAGAGAGAGAGAGAGAGAGAGAGACACGATATAATCACCTACGTAGCTGCACTGTTATTCTCAATGTTACGTAAGTTCTTTGTTAAACAATGACCTTTTTTGCTGTTAATTATTACTTGAATAATATTTACGGCAGTGGAAACAGGATTTTCATCAGTCAGCGATTTCTTGAAAAGCAAGTCCGAGCCTCATGTTGTTATTCATTATTATGGAGGGAGAGGTATGAAATTAGATTACAAGGACATATACTTTTTATACATATTACATCGTGAAAAAAACTTACAGTACATGTAACAGAATCGTGCGTTCAGAAGCGACGTCGTACAAAAGCTTGTAATACGTTCCAGAGCTGACGCCATGGTGATCATTTTATTCAAGTTTTTTTCCCTTTATTGATTCCCCCCCACCTGGGGAGGGGCGGGCTGAACGCAGCTTAATACGGTGCTCTACAGCCGAGAGAAAAGTTAAACCAACAATTGTGGGAGAACAAACAATATATAAAAAGGCGATAAATCGGTGAATTTGTTAAAAACAGTAAAATGGCAGAAATTGGCGGAACGTAAAATACAAAAACGTGGCGTTGACGATGGGGATGAAGGCACACAGAAGGAGACATGTTCAATTTAAAAAAAGCACGCCGACAGTCTCGATTCTGTTCGCATGAGATAAAAACACAACTTGCGACAGTATATGGTGGCTGTTCGCAACACTGACAGGGCATTCATCCAAGTCTTTATCACACAACTATATAGAAATTCCTTGACACGATATACTCATAGTCTTTGTTATTCTTAGTATTTGTTACAGAGAAATACGCAGGGTTATTCTAAATGATGGACCCATTTTCAAAAATTCGTATGTATTCAATTACAAATCCAAAATGGAAAAGCTTTGTACCAATGAAAAGAGGAAGTTTCAAAGTTTTTGGCGGGCGGGCAGTGGTTGTTTCAGAAGCGGCCGATAGGGTTCGCGCGGCAATAGGGCCGTCATTCCATTTCACTGTCAGTTGTGAGTGAGATGGCTACTGTGGAGCACAAGGTCTTCTGCGTTCTCAAGTTCTCGAAAAGTGAGTCGCAAACTGCAGTGCAGCGGGCATTTCGTGCCAAATTCGATATTCGACTACCAACTCGCAAAAGCATTAGCCGTCGGCTTAACCAATTCTGAGACGGCGTTTGCTGTACGAGCCCCACCGGCTACAGCTTGTGCAAGCTCTCAACTCCAATGACAAAGAGAAGCTTCTCGCATTTTGTGGTCATGTGCTGGCAAAGATGGAGGATGACGCATTTCTACAGCGTGTAATTTTTAGCGATGAAGTGACGTTCCACCTTAGTGGAAAAATCAACAGACACAATGTTCGCGTATGGGGTTTGGAAACTCCACATTCACTATTGAAACACGAAAGAGACTCACCGAAGAGCAACGTGTTCTGCGGCGTATCCCGTACAAAGGTTTATGAACCATTTTTATTTGCGGAAGGAACTGCAACGAGAATCACGTACAATGGCTGTTATGGAAAATTACCAGGTATTCATTTTCCAACAGGATGGAGCTCCGCCCCATTGGCACCGCGATGTACGAGGCTCTTTGAATGACTCCCTTCCTCAGAGCTGGACCGGTCGCAGGGGACTCGAGGACCTGGCTCTGCACTTCTGGCCACCGAGATCTCCTGACCTCACACCCTGTGACTGTTTCTTATAGGGTTACGTGCAGCAAGTTGTTTACGTCCTGCCTCTACCAACGACTCTGAACGATCTGAGGAACCGGATCACCGCTGCCCTGCACTCAGTAACAGCGGATATGCCTTCGCGTGTGGGACGAGTTCAGCTACCGCGTCGATGTTTGCCGTGCAGCCAAGAGTGGCATCATTGAGCATTTACAACATTTACCACATTTCTAACTATTAGATAAATATTAAAAACTAAGTAATTACAAATTATTACAAATTATTGCAAATAATTAAATGTATTACACTGATATCAAACAGTATCGGAAAAAAAACTTTGGAACTTCCTCTTTTCATTGGCATAAACCTTGTTCATTTTGGATTTGCACTTGCATAAATACGAACTTCTGAAAATGGGTTCAAAATGGCTCTACCCACTATGGGACTTAACATCTGAGGTCATCAGTCCCCTAGACTTAGAACTACTTAAACCTAACTAACCTAAGGACATCACAGACATCCACGCCCGAGGCAAGATTCGAACCTGCGACTGTGGCAGCAGCGAGGTTCCCGATTGAAGCGCCTAGGACCACTCGGCCACAGCGGCCGGCGAAAATGGGTTCGTCATTTAGAATAACCCAGTATTTGATACTGACATTGTTTTTTGTTCAAAACACGTAAAGATGTACAGTTTTCTCGTTCGAAAATAATATTTCATCAGTCATAGCATATTCACATATATAAACACGCATATTTTTGTTATTGACACAGTTGACTTGTGGTTATCGTAACATTTTACTACGGCCTTTGGAAGGCTTTCCAGGAGACGGTGGAAGCGGTATGTGCTACGGATGAAAGAGAGGTGAACATTCAAGGTGCGGAAACATACTTACACGTTTCTATTACCTTCTACGTTTGCCTCTTTCACCACAACGCGGCTCATTTTGCACAACTTGGTTTTACAAACGCGTGTGTTACCTGTAATCCTACACGGCACGAGTACTGAGAATTCTAGACGGTTAGGGGTAACGATCAATACTCGTGTGCTCTGCATCGGCGATACCGGTCTGTTTGACGTTACCTGTGCCCTGTACGGCCAGCTGGGGTGGCCGCGTCGAGACAATCTGCGTCACCACCAAGCGCCGTCTTCATTTCACCCTCACCTCGGTGCGCACACACCCCAGATCGAGAACCTGTCATTTCACCACAGTCGCTACACCACCTCTTATCCATCTGTTGAAACAAAGACATTCGCTAACTCCTCCGTGGCTGTTGTCCGCCTTCGGAACAAGCCAGCCTGCATTAGGCGCGAGATGCAGCGTCCTGTTGCTTTTAAGTCCGAAGCGTTGCCACTTGCCAGTTCATTATCAGAGTGTTACCTGGCATCATGCCGGGCGAACCGTCAGTTTTTTTTCACTGTGTGTTGTTTACTGTTTTGGTGTAAAACTGTCTTTTGGCATGTGGTGACTGGTTGATCTCAGATGTTATTTTCGCACCAACTGACTTAGCTCCACATGATGTCAGTGCACCTGAACTTGTATGTGTGATAGATTATTATAACGATGGTAACATCGACAGTTCAGTACATATTTAACAACATACTACGATGTAATAAGTGTCGTACTCATCAGATCTTGTGGGACTCTCACAGTCAAAAGGCTGCATTTTTGACGACGACATGTACTCATGTCAGATAGTTTTATATTCTGTTAGGTAACTTTCGCAGTGTTACTTGAAAATGGCCATAAGGCCGAAATTGCAATAGCAATAAATATTTTATACAGTCAACGGCGACTATGATGTCTTTTAAGAAATATTATATGACTGTGAATCCCAACCATGAGAAGTTAATCAAAGACGTTTTTCTCGTTCTTATTCACAGTACTTCTCTCTCGTCTCCTATGCTTGGAAGTTCTTCTTGATCGTGATTCTGTCAGTCCATCGCGCTTTCAGCACTTACTTAATGGGAAAATCCTGCCTGTACCTCAGGCATAGGTGGTCTATTGATGTGACGGAATTACATTTTTGTTGAGACATAAGTGTCTCAGCTTTCTCTTCGATAACAATACAAACTGAATAAATCAATTAAAATTTGTACAATAGCCGAGATTTCAACCCACGTCTCCTGATTACAATTTAAGAAGGGAAAAATGGACGGAAGGCACGAACTGAAGTTTCTGTTAGAGTGGGCATTGGACTAGAGTTATCTGTGCCACTGTGTTATATTGCCACAGTCGAGTATTGGTTAGCACATGTGCCTAGCAAGCAGGAGACATACGTTCAAGTCATGCCGATCATGTAAATTCTAATTCATTTCTTCAGCTTCTTTCATTATCGAAGATAAAGTTGAGGTGCATATGTGTCAAAGAAAATGTAATTCGATCAGATCAGTAGAGTAAATTAAATATTTGGTGATGTGTGCTGTGCAGTGAATACATTCAGTCTGTTGATGATAATCTTTTTCCTATTTCAGGTGAGTGCTGGACTCCATGTTTCCACTGTCTCCCAACAGGTAGGAGCTGCTCAAGTTGCTCTTCTTGCATTTCGCTGCGGCCTTCTGGCACAGCACAGCTTACGACGTTGCCCACTTGGGCGGTTTATAAGTCTTGTGCGGTTACGGATCAACTTACACCTTTACGATCCTTCTTTCACTTACGCGGTATCTTCCAGCTTCATTTTGATTTTAAAGCACTGAAAATTTGTCATTCCCGCAGTACCAGCGGGTGCCAAGTCACCGAAAGCCGGAAAAAAAAAATCGGTTACGCGGTACCGTTTTTTCACCGTACTGTACATACGAGGTGTGATCAAAAAGAAACAAATGTTTGTTTTCCTTACAGTATCTTTATTTGTTTATCAATATTAACCTTGTCTCTTTCAAAGTAATCGCCCTCGGAAATAATACACTTGTACCAACGCCTTTGCCAGGCTTCGAAGCAGTTCTAGAACTCACTTTCCATTATCGTGTTCAGTTCCTTCAGCAATTCTGTCTTTGTCTCATCAATAGTAGCAAAACGACAGCTTTCACTGTTTTATGCAGCCTCGGAAATAGAAAGATGTCGTAGGAGGCCAAATCCGGCGAATACGGTGGCTGAGGCAACATAACGGTTTTTTTTGTCAAAAAACAAAACAAAACAAAAAACAAGCATTGGAGGTGTGAGCAATTTTGACACAGTTCTGGTCGTTTTCTTCCGACTGCTTCATCGAAATGCCCCATGGCTTCCACGTAGCTCTCTCTATTGACTGTACGAGCGTATGGCAGGGACTCATGATGCAACATCCCATTGTAATCAAAGAAAATAGTGGCATAAACCTCCACGTGTGATCCAAATCATCCAATGTTTTTCGGTCTTGGCCCTTCTGGCAGCTTCTATCGGGACGATTGGGCTTTAGCTTGGACGTCGTACACGTGGACCCATGTTTCGTCAGCTGATATAACCTTATTTAGGAGTTCCGGATAGCTGTCGACTTCATTCAGCAATTTTTAAGCGACGTCTACGCTACGTCGTCTTTGATCGGAATTCAATAATTTCGGATGAAACTTTGAGGCTACGCGTTTCGTGCCCGAAACTTCGCAAAAAATTGCTTGGCATGAGGCGAAGGATATGCCGACATCATCTGCAACCTCTGCGACGGTGATTCGGCAATTTGCCAGAACCATTTTCTTTACTTCTACCACAGTGTCAGTAACTGATGTGCTGTGGCGTCCAGGGCCGTCGTTGCCTTCTACGTCTTTGGGCAGTCGAAAAGACGTATAACCTTTCCGACTGTCAGCCATAAACTATGATTGTGATTCGATAATTAAAGAGACAAATTGGTCTGGGGAAAAACTGTTTGTAGGGCAAGTTTGGTACATTCATTGCTTTAAGTTGGCGTCACTGGGATGAGCTCTGATCATCTGATGTATCAACATCGTTTTGTTTACAACCTTCAGATGGCGAGTCCGCTTGGCACGCCACGTTAGTTGGACAACGTTCTGTTATTCGTGTTTTACTCGCTAAAGGCTAGAAATCAGTGAGTATATTCTGTAGAATGTCTAAAGTTTATGGTGAAGGTTGTATGAATCGTGCAAATTTCAACAAGAGGGTAGAGCAGTTCAAAAATGGTCGCGACTCAGTGACCGACGAGCACCGTTCTGGCCGACCAGCTGCAGTTTCAACTCCCTCACTTGAAAGTCGGACTGGTGACATTATTCGTGCCGACCGCCGTGTGGCTGTGGAAAGGATACTCGATATGCTTCAAGTTAGTACTGGTACAGTTCAAAACATTATCTGTAACAAGCTGAAGTACAGCAAAACATGTGTGAGATGGGTCCCAAAGGAGTTGACGCGGCTACACAAGGAAACAAGGATGAGAGTGTGCACAGAGCTAAATGAACATTGTGAAAGAGAAGGTGAGCACTTCCTCAGCAAAATTTTAACTTGTGATGAAACTTGCGTTCACTATTATGAGCCACAATCAAAAAGACAAAGCATGGAGTGGAAGCACACCAACTCACCTGTCAACGAAAAATTCAAAAGTCAAGGGTCAGCAGGAAAATTCATGTCGACGGTGTTTTGGGATGCTGAAGGTCCAGTCTTTTGTGATTATCTCGAAGAGCAGCGTACAATGAACAGCCAATACTACTCGGATTTGCTTTTAAACTAGGTGAAGTCATCCATGAGAGACAGACGTCATGGATCTCAGAGGAGAGGTGTGATTCTCCAGCAAGACAACGCACGTCCTCATATTGCTCACCTAACCCGTGAGACCATCGACAAAATGGGCTGGGAAGTACTGCCTCATCCCCCTTACAGTCCTGTTTTAGCTCCTAGTTATTTCCACTTGTTTGGTGCTCTGAAGGAGGCATTACGTGGGAAGAGGTTCCAGGACAACGAGGAGGTGAAAAAGTTTGTGGGAAATTGGTTCAAACATGAAGATAAGGAGTTCTTTGCAGCCGGAATAAAAAAGCTTGTAGCCCCTTGGAACAAGTGCATAAATGTTGAAGGGGATTGTGTTGAAAAGTAGAAAAAGTATTGTTTTCTAAAAATAAACGATTTTTTCTCCATACCAATGTGTCTCTTTAATTATTGAAGAGCCTCGTAAATATTGAAAACAGCTGGAAATGCATATCTACCAACAAAATAAAACAATTTTTGAAAATAGAATGTATGAAGCCCGGAAAATTAAAGAAGTTTGTATCACAGGCCGTACACTAGTAAAAACTGGATTTGTTAAACAATCGATCTCCCATGCATAAAGCAGCAACACACTTCTCATTACTTCACAAACGAGTTAACACGTTAGATATTTGACATTAAGCACGTAAGCCAGAAAAGGTTTGAAATTGTGTATAAAAAGTTTGTTGGAAGCCGCAAAGTGTGCTCGTTCTGAGATACTGGATGAGTGAAGTCTGAGTAAGTTGCAGGTCGTGAGGTACACACAGAGATTCTGACTGTAATGCTCGCCCTACTGTGTTGAACCTTTAACTTGAAGCTATAGCTCCTAATAACTAGATTATGACTGGATTTTAAATTTGGCTGGTAACTAATGTATGAAATACCGAAAATAAAATTTTTGGTGCCCCTAGAAGCAGTCAGGTAGGCAACCAGCAACTGGAATGCAAACCATGAACCGGGTTATCAGTTTAGAAGTACGTATTATATAGGGTGCGGGGTGCGAAGTGCGTATCGCGTGCTGCGCTGCGTGCCCCCAGCTGCCGGCCCACGCAACCTGCCCCTCTGTTCCAGTCTCCACTCTGCACGCCCCGGCTAAACCCCGCAGTGCCCTTATTGAATTAACGGCTGTGCTTTGTCTACAGGGGGCCGCGTTCTGCCAATCCACCACTGAGAGCCCCCGTCGCTCTGTTTTAACCCTCCCCTCCCCTCCCCTCACCACTGCTCTCGTTTCCCGCCTTGGCTCCAACGTCGGATGACGGTCCATGCGGTGCTATTTCTACTTTAGCGTCCACTTTGTTTTTCCAGATACTCCGACACGTTTAATCATGTAATACTGACAGTGAGTATCGGACAACGCAAGTTGTCAGCTCTATATAATATACAGGGTGTGTGTAAACTAGTTACACAAAAGTAACATTTAATTGTGAAAAAGGTGAAATAAGTCATAGTAATGTTTGGTGCAGCACTGAAAGCGAAATATCTTCTAGTTTTATCCCCGCCTAACACGGTTAGTTCCCGACTTTCCCACTAGGCGGCATGCGCGAATGCGTTATTCCGACTGTCGTAATGGATTCGTGTAACGGTGCAGAGCGCGCGCAGTACCGGTTTACGGTTTTGTGAATCCAAATCCACTACTACGGTTGAGAGACAGTTCAGGACTAAATATCGCGAGCCACCACCTCGAACACAAAATATTAATAATAGGCACATTCGATTCACCGAAATTTGCTGTGTATCACAGAGGGTCGCCCACCGGTCTCTGACGTAGCAGTTGAACAAGTTTCGGCAGTAACGAGACGTGCCAGCTTAGAACTGAATACGCTTAGAGTTACAGTGTGGGGAGTACTACGGAAACACCACTCATTCAAACTCTACAAATTGAAACTGTTGCAAGCTTTAAAATGGTTCAAATGGCTCTAACCACTATGGGACTTAACTCCTCAGGTCATCAGTCCCGTAGAACTTGGAACTACTGAAACCTAACTAACCTAAGGGCAACACACACATCCATGGCCGAGGCAGGATTCGAACCCGCGACCGTAGCAGCAGCGCGGTTCCGGACCGAAGCGCCTAGAACCGCTCGGCTACTGCGGCCGGCGGTAAGCTTTAAGAGAAAACGACACAGAAAAATACGAGTTTTGTACAAAAATGTTTAACAAAATGCAGACTGAAGAAGATTTTTTTAATACTATTGTTTTCAGCTAGGAAGCCACCTTCCATAACTGCGGTAAAGTGGATCGGCACAATGTTCGGGTATAGGGGTGAGCAGTAACTACGAGCGTGTACGGGACTCGCCTAAGGTAAATGTTTTTTGCACTGCCAGCTGTAACTGGATTTACGGTCCTTTCTTTTTTGCTGAGTCAACTGTAACTGGCACACCGTACCTGGACGTGTTTGAACATTACTGATGCCTCATTTACAACAAGACGGCGCACCACTACATTATCATGATAAAGTTGTCGCGTATCTTCGTAGGAACGTGTGGACTTGGACTGGACGTGGTGGAACAAAATCTTGGCCACCGCAGTCACTTCATTTAACGTTGGTGGACTTCTGTGTACTTGGGTTACGATAGAGACAGAGGGTTTGTCCCTGTGCGTCCGAGGAACGCCGGCGAGCTTTCACGCTGTTTCTGGTTCCATGAAGGTGGCGGCAGAGTACGTACAAATGACGAAGACACTGCGAGCCGGCTCTTAGGGGGTACCGTGAACGTGGGACACTTTAGTGACAACAGTCAGCCAGAGGCACCTCTTCCCGTGTGCAGCAATGTAATTCCCTGAGAATCCGAAGTTAGCGGCGAAGGGAAACGCGACGGGACTATGCAGCGTATCGTGTGTGGTGCTAACAACGTCATCGAGTCGCCATGCTCCCTTTCCGCCGCTTAGACAACAGACAGTTAGATCCATATAGACAATGCACCCCCTCCTGCCTCTGCCGGAGAGGTAAACTTGTCGGGTGTTGAGGCCTGGCACGAAGTCGGCGTTCCAAAACATCCCAGAGTCGTTCTTTAGGATTCACGGCAGGACACTGTGCAGGCCATTCCATTTCAGGAATGCTATTGTTGTGTAACTACTCCGCCACAGGCCGTGCATTATGAACAGGTGCTCGATCGTGTTGAAAGATGCAATCGCCATCCCTGAATTCCTCTTCAAACAGTGGGAAGCAAGAAGGTGCTTAAAACACCAATGTAGGCCTGTGCTGTGATAGTGCCACGCACAACAAGGGGTGCGAGCCCCCTCCATGAAAAACACCGTAACACCACCGCCTCCGAATTTTACTGTTGGCACTACACACGCTGGCAGATGACTTTCACCGGGCATTCGCCATACCCACACCCTGCCCTCGGATCGCCACTTTCTATACCGTGATTCGTCACTCAACACAACGTTTTTCCACTTTTCAATCGTCCTATGTTTACACTCCTTACACCGAACGAGGCGTTGTTTGGTATTTACCGGCGTGATGTGTGGCTTATGAGCAGCTGCTCGATCATGAAATCCAAGTTTTCTGACCTCCTGCCTATTACGCATTACGACCCTCTTCAACTGCCGGCGGTCTCTGTCAGTCAACAGACGAGGTCGGCCTGTACGCTTTTGTGCTGCACGTGTCCCTTCACGTTTCCTCCACTATCCCATCAGAAACAGTGGACCTAGGAATGACCTGACCACGTTCGAAGTCCGTGAATTTCCTGGAGCACCCCATTCTGCTCCCTCAAGATGTCTAATGACTACTGATGTCGCTATGGAGTACCTGACGGTAGTTGCAGCACATTGCACCTGATATGAAAAATTTGTTTTTTGAGGTGTCTGGATATTTTTGATCACGTAGTGTAGCTGAAATGAAGCGCTTGTTTTAATAATTGAACGATTTACTATATTAGTATTACACATGCAGTAATACACTTAACACAGTTTCTCCGAAGTTAATGCGATGGATATCGTTCTTACACTTCCTTAGGTGAAACGGCAACAAAAAATTTAAAACATTGAGTTGAACACTGTTGGTTCTTTTTACAAGCGGCGCAGTTACATTTCTTCAGTGAATTCACATATCTTTTGCACTCGAGTCATTCACTGCTTTCACAAAGTGTTTTATAAAATAAGTGCTTGTGTTATATCACTTTCGCTTAATCTGGTATAGGTATCGAAACAGTATCTATCAGCGTAAGAAGCATAATATATATATTACAAAACATTGATTATAGATAAACATTGTACTGAGTTTGATACTGAGACGCTGTGTGTCATCTCAAAATCTTCGACATTTGTCAAATAGTAGAGCTGAGAACTTATATATTTTTACGATAGATCGAGGACGATCAAATAATTTCCGTCTGAGGATGTTGCTGCAGCGTATATGCAACATAGTGCGACTCCGATGCGCGTATATAAGCACCGACATGTACGCAAGGAATTAGTGTGGCTTTCGTGTTCTTCGTAGTAAATGAGGAAACGTGAGCTAAGGCGACGTTATTACCAAATGCGGCAAAACAGGGCAATGTTACTTATAATCCGTCTTGATTGCAAATTTTTTTTTATTCATATGACCGGTTTCGGTTCATTCAGAACTATCTTCAGATCTGTAATGATAATGATACTACTTTACTATTTCACGGAATGAACCGGTCATATGAATAAAAAATTTTGCAATCAAGACGGATTATAAGTAACAATCACTGATTGCTGCTATCCCATCAGACATTATGTCTGTTTTTGCAAAGTTTGTGCCACGTCAGGCTTCGGGATACATTACGAAGTTCTGACGTATTAGGACAAAGATAATGAAAGAAAACTTGAAAATAAAATTTAACAAAACATGCTTAGACGCCGGGATTACTCCCAATTAAGCAAAAGTAAAAATCAGGAATATGTAAAACATAGCACAAATAGTAAAACGTAAAAGTGAAGTATTATGGGCTAAAACTCAAATTCGAGAAGCATATAAAATGAAAGACAAGTTAAATAGAGAAGCTTTTAGTCTTCGCTTGATTCTAGGTAACATTTTATCTCCATTACAGTTCACATACGTAAGTGGAGAGATTGAAAATAGAATTTTCAGGTAGCGAGAATTAACTCTAAACAGACATCAGAAGAAGCTTTTTAACCTAGGTGTAGATTTTAATATTGATAAGGAAACGGCGTGTAAAAAGTTGCATACTTTTTATGAGAGGGTCGTGAACTTAACTGAGATAGAATTAACAAAGGATGAGCAGAACCTTTTAAATAAAGGGCTGCAATAAAACCTAAATCCCGCAATTAACTCAAATACAATAAAAAAAGACTGCCGCAGAAGTGAAAGTTGTATGTAATATCGCAAATATGAACAGATACGAACAGACCAACACGGCAGTTAAAGTAAAGAAGTCGATTATAGATGAAATGCACTCTGCTCACAAGAACAGAAACGAACTTCTAACTCTTAAGGACTTGACTAAGAAGTTAGAATCACATAAGGCTATCGTCACAAAGGCAGATAAGGGCGGCACTGTGGTTTAATACATGATACAGACTATATAGAGAAAACTGAAAAGTTATTTATGGAGAACGGAATAGTAGAAGTCAAGAAAGATCCAACCAAGAAATTTCAAACAGAAATAAGGAAACAAATAGATAACTGTGTTTCTGTTCACAGAGGAGGAAAAGCTTAAACTGAAAGTAATGATTCCGCGAATCCCCGAATTACGGTCACAAATAAAGCTCCATAAAGTTGAAAAATCGATTCGCCCAATCGTTAATAATACCAGTAGCCCAGGTTATAAATTAAATAAAGAGCTAAATAACAGAGTGGTGGCGGCATATACATATCGTCGGACTTTGAACATTAGAAACAGCTACGAATTTGCCGAGCAAATTAAAGACGTACTTATACCTCAGAATGCGTCACTAGCTTCATTGGATGTCACCAATCTGTGCACAAACATTCCCGTAAAAGAAACGATTGAGATCATTAAGAACAATCTCCTCATTCATGGTAAATTGGCACTGGGGGAAGTGATTGAACTAATGGAAATGTTGGAACAAATCTTGTCTTTCAATTACTTTACTTTCAATGGTAAAATTTATCAACAGAAAGACGGGCTGGCTATGGGGAATAGTTTTGCTGGGACGCTGGCTGACATTTTTGTAAATAACTTACAAACGAATTGTTTGATGAAAATCCTAATATCGCTGAGAAAATTGTATATTACAGGAGATACGTTGACGACTCTAATTTTATTATACAAAGGAGATAAAAATGATATCGAAAACTTAGCACAAAAAATGAGCTCTCAACACCCGAAAATTAGATTCACGATGGAATTTGAAGAAGACAACCGTATAGATTACTTAGATTTTAACACTAATAATGAAAGATGGGAAGCATGAATTTAGCATATTCAGAAAACCTACGTGTACAGATTTAGTTATCAATGAGCGCTCTTGTCACCCACCGCGATACAAATGGGCATATTTTACTTTGATGGTATACAGGCTACTAAGATTGCCAGCAAGCCAACAGGAAGTAGAAAAGGAGCTAAGTATTTAAAAACAAGTGGCCGTAGCAAACGGATATACGTGTAAGCAGGTGATGAATATTTATAGGAAGATAAAGAAGAGGCAAATGAAACAAACAGAGGGAAGTCAAGTCGCAGTTAAGAGGAACAACAAGAAAAAATATGTGGCTCTCACTTACAGTGGAAGAATTGCAGATAAGATTTAAAGATGCTTTCGTAAGTCCGACGTTAAAATAGGGTTCCGAACAAATAACACGTTAAAATTGAAGCTCCGTCACAAAATATGTAATAGTAGGAATAAATTTCAGGATTCAGGTGTATATAAGATCAAATGTAGTGACTGCTGTAAACAATGTATAGGGCTGACTGGTAGGAACTACTCTAAAAACAAAACAGCTTTTGGGGCGCATATGGCTGCCACAAAGCACTCAAGTCACGAACATTGAACACAATTTAGACATCCTGCATAGAGCTCATAAGGGACGGTTTCTTAACATTTTGGAACAAACTGAAATATACACCCACAAAAATAAAGAACCGGATTCAATCCTCAACGAGCAAAGCGAATTCAACCATAACGCCTATTTTAGCATTTATGACGACTTACTAAGATGACAGCTGTTGCGTGTGGAGATCCAGGCCGAGGGGTGAGAGATGGTGCGTGGTGGGGGAGCCGGAAGACGCGTGCAGCGAGCGCCTGGCGTCGTTGACGGGGCCCTCCTGCACGGCCCTCTTGCCCGCGGCGATGGACGTCACACGACTGAGCGGATCGCGGCACAACACCGAAATGGCGGGAACCACGGAAGCAGACCGAGAGGAAAACAAGTCCACACCAGCACCATAGATATATAAATCGCCCTATGTTTTTTAGATCCTGTAAAATTGATAATTTTACTGTTTTTTTAAATTTGTTAAGTACAGATTTTAACCTTGACATCTACATATTTTAATTAAGTATTTTTGGAGATAAAAGTTAATAAAAAAATTCTACTGAATACAGCATGTGCAAATGGAATGTAAAAAATGTACCAGACGCCACCTGTCGGTAATAGTGTTATAATTCATATAAATGACGTGCATTCTGCCAACCAATTTTATGTGACGCAGCATGTGAAAGTTGTTGGATTTGGACGGGCTACTCCTGTAACTGAAATATCAGGTACGTTCTGGTACATTTGATGTTGATTATGTAGGATGAAAAAGATTTGCTTCCGTGAAATAGTAAAGTAGTATCATTATTATTACAGACCTGAAGATGGTTCTGAATGAACCGAAACCGGTCATATGAATAAAAAATTTTGCAATCAAGACGGATTGTAAGTAACATTATACAATCACTGATTGCTGCTATCCCATCAGACATTATGTCTGTTTTTGCAAAACAGGACCAACTTGCTGCCGTTATTTTCTTGGCTGCCAGAGGACAAACACCGTAGGCATCCATCGGGGAATGAAAAGCGTGTATGGGGCAGCAAGAGTGCTGAAAAGCAAATGCGACAAAACTCTAGCGTCCGCCCTGTAGTCCTGGTCTCTCCCCATACTATTATTGCGCCTTTGGTCGCTTTTGAAGGCATTTACGGTGTTCAGGACACGATATTTTACCAAACGGGCGTCTTCAACGCAGTGCGTCGGTAGGTCGATTGCCTCAGTGCTCACGGCGATTTTGTCTGATTGTCTTTCTGATGGTGAATTGTACGAACGGAAACTTTTTAATCGCCCCTTATACATTTATAATGGTCCTTATCGTCCAATTCATCATATTTACACACAAATAAATAGTCTCAAATGGAAGCCATTCATGTCTTCTTGGTTAATGATGTCACCCCTTTACTTCAGCGTGTAAGTTCACTGACTTGGTATCGAAAAATCTGTTTTTAAATGAACAGTGCCTGTGACCCGAAATACCACTTTCTCTTGTGTATCTTTTGTGGTGCAACAAACACTGCATAAGGCGAAACGATGGTGTGACATTACTGGTCGGGAGGACAGGTCTGGTGTAGTTCGGTCGCCTGCGGCAAGTCTTTACGTTTGGCGCACCTTGGGGGCCATGCGCGTCGCTGAAGATGAGAAGAAACCACACAAACAGAGTTCCCGAGCGAAGAAAACTCCGACGCGGCCAGGAATCGAACCCGAGACTGCGCGATCTAGAGGCAGGCGTGCTTGACCACCACACCACGACCTGTGGACTGCACAAGATCTCACAGTTGTAAAACAGAAACCTGCAAGGAAACTACTGCAGTTAAGATAAAGCTGAAATAAACAGAGTTCCAGAAGTTGCCTGTAGATGTCCGCTGCTGCTAGTCGTCTGACGGAGATGTGTGTTTCGATGTAGTGACGTCACGAGCGGTCTGCGTCATCTCTGGTCTGAGACCCGTCAACAGGAACTGTCGTCTGAAAGTGTTTGGTCAGCTATGCAGCCCCTACATTTCTGGTCCATGTTTATGGCCGACCTCATTCCCGATATTGTGAATACGAGGAGAGTGTATGCTGCAGAGAAGATACATATTGTATGTAACACATCTTATGGGAAAAAACCGCAAAGTCAACTCTTGTGCCCGATTGAATAGTCCTGAAGAGACGTGATAATATTATTAATGTCAAGTGATATTCGTGATGGCGGACTGCCGCGTAAAATTTGGTAATATTATTTCCGTTAAAATACTTGCGGAATTACTTAGCTACATTGAATGAACAGTAAAAAAAAAATATTTATTTCCGTTGTACTGATGAAAACGAAACGTCATCGTAAAATTAACATCTGTAACACCCGATATTATACCCGTCTTTGTTCTGCGAAGATGTAATTATTGTATCTACAGTATGAAATAAGTACCATTAGATTGCATCGTCCTTAGTTTTCTGGCATCGCTACCATAAGGATTTAAGTGTACTCCCTGAAATTTTGCTAATAATAATTGGAGTATTGCAAGTAAAACAGGTTTTATTTTATAAAACGATAAACCTCCCTTTTCCTGTTTGTAATTAACTTCTGGTTGTTTAAGTTAAGTGGGAAACGACTTTTTCGGTGACGCAACGCTCCAGCTCCTTAAAAAAGCACTCTGTCGGCAGTTGTTTTGTAGTTAGGAACTCGAACCTGCATCTTAATTCGATGTCCGATTAACTTTTTACAAAATAACTTCCTTTGCATGAAAATTAAGTATATACACGGTCATCCGTCACAAAACGCGCCGTTAACCAAAGTGACTTTTGCTCCTGAAACTAAATTTCATTCCACGTGAATGAATAAATTACGATTTCTTTTAAAGTAAAAATAATCATCATTTACAACAATTATAATTGTAGATGAGAATAGCAGCACTCCCCTTTCTTAGCGCATTCGAAGTGGGCTCTTTTGGTTGAGACTGAGCCCATATGGTGCTTATAATCTGGAAACTTAATGGGTTTATACGAAAGGAACCACTTCATCTCCCCTAACGAAGCATTAAATGTTGCAGCGAAATAAATGAAGGCATTCCGTTCCGCATACTGGATATGGCTCCGAATACGAAAACTGAATTAAGTGGCTGACGACCGATTCCCATTCTTCAATAATGTTTTCTCCCATCTCCGATTTATACAGTTTCTAACATTCTGCGTGGTGTCTGTTTGTTCTATACCGTGTCTCCCTACCACTTTCGCGCAACGACGCTCTGAGCCTGTTTTTTAGGGAATTGATTAGTTTGAACCTGGGACCTCTTGCTGGTAAGGAGACGCCAGACCACACGTGACATGAAGAGTTCAGAAGAGTTCAGTGAGGCTAGCGATGATATAACCAAATACTTAATGATCTCAGCGTCAGCTCCACTGCACTCTCTGTAAAAGAATCTTAATACTACCTAAATTTAGTGGAAGGGGTTCAAGGCTTACCTATTTTTAGTTAGCTGGTACAGTAACGTCGAAAAAGCAGTTAAGTTTACCATTGGAAATTTTATTCTACTCACAAAACATTGTTTATAAATTGCACTTTTGATAAAAAGGAAATGTTTTAATACAGGATGATAAAAACCAACTGCGTTCAACAAAAATGTGAACGAATATTCCCTGAATGGGTTTCCAAGTTCTACAATGGATCGAAGGATGACCTATGCCATATCACATCTATAATCTAGGTTTAAATTAAGTTTCACAAGAGAGGAAACTATCAAAATGGTCTACAGTAACCCTCAGTTATCTTTGATTACTTATCTAACTTGTCGTAAATTACAGTGGCTGATGTGGTTTCTCAATAACTATATAACAGAAAAATCATCGCGTTTCAGATATTTTCTTCAAGTGGCAAATGTGAACACCATGAGCTTTAATTGACGATCGACACTAATATTACGCAAAAAGGGGGTGTAACAGTTGAGACTTCTGCAGTTCTGAGTGAAGCTTTATGCGCTGTTATGCGGCATCGCGTGCGTTCATTACCTTGTCGGTGTTCGCCAGGGGGTGGCGGGCAGCACAGCTCCGCTCACCTCGCCGTCTCGGAAGCAACTCTCTCCTAACTTCTCCTTACTACAATTTACCGAAGTTGGTTTAAAAAAACTATCTGGCTGTGTTTTCATCTGACCAAATAGGGTCTCAATGTTAACCTTAAACTCCGCCTACAAAAATTCTGTCTATCCAATGAGAAACGTTATACTTTTCGTGGTGGGGCAATGTTTTTAAAGTTTGCAACGTAACAGAGACGCGAAAAAGTCTCACGCTAAAACTTGCAGTTGGTGTGGTCCTTTTAGTGTTATCGTAAGATCTATACTGTTCTTCTGGAGGGCTCTATCTTTTAACATGGGCTGGGGGGTGGTCCTGGTGACGTTGGTGTTCGTCCCTTATCGTAGGGCCTTCCAGCTTAACACGGTTCTGCTCTCGGCTTCTGTTCTCGTTTCTCCCCTCGGAACTGCGTCTGTCTCACGGTGATAAGGTATGACATGCATTTAGGCATTCTTGTGTTGGTCTGTGGTATTCCATTTGCTCACTCGTTACTCGTATTACTTTGGTTAATTTAATGTCACGATTTATTCGGAGCTATGTGACATACTACTGGATTTGCTTATCATGTCAGGGTTTTCATGGAAGGTGTTGGATTTGCCTGACACCTTACAAGTTGCCCACTAAACCTATGCCTTTTTCAGTTGCCCACTGAACTATGCCTCACTGACAATAAATAGCAGCTGAAGTGAACATCGTTGTCGAGAAAACAGCCGTCACAACGATCTCGGCATATCTCTGTGGCGGAGTTCGTTGAGAAATATTACATCTTCGTGGTACACCGCTATTTCTCCGAAAAACGTGACCGGATTCATCTCTGTACGACCTTCCTAGGGCTCTCCCTCTGTCCCCAGACTAATGCTTATGCAAAACACAAGGAGGCGTACGTGAGACTGTAGCAACTTCAGACTGCACCGTACACCACCGACAGGGAACACTCATTTGAAATTTAATGGAACGGCTATTCAGTGAGGAGAGCTTGGGTCCTGTTGCGTACAACCCGTATACGTGGTAGGTATAATGGAAGGTGTATTGAAGACGAGACCGTCCGCACTGTCTAAACTTTGTTTAAATTACGGTGCGGTTTAAATTACGGTGACTCAGGTGTAGAATAACCTGAGTCCTCTGTAAGGTTGGAAAGTGACATCATGATTGCGAGGAGGCGGGGCAGCAAAGTTGTGAATGTTGGACACGTACTGAACGACAGATCAGAGGGATGGAAAATGGAGGGGGCGAGATTTATGGGAGTAGTATCTGGTGGAGTGGGAAATGTTTAGGAGAGAATTAGACATATTTAATTTGAATGACGAAGTAAGGGAGGTGATTAATAGAGTAGGTAACTAGAATGCAGACAACCAAAGTAGAAATATAAGGGAGGACAAGGGAGGAGGTAGATTGATCGGCGAAATATAAGACGGATACAGCAAGATACTCAAGAACGGAACAAACCACAGATTATTGATTTCCTGTTGTTGTTGTTGTTGTTATTACTGTTTTTGAAAATTAATAGACCGTCCCGCTCCCTCTTAACAGTTTCAGCCTCCACAAAATCAGCGAAACAAGCCCAATAGCAACCTAGTTTTGAACAGAATTCGGTGTTATGAATTTGGACATTTTATCTGAAATGCAGTAGTAGATTTTATAGGCTGTCTTTTGTTCTCCACGTGTTTAATCCACCCGAAGGACAGATAAACACGAATATTCTTGGAGATATTTGTCCGCAAATTTACCAATGAGTTGTCGGGGCAACACGAGGTAGTCAGATGTCTAAAGTTTCCATACTGTTTGTTCTACACCCACGTCTGCACTCCGCAGCTTTCGGTGTGTGGCGGAGGCTACTTCTGCTGCCGCTGCCTGTTATCCGCTTCCCTTTTCCAATACCGAATGGCGTATGGAAAGAAAGACTGTTGGTAAGCCTGTGACTTGGTGATTTTCTGTCGTGGTCATTTCGCAAGACGTATATGGAAGGAAGTAATATGTTTTCTAGCTCTTCTTGGAATGTGCTCCTGTGCAATCTCTTGTAGCGCCTGTCACTATAGCTTGTTGAGTATATCCGTAACGCTATGACGGGTACTAAGCGATACCGTGACGAAACGCGCTACTCTTCGTTGGATATTCTTTACCTGTTCTATTAATCCTAATTGGTGACGGTATCTTTACCTGCTCTATTGATCCAAATTGGTTACGGTCCTTTCCTGGATGAATTATGTTTCGTTGAAATTCTTCCGATAAATCTCAACCTGGCATCTGACTTTGCTTCAACTCGTTTTATGTTGTCATTCCAATTTAGGTCGCTCCGGACGTTTACTCCAAGATGTTCAACAGTTATTACAGTTTTCATTGTCTCCAGTTTAACCGGATGTCGATGGAGACTCTCAAATGGAGTGAAAGCTTCTGTACAGTACCTTCTGCCTGGCCGTAGGTTGCAGCGTCTCAGTTCAAAATGGTTCAAATGGCTCTGAGCACTATGGGACTTAACTTCTAAGGTCATCAGTCCCCTAGAACTTAGAACTACTTAAACCCAACTAACCTAAGGACATCACACACATCCATGCCCGAGGCAGGATTCGAACCTGCGACCGTAGCGGTCACGCGGTTCCAGACTGTAGCGCCTAGAACCGTTCGGCCACACCGGCCGGCAGCGTTTGAGTCACGTTGCCTAAAACCGAATAGAACCACCCTGAAACTCACGTGTTGAACCATCAGCAGCTAAACTCACGTGTTGCCGACGAGGTAACGCTACCGAACTGCGCGTCTTACGACCTGACCGACCAATTGGGAGGGTTGGAGGTGGTCAAGTGGGGGTGGAACCGCGGCCGGCTGCCGGGAGCGGACACACCGTTCGCTCTCTTCTGCTGGCAGCTCCGAAGCTCGGCGGCTTCTCCAGGCCTGCTTTTTTTTACGGCATTAAAACTTCATACAGTTTAAACTATGTTTTATTCGTCAATTCGTCACCTCAACGGGTGCCTACTGCTTTCGCCTCCTGGCCAATCCTGACGTATTGACACTTCGCCCGACTCTTCGGTGGACAGCGCCGGTGTCGTGCGGGAACAGCTGGCTCGGAGTGGCAGCTGCAGCTGTCTCGAGTCAGATCGCTGTCAGAGGACTACTTGACTCGCTGAGCGTGCGCGCACACACGCGGCTTCGTGGTGTCGAGTGGAGGCGGCGTGTGGCTGGCTGGCTGAGCGGAAGTGGTGGGAGTGGGGTTGGGGGTGCGAGTGGGGGAGAGCAGAGTGTGCGGCGACGGGGGCCGCCCTTCTTTGTACCCTGGAGAAAACCGCTCTCGGACGACTAGCCGCCTTATCGGGAGTCTGGTGCAGGGCCTAGCTTGAGTGGGTGAGGGAGAGAGAGAGAGAGAGAGAGAGAGAGAGAGAGAGAGAACAAGGGAGGCGGCCACGCGTGTTGGTTCTGCAGCTGCCGGTTGCCCGGCTGTGTAATTGCGGCGTGTGACACACAGTGAACTTCGCATCGAAATGGACAGACGTAGCCTTTGCACGGAAATTTTGATGTGGTAAGAAAATGATAGAGGAAACGAAGGGATGACTGGCAATAAAAGATGTGGAATTTAAGAAGGCTGGGTCCATCACGCATCTAGGAAGTACTGTCAGTGCGAACTTGGAGGAGAAGATAATAAATCGGATAAAATCGGCAGAGAGGTGTCATTTGTATACGAATGCATGTTCTCGCGCCGATATCCAGTAATGAAATAATCTCGTATTTCAAGCCGCTTTAAACAGCTGCCCACGAGCTTTCGGCATTAGCTCCACTTGTAGCCAACCTCTTTACGCAGCAGCCGGCTGTTGTGGCCAAGCGGTTCTAGGCGCTTCAGTCTGGAACCGCGTGAACGCTACGGTCGCAGGTTCGAATCCTGCCTCGTGGATGGATGTGTGTGATCTCCTTAGGTTAGTTAGGTTTAAGTAGTTCTAAGTTCTAGGGGACTGATGACCACAGGTGTTAAGTCCCATAGTGCTCAGAGCCATTTGAACCATTTTTTTTTTTTTTTTTTTTTTTTTTTTTTTTTTTTTTTTTTTTACGCAGCATCGCCTAGTTGTTTTTGTCGCTACGTCGACGATACTTTCGTCATATGGCCTCATGGACATGGAAAACTGTAAGAGCTCCTGGAGCACTATCAGTGACATCCACGGCCACATGAAGTTTGCAGTAGAAGTACAGGTGGACTGTCCCTTGCCGTTCCTGGACGTCCCAGTCCGCCGTAAACCCAGTAGGTCTCTCAGTCACAAGGTTTACCGCAAGCTCACCCACACGGATCGGTATCTACACGCCACCAACTACCACCACCCACAACAGAAACGACATGTTGGGAGAATATCGGCAAATGCAACTGTGACCGTCAGACGCCGGAAACCTGCCGAGGGAACTGAGCCACTTACGTAAAGTTTTCAAGAAAAATCGTTACAACAGCAGACAAGTTTGTCAAGCAGTTCCATCTTAGCCGCGAAAGCAGAAGGCCTCCGAAGGAGACACGACGAAGATTGCGATTTTACCGTTTTGTGGCTCAGGGAAGATAAGCAGGCTCCTGAAAACAGACACCATCTTCAGGCCACCAGCAAATATGCAGATATGGAAGACGATGTGGGCCTCACACCTGAAATATTCAAAATACCTGGCGGGTGTGGTTGGTCGGTCAGACTGTCCCCACTATTGAACGTCGCCGCATGCAACACGAAAGGTGTTTCCGCCTGCGCCATCAAATGGTTCAAATGGCTCTGAGCACTATGGGACTTAAGATCTGAGGTCATCAGTCCCCTAGACCTTAGGACTACGTAAACCTAACCAACCTAAGGACATGACACACATCCATGCCCGAGGCAGGATTCGAACCTCCGACCCTAGTGGTCGCGTGGTTCGCGCGGTGGTAGCGCCACCGAAACATTACCACATAAGGTGCGGCACTGAGCACCAGTGACGTCACTGGCGGCGGCGCAGCTTTATAAACACGGCGACGGCGTTCACCGCGTGACAACGGCAGTGGAGATCTGCGCCGAAAGCTCGTGCGCAACTACCTGAGGCGGCTTGAAACCCCGGAATGTTTTATTGATAGCAAACTCGACAGCGAATCTTAGACTGAAGAGCCGAACAAACTGGTACACCTGCCTAATATCGCGTAGGGCCCCCACGAGTACTCAGAAGTGCCGCAACAGTGAAGTAGAACTGGATGGAAGTGACACCGAGAATCCTGCAGGGCTGTCAGTAATAGTACGAAGGGGTGGAGATCTCTTCTGAACAGCTCGTTGCAAGGCATCCCAGGTGTGCTCATTAATGTTCATGCCGGGCAGTTTGCTGAGCAGCGGAAGTGTTTAAAGTCAGAAGAGTGTTACTGGAGCCAATCTGTAGCAATTATGGTGTGGGGTGTCGCATTGTCCTCGTGGCATTGCTCAAGTCCGTCGGAGTGCGCAATGGAGATGAATGGATGCAGGTGACCAGACAGGATGCTTACGTACGTGTCGCCCGTCAGAGTCGTATCTAGACGTATGAGGGGTTCCATATCACTCCAACTGCACACTCCCCACACCATTACAGAGTCTCCACCAGCTTGAACAGTCCCCCGCTGACATGCAGGATCCATGGGTTCGTAAGGTTGTCTCCATGTCCCTACACGTCCATCCGCTCCATACAATTTGAAACGAGACTCGTCCGAACAGGCAACAGTCCATTGTCGGTGTTGACGGCCCCAGGCGAGACGTAAAGCTTTGTGTCGTGCAGTCATCGAGGATACACGAGTGGGCCTTCGGCTCCGAAAGCCCATATCGATGATGATTCGTCGAATGGTTCGCACGCTGACACTTGTTGTTGGCCCAGCATTGAGATCTGCAGAAATTTGCGGAAGGGTTGCACTTCTGTCACGTTGAACGATTCTCTTCAGTCGTCGTTGGTCCCGTTCTTGCAGGATCTTTTTCCGGCCGCAGCGATGTCGGGGATTTGATGTTTTACCGTATTCATGATATTCACGGTGCAGTCCTAAAATAGTCGTACGTGAAAATCCCCACTTCATTGCTACCTCGGAGGTGCTGTGTTCCATCGCTAGTGCGTCGACCGTAACATCACGTTCAAACTCAATTAAATGTTGATAGCCTGCCATTGTAGCAGCAGTAAGCGATCTAACAGCTGCGCCAGACACTTGTTGTCTTATATAGGCGTTGCCGGCCTCAGTGCCGTGTTCTGCTTGTTTACATATCCCTGTATTTGAATACACATGGCTATGCTAGTTTCTGTGGCCTTTGAGTGTATTGTTGATATCCTCTTATTTTTAGTTTTAAAATGGTTCAAATGGCTCTGAGCACTATGGGACTTAACATCTGTGGTCATCAGTCCCCTAGAACTTAGGACTACGTAAACCTAACTAACCTAAGGACATCACACAACACCCAGTCATCACGAGGCAGAGAAAATCCCTGACCCCGCCGGGAATCGAACCCGGGAACCCGGGCGCGGGAAGCGAGAACGCTACCGCACGACCACGAGCTGCGGACTTTTAGTTTTAATCGCACTCTTTAATCTTTCCTTTAATTCCGTCACTGGTTCTGTGATGAATATAGTGAACAGTAGAGACGAAAGACATCATGTCTGTCTTACAGGTTGTTTAATCTGAGCACATCGTTCTTGGTCCTCCAGTCTCATTGTTCCATCTTGGCTATTTTACGAGTACATATTGTGTATTGCCCAGCTTTCCGTGTAGCTTACCCTTATTTTTCGCAGAATTTCGAACACCATGCAAGACTTTACAGTGTCGAAAGTCTGTTCCCACCTCGATGAATCCTATGAACGTGTCTTGATTTTTCTTTAGTCTTGCTTCCATTATCAACTCCAACGTCAGAGTTGCCTCTCTTGTGCCTGTACCTTTTCTAAAGTTAAACTGATCGTCATCTAGCACATCCTCAATTTTCTTCTCTATTCTCTTTTATGTTACTCTTATTAACAATTATAATGTACGAGCTGTTAAGCTGATAGTCCGGTAATTCTCTCACTTGCTATCTTAGGAGTTGTGTGGACGATGCTATGTCTCCAGTCTCATACACGTGAATAGTTATTTTCTTGTCATATCCCTCAACGGAATTTCCATGGAATGTTGTCTATTCCTTCTATCTTAAGTCGTCTAAAGCTATTTTAAATTCTGATTCCGGGGGTCACATTTGTTCTTAAATGTGCTGTGAAAACTTTACGGTCTACCACGACTGTCCTTACAGTACGACGTTGTTGACGGCCGTTATTGCTGCGTGAGACCTCGTCTACGAATGTGGGACTGCTCAACTGTCCTCTATTGCCATTCCAGCTGCACAACTGTCGTGGCGCCCCCAGCTTGTGTGGCAGTTCTCCGATACCTCGATCCCGACACTATTTGACCCGCCTCAAACTCGCCAAGTTGGCAGTAGGATCCACGAGTGCGTGTTCGCGGTACGTTGGCCGTTTGCTTAACACATGTCCACCACACTGAGGCTCATAGCCGTCGTTACTCGTTTTAAAGGCTGTGAAGACGCAGCGCTCTGCTACCTGTGACCCTACACAATATGCTGGCGGATGACAGTTATCAGCACATGTGCCATTACGCAGCTGGCGTATTGGACCAAATTCGACATCGTCTTTCGAGGTGAAAACACTGTCAGGTCGTCGTGAATAAATAGTACTCTCCGCTACACACTGTTCGGTGGCTCGTGGATTACAAACTTGCACGTGCGATACTGACTGCCTCGGAAGACAGGGAGCAGTGAGGCTGGCAATGTGAGGCATTGCTTAGCCTTTGGCCTCCACGTGGAAAGCAGGACGCAACTCTTGCACCGAGCCCACGTCTTCTAGCTTCTTTGTTTCGAAGCCATGGGAAGAATAACTTTTGCGAAAACGAATTCCGTTGCTCTACAGCGAGGGAACGTAAATAAGGGAAAAATTCGTTATTTAAGTTGAAAATTGCGAGGAAGTCGGACGGGAACTTTTTGAAGAATTGCTTCGATGTTGACTTTAAATTAAGAAACTTGTGCCCCCCCCCCCCCTTTGTCTCCTGTAACAAGGCGAGTAATGTACGTGGGAGGGGAGGGGAGAGGAGAAGAAAAGAAAATAAGTGAGAGCCACAGAATTCACCGGACCATGTGACTTCTCCTTAGGGAAAGGCCGTTTTTCACCCAGAACACGATGTAAAAGGAGCGCAAGCTTTTTATCTGTCCTTAGTCGACGGATTTCCAGGGCACACATATATTGGGTCAGTTGGTAGCGTTTTCCCATAAGTCTAATAAACACGACAGATACACATAGCAGAGACTCTCTGTACCAGTAATATATTCTCCTTCACTATTTACAATAGCCTGACAACGCTGGGGTAACTTTTTGATTCCGACACTGTAGAAATCAGTTGGTTTGTAGAAATCTAGTGGTTTTGAGGCGAAGAACACGTTGACCCATGTTCGGATCGCATTTCCATCGCAAAGGAAGTTCCTTGAAGGTTGTTCGATGGGTAGCGGGAAAGATCGGGTGAATAAGGTGAGTGCGGAATGAGTTCCAGTCTAACTCCTCCTGTACAGGTTTTTTTTGTCGGTCTAGCAGAATGCGGGCGGGCGTTGTCGTGGAGTAGCGACACTTCACGCAGTCTTCCTGTTTGCTGTTCTTGGACTGCGTCTGCAAGACTCCTCAGTTGCTGACAGTAAATGCCAGCAGTGATGGTTACACCTCGGGGAAGCAGTTCGTTGTACACCACAGAGTAGCCGGCCGCGGTGGCCGAGCTCCAGTCTGGAACCGCGTGACTGCTGCGGTCGCAGGTTCGAATCCTGCCTCGGGCATGGATGTGTGTGATGTCCTTAGGTTAGTTAGGTTTAAGTTCTAGGGGACTGATGACCACAGATGTTAAGTCCTATAGTGCTCAGAGCCATTTGAACATCACAGAGTCGCTGATCCACCAGATGAATAACATTATCGTTCGTGGGTGCGCGCAGATGTTTGTGCGGAGAGTTGCTGCTTACACTAGCGTAAACACACCATTCCTCGTCAACACTAACGATACGGGATGGGAGTGGTCGGTGTTGTTCACGAGCCAACTGATGACGAGCAAGCAGAGATGCACGTATAACCACCACCAGCTGATGTATTTGATTTTGGCTTAGAGCATGCACAACATAAGCGCATCATGGTGGGATGATCACAGTTCATCACTTTTGCCAGTTGTCGATTATACTTACGTGGATCATTGTGGATTAATTCGTTTAAGCGGTACTTGTCAAACCGCGAAGGTCTTCCTGAACATGGAGAGTCACTAACGTCAAAACAAACCTCCTTAAAACGAGAAAAGTATTTTCTTGCCGCACTCTGTCCAATGGCATTATCCCCGTACACGGCCTCAAATGTTTCTGGCTGCCTCCGATGCTGTGAGCCCTCTGTTCAACTCAAACCGTAAAATGTGTCGGAGATGTTCCGATTTCTCCACTTCGCACTTTATTTCTGGCGTCCAATGACTATCTCCAGGTGACAAAATGACAATGTGTAAACTCAGATACGAGCAGTGAACTACAAACAAAAAACGACTATCGGTAAATAAACCGCGAAGCAGCAGTAATTCCAGCATGCAAATCTAAAACGCTACGAACTAATGCACAAACCTAATATTTACATGTCTTACAGCAATTTGGAACGGTACCCCAATTAAATCTCAGAATTACATGTGTGTACATCTGAACTCGGTAGACCACGTTACGGTGTGTGGAAAAGAGTACTTCAGATACCGGTGCCATTCCACCTCCACTACCTCCCTCCTTCCCCTCTCCCCCAATTCTTGGGTTCTGTTCAGAAATGGCGCAGATGGAGTAAGGGAGTAAGACTCGAAATTTTCACAGGAAGTTCTCCGTGTAATCCACAACGCTTCCCTTATGTCGTCTGCCGCTGGAATTGGATGATAATTTCAAATAATAGAGCACGGGTTTTATTAGGCAAATCCAGATTTCGGCTAGCGCCCAGCCATTATCAATGCACTGTTCCATAGTATCAACGCATGTCCTAGTACGTCAGTCTCCAGTTGTTCGCGCTTTTGTCACAGTTCGTTCAAGAGTAGTCGTTCCTTCAGACACCCGGACAACAGAGGATTGACGTTCTAGGACATGCAATGATACTATGAAATAGTCCATTAATAATGGCTGGGCACTAGCCGAAATCCAGATCTGTCTAATAAAACCTGAAAGAAGAGGACGACTGGTTGCTGTTCTCTATCATTCCAATGTCGTATCACAGTCGTTGAGTGGAGCCCCATACCTAATGGAAGGTAAACTGGATGAGAAAGCCCTTAATACTCTCGCACCGGTTAAGGGAACTGGTGAAAGATACGACAGTGCTGCATCTGAACACTTTGGGGACACGGAATTGGTGAAACTCTTCCGAACGGTCGGGGGTGACAGTCCTAATCTTACACACACAATCGATGCAGTCGGTTGTTCAAAAACAATCGGCTCTTTCAATTTTAGTTACAGGTATCGGTTCATCTATTCATTCTTTTGAGTGAAACCAGCGTCTGGAGTCAACCGAATGAGATCAATGTACGCAGTTCGGCCCATACAGTAGTGGGCAGGAAAATTCGACCGTTTTGCAGTTGTTAAATCAGTATTGTTGTCTGCATTCCGTTATCGGCTGACGTTACTGTTACCACCGTTGTGGTATTTGCTCTTTATTGACCCCCAATAAGTAGTTTTTGATCCAGTTTTTCGTCGATGGTTATGAAAAGGCCTCTTTTTAATAGTAAACTACGTCTGTGGATCATACTGCCGTGGGAGTGGAAGAAGTCGTATTAATTAAAGTTTCTTGTATTGAGAAAATTGAAGTAGTTCTACGCCACATTTGAACCCTACCATCAGCTCTTACCAACTGAAATCGGCACTCATCTGACCAAGCGACGGTTTTCCAGTCGTCTAGGGTCCAACCGATACGGTCACGAGTCCAGGAGATGCGCTGCAGGCGATGTCTGTGCTGTCAGCAGAGGCAGGCGCTCGATCGTCTGCTGCCACAGCCCATTAACGCCAAATTTCGCGGCACTGTCCTAACGGATACCTTCGCCGTACGTTCCACATTGATTTCTGCGGTTATTTCACACAGTGTTGCTTGTCTATTAGCACTGACGGCTCTACTCAAACACCGCTGTTCTCGGTCGTTAAGTGAAGGCCGTCGGCCTCTGCTTTGTCCGTGGTGAGAGGTAATGCCAGAGATTTGGTATTGTTGGCACTAGAGTCCTGCATGACCGAGTAAGCGAGCACAAAATACGAGATGGGGCGAGCACACCCTAACTGGATAGGCTGCCCGCACTAGCTCTGGTGACCGAGCATAGAAGCCGTGACCGAACACGTAGCACGCAACTTCAATCACACACACGTGTCATTATCTGTGTGAGACTACAGCCACTACGGGCTTCTCATTTGCGGTGTGTCCGTAATCATGCAGCGCAAAGAAACCAGTGCAGTAAGACGTAAGATTGAAACCAATGTTTACACATTGAAGAAATGAGAAGGTCTAAAAAGCCAAGTATGGAGTACATTTCTGTTGGTTGTAGACGAAAACAGTGCGTCTACTGGGTACGTATCGAAGCGTAAACTGCTCCACATTATTGTGTTTCCAGTCGGAAACCACTCATTTAAAGAAACTCAGTTGCAAGGAACCTCACAAAGACACCGGCAGTAATAAAAAACAGTATTACAGCAAGGTGTGTTGCAATGTGTGCTACAGATATGAGACCTTTTAATGCTGTTTCAGGTGAAGGTTTCAGAGAACTAGGCCAAGAATTAATACATCTAGGTGGGCATTATGGAGGAGTTAACGTGGCAGGTGTCATGCCACATCCCTCTACTATAAGCAGACATGTCAAAGAACAAGCTGATGCAATACAAAGCAGCAAAATGCCTTGTGTTTTTGCGGAAGTTATTAATAAATCATACGCTGCGACAGTTGTTATGTGGACTGATTCGCATAATCAGGTGCACTATTGGACGCTTACAACACATTACATTAACACAGGTTGGTCTCTAGTGAACAATATTTTATTTATAACAAAATTCCCGGAAGTTAAGAAGACGGGAGTAAATACGAGGTGCATTCAAGTTCTAAGGCCTCCGACTTTTTTTCTCCGGACTGGAAAGAGATAGACACATGCACATTGTTTTAAAATGTTGTCAATACGTCCCAGAGAAGGCAGCACCGTACGGCAGATGGACTTTTACCACCAGCGGCGAGAATGAGAACTGTTTTAAATACTTAAAATGGCGACGTTTTCCTTACTTGAACAGCGTGCAATCATTTGTTTTCTGAATTTGCGTGGTGTGAAACCAATTGAAATTCATCGACAGTTGAAGGAGACATGTGGTGATGCAGTTATGGATGTGTCGAAAGTGCGTTCGTGGGTGCGACAGTTTAATGAAGGCAGAACATCGTGTGACAACAAACCGAAACAGCCTCGGGCTCACACAAGCCGGTCTGACGACATGATCGAGAAAGTGGAGAGCATAGTTTTGGGGGATCGCCGAATGACTGTTGAACAGATCGCCTCCAGAGTTGGCATTTCTGGGGTTCTGTGCACACAATCCTGTATGACGACCTGAAAATGCGAAAAGTGTCATCCAGGTGGGTGCCACGAAGGCTGGCGGATGACCACATGGCTGCCCGTGTGGCATGTTGCCAAGCAATGTTGACGTGCAACGACAGCACGAATGGGACTTTCTTTTCGTCGGTTGCGACAATGGATGAGACGTGGATGCCATTTTTCAATCCAGAAACAAAGCCCCAGTCAGCTCAATGGAAGCACACAGATTCACCGGCACCAAAAAAATTTCGGGTAACGGCCAGTGCTGAAAAAATGATGGTGTCCATGTTTTGGGACAGCGAGGGCGTAATCCTTACCCATTGCGTTCCAAAGGGCACTACGGTAACAGGTGCATCCTACGAAAATGTTTTGAAGAACAAATTCCTTCCTGCACTGCAACAAAAACGTCCGGGAAGGGCTGCGCGTGTGCTGTTTCACCAAGACAACGCACCTGCACATCGAGCTAATGTTACGCAACAGTTTCTTCGTGATAACAACTTTGAAGTGATTCCTCATGCTCCCTACTCACCTGACCTGGCTCCTAGTGACTTTTGGCTTTTTCCAACAATGAAGGACACATTCACCAGCCGTGCTGCTATTGCCTCAGCGATTTTCCAGTGGTCAAAACAGGCTCCTAAAGAAGCCTTCGTCGCTGCCATGGATTCATGACGTGAGCGTTGTGAAAAATGTGTACGTCTGCAGGGCGATTACGTCGAGAAGTAACGCCAGTTTCATCGATGTTGGGTGAGTAGTTAATTAGAAAAAAAATCGGAGGCCTTAGAACTTGAATGCACCTCGTATTATGAAATAAATTGAAGAGCAGGTGGCTGATTGGGACATTTCGCAGGACATGTTGCACAATTTTGTTTTTGTCTCCGACCAGGGTGCCAATGTAGTAAACGCTTTGGAAAGTCACGAAAGGATTCCTTGTGCTGCTCATTGCATAAACACACTACTTACCCATACTTTCGATGAAGATAACTTCTTGTTAAATCATACCACGAACATCACAAGAACAATGAATACTGTAAAATGATTGTAAAGTGCGTTAAGAAGAGTGGCGTCTGCTCGTCTTTGAAATCATCGTTGAAACAAGAGGTCTTCACACGCTGGAACAGCTTGTACACTATGCTGGAATCCTCACATAGTCAGTATAACGAAGTTGCTACTTTCTGACGGAAAAGGACTCTGCTTACAGATTTCAAGGATACGATAATAAGCTTGCAGGAAAAACTACGGATTTTCTGAGACCATTTAAAGAGGCCACAGATGGATTAACATAATCGTTTTCGCATAGTTAGTGGATATTGTATTATAGAGAAACGAGAATGTTATTATTCGTATACGCTTTTACGGGAACGTGTCGATGATTTCCACATCAGTTCTGTATTACTTGTCTCTTTTGTTTATTATCATAGATGCTTCAAGTACTGAGTCATCACCACCCAGAGAGAGAGATCGTTTCAAGGAATCGAGGAACAACAGATCATACGCAGCAGATGAAGTAGATCTCTACATTTTGATGCACCCGGGAGATGATGATGATGATGACATCTTAAAGTGGTGGAGCAGGCATGGAACAGACCTGCCAGGCCTGGCTACAGTTGCAAGACGTATTTTATGTATCCCAGCAACAAGTGCACCTAGTGGAAGGTGCTTTAGTAAAGCCGGCATGTTACTAACAAATCGCCGCAGCCAATTAAATCCGGAACGTGTTAATGATTTACTGCCGATCAACAATAACTATAATTTTGTTTCTTTTCCAAGCAAGTGAAAAGTACAAGCTACGTCTGTAAATGTTTAATGTTCTTTGTATGCTTTCTTTATGAAGATGGCTGTCTTCTAGATGACGGGGACAGCACTTATTTAATGTTTCCTATTAATCAAAGGAAAAATATGTCTTCTGTTTGGAAATGAGACTCGTCTTCTATCCGCGATTGTATTGAAATATCATGAAATATCATTTTACTTTCGAAGTGCTTTATAAATTTAGCTGTGTCACGTACCCGTTCTTGGAAACGTTACTTTTGTATTAAAAGAGAGAGAGAGAGAGAGAGAGAGAGAGAGAGAGAGAGAGAGAGAGAGAGAGAGAGGCGTTAGATTTGTACAGTACAGTGCAGCGAGTCGGGTCGAGGTGAGGTGAGACGTCAGCGGTGGCCGGTCACTCTCTGTTATCCGCGTGTCCGGAATCCGGACAACAGGCATGGGGCGAGTACGTGACCGAGCCGAGTCGTGTGGGGCCGGACAAGAGCGGCTGGGTCAGCCCTTCAACAGGCGAGCAGTGACCGGTCAAACATTGGGCGTTGCAGCACTCTAGTTGGCACCACTCGTCACACTGTGGATCCTGGAATATTGAGTTTCCTAACGGTTTCCGATATGAAGTTGCCCATGCAACTACCATTCCGCGTTTATAGTCTATTTAGGCCTATGTTGTGGCGATAACCAAGTCGGAAACCTTTCCATACAAATCACCTGAGTAGAAACGACAGCTCCGCCAATCCACTGCCCTTTTGTACGCTTTACTGCTGTTCATATCCCACGACTCTTGTCTCCTCAGTGTAATAAACACAAAAATGTGCTTCTGTTCAGTTCAATATAGGAAATAAATAACTTTCTGGTCGGTACAGTGCTCCTGTTTTTCCTTCGTTCCACCCAAATCTCGTCCTCCACATTGATACAGATTTTAGTAAGCGAGAAGGAACCTGAGACAACCCAGTCGTGACTCAGAAGCGATGGAGCGGAGCGAGCCCCCGACCCTTGCAGGTGGAATCTGGCAGCTGGGCCCGCGTCGCCAGAATCGATACCCGAGCAGACAGCGGCACTACTGCGAAATCGCTGTACGGAGAAACAGGTGTGGGAGAGGCAGGCGCAGCGTAATGGCTTCCCATTTGTTGATGACGAGAAGCAGAGGTGGAAGTGTAACTGCGGCACGCCTGATTACAATGAGTGGATTCCAGAAACTCAGTCTAAAAATGGGTTAAAGCGAAAACTGTTTTAATGGCGCTGAATATGGGATGACCACCAGGAAACATCAACTTAGGTAGTCACTGGAAAATGTGGAAATCTTTGCCTTCCTCGAAAGTGTAATTGGGCTAGATATTTTAGCCGTGAAAGAATTTGCAAACAGTGTTCAGAAGAGCCCGTGATTGTAGGACCATACTAGACAGCCTGTATGGGACTTCAAGGTAGCAATGAAAAGGAGAATCAACCATGTACGAGAGCTACTTTCAGACCAGTCTGAATATACACTGTCTGATCAAAAGTATGCGGACACCCTGTTTGTAGAGCCGAATTTATGTTATCCCTTGACATTGGAGGCCGGGGGGGGGGGGAGGCAGATACGCGGTCTGTTGATTGAAAACATGCGCGGATAAAAATCATACGTCAAGGTCGCAATTTTTCTTTACTAATTACCGGTTTTGGCTCATTATGAAGCCACCTTCTGATCAATCTAAAATGTTGTTCAGTGTATGACACTCACTACACATCGCAGTACCGTTAAGAGCTGATTGGTCCTACGTAAATAAAAAGTAGAAATGTTAGCTGGTTTGGTGCCCGAGCGGTTCTAGGTGCTTCAGTCCGGAACCGCGCGACTGCTACGGTCGCAGGTTCGAATCCTGCCTCGGGCATGGATGTGTGTGATGTTCTTAGGTTAGTTAGGTTTAAGTAGTTCTAAGTTCTAGGGGACTCATGACCTCAGATGTTAAGTCCCATAGTGCTCAGAGCCATTTGGACCATTTTGTTAGCTGGTTATATGATTAATGCTGTCAATTTGCATAACCAACGAAGATTTCCACTTTAGGTTTTTTCATTGAAGTTGGGCCACTTAGCTCTTAAAAATAGTACGATGTGAAATTAGTGTCACATACTGGGCAAGATTTTAGATTGATCAGAAGATGGCTTCATAATGAGCCAAAACCGGTAGTCGGTAAAGAAAAATGTTGACGTATGATTTTTGTCCACATATGTTGGTTGGTTGATTTGGGGGAGGGGACCAAACAGCGAGGTCATCGGTTCCATCAGATTAAGGAAGAATGAGGAAGGAAATCGTCCGTGCCCTTTTAAATTAACCATCCCAGCTATTTCCTGAAGCGATTTAGGGAAATCACGGGAAACCTGAATTGGAATGGCTGGAGACGGGTTTGAACTGTAAGTGAATCCAGTCTCCTGGCCACTGCGCCACGTCGCTCGGTCTACGCATGTCTTAGAGCCGAATTCGGCACTACATGTCACGAGGGACGGACCAGCTGTAGGAGGCGGGGAGCTGAGCAGCAGGAACAGCAAGCAGACAGCTGCCCAGGTGGACTGTTTGTGACGTCATAGCGACGTGGAAACGCCGAGGAGCGTCCACAGCCACACCGACATCAGGCAGTCGCCGTGTACTGACCAACAGGTAGGCCTACTGTCGAACACCTCAGGTGATGTAAGCTGCGGATGGGATCACCCGTGAGTGTCAAAATGCTGCTAACAGTTCTAAAGGGACACCCTCCTCTGACATTACCTTTCTTTATAGAAACAGCCGATACCAGGAATATTTCCGAATCTTGTACAGGTGAACATTATCCCGGCAAAAGAATACACATGATTTTGTATACGATGTGTTGTATTTCAGGCTAAAATGCATAAAAAGAAATTTAATTTGTTACAATCGATATTTATTAGCTCTCTTTGTAGTTTTCTTTTAGAAATATTCGAAATTACTAAATATCCTATTATTAATTACACATTCTGACGGTGTTTATTAAATTTATTTCTGGACTCATCTATAAAATAATGACATGACTTGGTGAAAACTATTCTCTTGTCAAGCAAGTTTGTAAAATCTTTTGTATTTTAAACTCTTTGGAATATTATTAGTACCGCAAGATGTAGTAGTAGTAATGGACATGCCTCTGATGGAATCGGACTTGTTTTTATACACACATAAAAAAAAGGTCTGCATCACCTCGGTTCCCAGAACTCCTGAAGATAGACGTTGACTGTGGATATTGTATCACCGACACAGTCCCTTTGACTGTTCACAGATGTCAGTAAACCCTCCCAAAGATGTAAACAACCATGAATGAGCAGCGCCTATTAGACGGAGGGAGTCCGACAGCCGATCAGTTCCAGTCATTCCACCAGGAAGGAGGTACACGGCTCGTGTTGTCTATAGTTCAGCCATGCCTAGACGCTCAATACCGCGATTCGATCGCGTCCGCATTATTACTTGGTACCAGGAAGGGCTCTCAGCAGAGGAAGTCTCCAGCCATCTCGCAGTGAACCAAAGCAATGTTGTTCGGACATGGAGGAGATACAGATGGATAGCATGTTAGAGCGATGAATGATGGTATAATCTGTGGCACTCTGATGGAAGGGTTCAGGTTTGGCCAAAGCCTGGAGAACTTCATCCGCCATCATTTAAACTTCAAACATTGAAGTATGGAGGAGGTGATGTTATGGTGTGGTGGTGTTTTTGGTTGTTAGGGTATTGTCCCCTTATTGTGCTTAAGAAAACTCTAAATGCGAAATGATATGAAGACATTTTGTAGGATTATCTATTGTGTACAGTAGAGGAGCAGTCTGAACACGATCAGAACGAGGATGTACCCTGCCATAAAGCAGCGTCTGCTTGGTGACAGTGGTTTGTGGATAACAACATTCCTGGAATGGGCTGGCCTGCGCGGACTCCCAAACTCAGTAGGACACCTGTAGAATGAGTTAGAGCGTCGACTTCGCTCCAAACCCCCCCCCCCCCCCCCAGCGTCCACCATCAGTAGACTTCTTCTTAAGGAAGACACGGCTCCCAATTCCTTCAGAGACATTCAGACACCTCACTGGAAGTGTCCCCAGCAGATTGCAAGCCGTCATAAAGGTGAAGGCTGGACACAACACCTGTTGATGTCCACTAATAGGTGCCCAGATACTTCTGATCATATACTACGTGCTATATAGAGATTCAACCTCAGAAAGAGCTACTCATTGCGACTGCAAGTGTCGGAGGTGAGAGGTATTGAGGCGCACTGTACAGAAAATGAAAGTGGACAAAGTATCGGTTGCGTGGTTTTTGGTGCCTTTTGGGACCCCAAGGCTCATTTAACTACAAAGAAACAGTTTTAATGTGGGCGTAGTCATGCTTTTTGTGGGCTTTTTATTATGACTGAGTAATAATTTGAAATTTTTGCAGTGGTGTCAGAAAATGCCCCAGGTATACAATATGTGATTTCAGTGCTATGTTTCAACTTTGTTAAGAAAATTAAAACTTGGCACAAATGCAGCTCCTCAGCCGACATTTATATGTCCATTGTTGTAACTAATTGGTTGGAAATGGATACACGTGCACTGATGGAGGGAATTCGCAGTGAGGAAATGCGCTTTGTTGGGGTAAGACATGGTTTTATATTTTATTCGCAATGGGTGATGATACACTTTTGTCAGATTCCAGGGCACTCTCACTTCTGATTCGGTGTTATGCCGCCTCATGTTCTTAGGGAACATGATCTTTATTACAATTTTGACTTCATATATCATGATGATATGGTGAGCAGTAATTAATGTTCTAGGGAAGGGACAACGGTAAGATTTACCTGTGTTCAAAGGAATAGGGTGCCGATTTAAACGACTGCAGTAACAGAGCACGGCGACGGTGGGCCGAGGGAAGCGCGTTTTTTCTGCGGAACCTGGCGGGAAACATTTCCAGACGGCCGAGTTCTGCGGTCTCACTGTGCAGACACGTTGGTTGGCGCCAGTCGGTCCGCATCCATGTCCAGAAGCTGACAAGACAACCGTGAGCGTTCTGCGAATTTCCGTGGGACAGGTCACTGGCGCCCAGACGTCCGCACTCTGTTATAAAACATATTTTGTGAAAACGCGAGGCTTTTATACAGTTTATGGCCGTTCTTTGGAAACTTAGAAATGGACGCAACAGGGGAGATAACAAGCTTTTTATGGAGGGCTGTGGTTCCATCCTGGTCATGGTGTTAGTAAAAGAAATGGCGTAAACGCGTGGGAAAGAGGCCGCGAAGCTGAATCTTTTTTTTTCTTTTTCCCAGTTAACTTTAAAGTCTCTGAATGGTCAAATCGGTGTATGCAGAGCAAGGGGCACTCTCCGAGTTTCGAATGCCGTGCTCCAGCTCCTGATTGGCTTGTGCTAAAGTGGGGGAAGTCTAAGATGTAAATGGGCTTTTGCTACCGAGCTAAGGAGGATAGCGGACAGAAAGAGAAGATCACTCTTGCACGGGCGCTTCGCTAGTAAAGAACTGCAGGTCTCTACCTACACGGTGAGACTTGTGTCCTTTGCCAGTGTGCCACTTAGAGCCTGTGCCAGTCACCTTCTGAACCGTCAGAGGTACTGCTTCTAGCATCACACACACAACGAGTGATGCGTGGGTGTACTTACTTGTCTTGAGTCGGCCGCCTGAACATTTGACATATTCTGTCACGTATAGTCGTGGCACGGAGTCAAATTGGTTTGGCAGACCAGCAAACGGGTCCACCTGCACACTGGAACCCACTGGGGATTCAGAGGCTCGTAGGAAAGTACCTACAAAGGCATGTATACCGGTTGGAGATGACGTCGATGTGAATGAATCTGAAGAAGATGATAGTGGTATTCAGGAAAGTAGTGCGTCTACGTGCTATAGAGAAGCTGAGAGATAAGGTATGAAGTAGTACCACCTGATGCGTGCAGGCAGGCTTCGTGGAAAATAACCGTGAAACTGCAAATATTTTACGTCGCCTTAGACCAGAAATGCAGACATGGGCAGGGTGTCTCACATTTTTTATCACGAGTCACATGCAGAGTGGAATAGTAATGCATACCAGTTCTGGTGCAAAAGACAGTAAAATAGCTCTACAAGGGCCAGTCAGAATCTCTAGATGCAGCTGTTATGGAAGTACGCCAAGAATGGACCCATCCAGGTAGGTGGACGGAATCTGGGGATAAAAGTGAAAATAAGTAGTCGGGTATGAAAATCATGATCGGTCTGGACCGACGGTATAAAAGTGGAACACTGGACGAAGTTATCGAGAATAGTATTAATCTTGGCCAGTAGGTATAGTGGAGGCTCGTGCACAACGCTCGAAAACCTGGAACTGTTAAATGACGATGACGTAATAATCTGAAGGTTGACACGCTGGAGAAATAAAAATCCGCTCCTCGTCGTCGTCGGCGCGGCCGCGTCTGATGGCTTCGAATGAGGCCACCGGCGGCGCTGGACGCAGCCTCAGTGAGTCAGGGTGTGACGTCACGCGCGCACTTGTTGCACATGCATGAGCTTACGACACGGTTCCTGTTTTGAGCCGGGCGCGCCATTAAGTGGTCGCACGTGCGTCCCGCGCAGTCAATATGGAAATATGGAGATGCACGGCGCGCGTTTCCTGGCGTCGGTCGCAGTAATTGGATGTCGGGGCGCCACTCGCCGCTCTGAACAAAGCGTTGGCAGGCTGGCGTTGTGTGTGTGCCAGGGGGTGGGGGCGCACGGGCGACAAACCCCGCGCGTAGGGGAGGCGCAGCACACGTGCGGGTGTCCACCACGCTTACCTTAGCTTCAGTTGCTCCTTACCTCTCTTCGCTATTGTGGCTGTCAAGTGGCGAATCAGTCCGCTCACTCTTCAACATTTCTCTTAGATTTTCTGCTGTTCCGGTTTTGCCACAGTGCGCGTCTCACAGCCATACACTGCTGTGCCCCAAACGTACATTCACAAAATTTCTTCCTCGTCTGTTTCATACTAGTAGACTTCTCTTGGCCAAGAATGCCCTTTTGGCAAATGCTAGTCTGCTTTTGATGTCCTTGTCCCGTCCGTCATTGGTTATTTTGCTGCCTAGGTTGCACAATTCCCTAACTTCATGTACTTCGTGACCATCAATCTTCGGGCCTCCTACGTCATCGTAGCAGTGCAATCGCGGTGTCGCCTGTTACCTGGCGCTCTCTGGCGACTGCTGAAACGAACCTATTTCTAACAGGTCACGGGAAAATATTGCGGATGATGGTTTGAAAAGCGTTACTTTCAATGTAAATTTCCTTTTACGCAACTTGAACTATGAGCGACAATGTACGATGAATTTCGTAAATCAGAGAGCGTTTGACTCTGATTTAAAAATCAACTCTTTGACGACTAGCCATTTACATGAATTTCGAGCCCAGAAGATCAGACACTTATGTTCTTATTGAAATTTTACTGGCGCATTTGTGTGATATATCTTAAACTGTAATACGCGAATAAAAGACCAACATTTTATGTAAAAGCTTAGCTTCTCTAGCAGCGTATTAACCTTAGAAACCAATATTATATGTGAAAGCTTTGCTTTTCTTGTAGCAGCTCTGTGTGTATTAATTTAAACCATTAACATTTCCTGTTTGTGTATTCGCGCTACTTAACAGTGATGTTTCTGCTGGCTGACTACATCACGTGTCCTGAGCTATGACTGGCTTACAAAAGCGCATCGCAATCTCGATTTCAATGCTTCTGAAAGTAAAATGCGGTGTTTAGTGGATTTCGAATTTATACTTTCGTAATACGAAAATGTGCAGCGTACATGTTGCTGTACATCAAAGATCTTTTTCCCTGAGTTTAGTTTTCTAAAGCGCCGGGAAATTTTATGCCCGTGTGTAAAACCATAACCATTCAAAGGTATGATAATTTATACAGTTCCGAGAGAAATAAGTATGTTTTCACCCGGGAGAAAGTGTATTTTTTACTGGGAAATCCGGGAATTTTTTTTCCTTGTCGGCATATACACCCTGGTGGTGATGTCTGTGACAAGATAATCCAGTCTGGGCAAGGTAAGTGTCGGTTGTGGCGTTAATTTGGAGTAAGATATTGTGGGAAGGGTAGATTTCAGGTACGAGGGATGAGCTGGTGGGGTGCCTCGGGAAAGCGATTGAAGTTGTAATGAGAAAGGGCGTCGAGTGTGTAGGTGCAAAGTGTGGTAGAGGCGGTGGGAGCGGGTAGGTCTTTCCTGAGAATGGACAGGCTGTAGGGGTCCGGACTGAGGTTTACGTCCGACGTAGGCGACGGAGAGGTGCTCCGTACGCAGTGGTGTGGAAGGTTTATGACGCGGTGAAGACTGCGGGCGGCGGAGGGTAGAGGGGAGGCAGAGTGGTCGCGGGGGCCTAACTCAATGCTGCGTTCCGACAGGCGGGTGTGGGGCAGGTGACAGTTTTATGTGTGTGGACTCGCTTAGCGCCCTCTTTCGTTTCTGTAGTAAGTAGAACAATAACGATTTTATAAACATTTATTAAGCCTGCTGAAAAATTAATGTATTGAAGATCCGTTTCTTCTTGTGTGCAGTCCTGACAAAGCCGATCTGTCGTGGTGACTGTTAAATAATCTGCCGGCCGCTGTGGCCGAGTAGTTCTAGGCGCTTCAGTCCGGAACCGCGCTGCTGCTACGGTCGCAGGTTCGAATCCTGCCTCGGTAATGGATGTGTGTGGTGTCCTTAGGGTAATTAGGTTTAAGTAGTTCTAAGTCTACGGGACTGCTTACCTCAGATGTGAAGTCCCATAGTGCTTAGAGCCATTTGAAACATTTTTTTTGTTAAATTACTTTCTTTGAGTTAGCTCACAAATCGGAACGCTTTATACATTTTTCACGCTAATGAAGCCCATACAAGCATGGTCTTTTCCGAATGTACTTCTGATCATAAGGCGATTCTGCTAGTTGGAGGTTTTAGTTAATCCTACCTTTCGAGTTCTCATGGTGATATTTCCGTGGAAACTTTCATCTCCTAGCACTTTACTTCTGACCGAGAAGTGAAATAATAATTTTGATCGATTTAACTCGAAAAATGATTTAATGTAACGAAATATTATTACAGAAATTTTCGTCACCTGTATCACCCCTGTTTGGAGTTAACTTTCCGAAAACCTTGAAACACGTTATTTTTTATTTCTAAGCGGGAAGCCACAGTTAGATTTTCATAGATTAATTTAAAAATGCTGTCATGACAAAATATTTCCATAAAAGCTTTCATCCTCTATTTGACCCCCTTAGGGATTGAATTTTCCAAAAACAGTGAAACACATTTTTTTTTTTATTTCTAACCGGAAAGTCAGATGCCAGTCTTCATAGTTGTAGCTTTAAAAATGCCTTAAGAGTTATTTAATAATTATAAACTTTCGAAAAAAAAGCCTTACACCAGCTGTTTCACTCCGTTAGGGTTTGAACTCCCAAAATTGCTGAAACATCTATTTTTTTTATTTCTGCCGGACAAACCAAATATCAACTTTCATAGAACTACATTGAACAGTTTCTTAATTGCGACATATTTTCAGAAAACATTCATTCCTTATTTCGTCTCCTGAGGGGGTGGGGGATTTCGAAAAACGACGCCTAGAGTATAAGACGAATGTCCTCTCCAAATCTCGGCTTTCTGTCCTTAGCGGTTTGGGGGTCGGCGATGATGAGTCAGTCAGTGAGTCAATTTCCATTTCCTTACATAGATGGCAGTCGTGCCGTTTAATCCCTACACTCGAGCTCTCGTTAGAAGTAGCCTACCGCTGCCTTTCTTGTGAGTGGTTGGTAGGTCAGGATCCCGAGTTATTTTCTGGCCAAGAATTTTAGTACTTCAGTTAGATGGCTTGCACGGTATTTGACATTCACGTTAAAGTGTGTGGCATGGAATGGTAGCGCGCCCTTATTTCAATAATTATTATTCTCTGAATAAACCAGCGCAAAACAAATTTTGTCGGCTATTTATAAAACATGGTCCAGAACGGTTTGTTCAAGAAATGTCAGAACAAGGTCACAGACTTCCCGAGCTAAGGAAGTCCGCCTTTCTGCGTGTAAGTAATTATTGCCTGGGCTTTCGCAGGAATGCCGTGCGTGGGACGGGGCTCTGTTCCCGGGGTACCGGCGGGGATTTTTGCACCATCGGGGCTGGTACAGGGTGCAGTCAGCCAGCTTCACTCGACCGGTTATCAGCGGTGCCAGCGTCAGGAAACCCGACAGCGACTGGGAGAGCTGTTTGGTGACGACATGGCCCCCCCCTCCCCTCCCCCCCATACCGCATCTGATGACGCCATTGACAGAGGATGACACGGCGGTCGGCCGGACCCAGTTGCCTTGGCTAGGGCCAGTAAGCGGAACTTTACATACCTTTACCTTTACCTTTCCAGGATGAGTGGAAATGTATCGCTGGCTAGAGCAGGAGACTAAGTATTTGATGCAGAGTTGGAGATAGGAATGAATGTAGGGTAGAATGCACAGTAACGAAGATGCTGTCGTTAGCATATTGGAGCAGAAACAGAGGTGGGAGTCGCTTCGAGACGTGGGCTGATATGTACCACATTGAGGGGCGATTGCTGCATGCGACCTTAAACTGGGTAATGCATGTTGCTGATTGTTAAAAACGGAAGGCATACATAGCAGCTGACTCATAACGAAATTTGACTGTATCCGCGGCAGAACACGCCCTGTACACCTGCTTCTCCACTGTCAGACCCAGACAAAATGCCGCTGCGACCTCGGACGAAGCGTTGCTTTTCTGCAGCCTGTGACGGACGTGTTATCTGAGATGACACTGCAGAAGACTGCTGCCCCGCGCCCTTGCCCCGCTGACACAGCTGTCCGGGCGGCCAGCCCTTAATTAGGGCCGCGCTGTCGGCTGCCGTGACGTCGGCACAGGTGGGCCGCGCCGCGCCGCGCGTCAATCGATAGCTGCGCGCCCCCTCCCTGCCCCTCCCCCTCACCCACCCCTGCTGTGTGCTGCAGGGCACACTCCCAGCCTCCCGGCCCGGCCGACGCCAGCACGTGCCGACTACGCCCCCACCCCCCCCCCTACCACCAGCTGCCTGGGCCCGCTATCAGCGGAGCCATTCATGGCAAACGCCTCTTCATTTTAGGCGCCAGCAAATAAACTGCGGTGAGAAAAGTCATGGGGTAGTGTGACGGAGCTGTCGTTTGTACTCAGGCAAGTCCTTTGAAAACGTTTAAGACGTGATTGTGGCCGCACGTTGGCAATTAACAGATTCTGAACGCGGAGTGGGACATTCCATTTCCAAAATGGTTACGTAATTCGATATTCCGAAATCCACAGTGTCAAGAGTGTGCCGAGAATACAGGACAGCTAGACAACGCAGCAGCCGACAGCCCTCACTTAAGGGGACAGTGTATGTCCTATACCACCAATGTTGAATTATCGTATTTTGTGACCCGTTATATTGGAAACGTTTTAAGACACCAACTTACAATTTTCATAGTTATTGAATGCACCTTTCTAGGTACACTGAAGTAGAATTATTACTAAAATTGTATCGTGGGGCATGTTATCTTTTTTTCTCAAACACTCAATTTTTTAGAATGAGATTTTCACCTTGCAGCGGAGTGTGCGCTGGTATGAAACTTCCTGGCAGATTAAAACTGTGTGCCGGACCGAGACTCGAACTCGGGACCTTTGCCTTTCGCGGACAAGTGCTCTACCAACTGAGCTACCCAAGCACGACTCACGCCCCGTCCTCACAGCTTTACTTCCACCAGTACCTCTTCTCCTACTTTCCAAACTTCACAGAAGCTCTCCTGCGAACCTTGCAGAACCAGCACTCCTGGAAGAAAGGATATTGTGCACGCATGGCTTTGCCATAGCTTTGGGAATGTTTCCAGAACGAAATTTTCACTCTGCAGCGGAAAAGTTCTGCAAGGTTCGCAGGAGAGCTTCTGTGAAGTTTGGAAAGTAGGAGAAGAGGTACTGGCGGAAATAAAGCTGTGAGGACGGGGCGTGAGTCGGGTAGAGCACTTGCCCGCGGAAGGCAAAGGTCCCCAGCTCCAATCTGGGTCCAGCACACAGTTTTAATCTGCCAGCAAGTTTCACTCAATTTCTTGACAGAATTTTCTAAGTAAATGAACATAAGAACAAAATAACTCACGATATTTTAATTATTCTGGTTCCATATTTGTTGAATCTCGCACTTGGCATGCTCTGAAAATTTCATCCTTCTATCATCAGTACTTTTTTAGAAAACGGGTCTTTTATCGAAAAAAATGTAGTTCGGAGGTATTGAGGTTTAAAATTTTTTTATTAGAAATTCTTATACACATTTAAATTTCTGCGTCTTTTTATGCACTAGAATTGCCCTGGCCCATAGTCTCTTATCTTCTTCAATGTCACAACAGCCCTTTACTTTCTTGCTTCTTTTGTCATTTGATGAGCAGCTAACTCTGCTCCACGTAAAGGATGCTCATCCAGTTCCCGCAGTCCTTTAGCTGTGGTCTGTCCAAATCTTACCCCTAACTTCTCCAGAACCTTCTCTAGTTCCCACCATTAAAAGTTATTACAGCATCAGACAGTGCTAAGTTCAGAGTCATAAGGCCAACAAATACATTTTTAGGCACGCGGCACAACACAACATTACTGAAGGACCCATTCACAGTCTGAGTTTTCCCATGTAAACACTTCTTTAGTAGCACAACATTTGCCAAATCTCTGTAAATCGGTTTTATTGACACCATTACTGCCAAAGAAAGAGGATGTTTATGTGTAAATTCATGCAGGGCGCCAGAAAATTCAGCTTGCCTATATTGACGCCAAGTTTTTGGTGGAGATGGACACTAAGCAGGACCTTCCCATAATATTCCTGTAATTCATCAATTACTTTGTCTGTTAGTCTTCCAGCAAGTTTTATTGTCTTGCTATCAGACAGTTGGTTTTTAGCTTACACAGACCTGATCCCATACTTTTCTTGACACGTCCTACACACTCACTACACACTCAGCTTTCTAGACTCTGAAGTTCCCAAGATATGACTGCTCAAATGGGGCAGTATATACGCAACCACGAAATTTGACAGCCACACGTCAACATTCAAGATATTATTTAAAGGCCTCACAATTGTCTGATTTTAATGTATTATATACCAAAATGATCAGGAAAGTCCAAAGCACATTGTTGTTGTTGTGGTCTTCAGTCCTGAGACTGGTTTGATGCAGCTCTCCATGCTACTCTATCCTGTGCAAGCTGCTTCATCTCCCAGTACCTATTGCAGCCTACATCCTTCTGAATCTGTTTAGTGTATTCATCTCTTTGTCTCCCTCTACAATTTTTACCCTCCAGTACTAAATTTGTGATCCCTTGATGCCTCAGAAGATGTCCTACCAACCGATCCCTTCTTCTTTTCAAGTTGTGCCACAAACTCCTCTTCTCCCCAATCCTATTCAATACCTCCTCATTAGTTATGTGATCTACCCATCTAATCTTCAGCATTCTTCTGTAGCACCACATTTCGAAAGCTTCTATTCTCTTCTTGTCCAAACTATTTATCGTCCATCTTTCACTTCCATACATGGCTACACTCGATACAAATACTTTCAGAAACGACTTCCTGACACTTAAATCGATACGCAATGTTAACAAATTTCTCTACTTCAGAAACGCTTTCCTTGGCATTGCCAGTCTACATTTTATATCCTCTCTACTTCGACCATCAACACTTATTATGGCGTAGAAAACAGAAACTTGACGAATTTCACGTACAATGTCCCCTTAACGACAGAGGGCAGCGGCGTCCGCGTGTTAATAGACGAGCTCCACTGCGTTGGGACAGTGCGGCGACGTCTGGCGTTAATTGGCTACAGCAGAAGACGACCAACGCGAGTACCTTCGCCAACAGCACGACATCGCCTGCAACGCCTCTCCTGCGCTCGTGGCCATATGGGTTGGAGCCTGGACGACTGGAAAACCGTGGCCCGGTGGTACGACTCCCGACTTCAGTTGCTAACAGCCCAGGGTAGGCTTCGAGCAGACCCAAGAAAGCCATGGACCCAAGTTGTCAACAAGGCACTGTGCAAGCTGCTGGTGGCTCCATAATGGTGTGGGCCGTGTTCATATGGTCCAAGTGAACCGATAATTGACTAAAACTGGTCATGTTCGGCTACACGTAAACCAATTGCATACATTCATGGATTTCGTGTTCCCAAACAACGATGAAATTTTTATGGTTGACAATACGCCATGTCACAGGGCCGCAATTGTTCCTGTTTGGTTTGAAGGACGTTCTGGACAATTCCAGCGAATAATTTGGTCACCCAGATTGCACGACGTGAATCCCATTGATAATTTATGAGACACAATTGAGACGTTAGTTGGTGCACAAAATCCTGCACCGTCAACTTTTTCGTAACTGCGGACGGCTGCAGAGGCAGCGTGGCTCATTATTGGTGCAGGGGAGTTCCAACGATTTTTTGAGTTCCGTCGGGCAAAATGATGTCTGGGACGATATTAGGACGTGACCCATGAATTCTGTCACCTCACTGTATACAGTACAGTGCAAAGGATAGTGCCAGCGAGTCATCCAGTCCCCAGCGAAAACGTATGACAGTTCAAAACTGAAGTACATTACATTTCCCACAGAAAAAAGGTCCTGTTCGTTTTTTTCTGTACGGCTAATAGTTCGCACGTAGCGAGCGAGATAATATGAAAACCTTGCGAGTGATTTTTGAAGGCGCTGCCGGTTACATAAAACCAATAGGTAGGGGCAGCAGAATCACGTGTACGTATATCTGTTTCGTGGTTATTGGGTATTGTGGAGTTGACTTAGTTATGTAGGTAACTGAAAATAATGGTGTCAACTTTAAGTCGAGAGTGGCGTCTTTTATTTGTGTTTTTTGACGGTAATATTGTTTGTGAATATTTGAAATTCAGTTCAGCCACATTGGTTCATTGAAGATAGATATACTAGGTTTGGAGGTTTCATTTTATATGAGGTATTTTTCTTCTTTTTTGCGTTTCTAGTACTTGGTTGGTGGGTTTGAGCCATTTGTACACAACGAACACTCCCGGATTTCTGCAGGTGTCCCATTCGCCACGCATTGGTTTTTAAATTTTTCGGACTCCTCCGTTACTAGGAAATTGTAGTTGCGGGTGTTTATTATGGTGCTGTGCTTGATGTCATACGTGCTACATTCAGTCTGTGAATGGGCTGTGTCGATGACATCCCAGGTGTAAACTGACAAACCGTGCCCCGTGAGGATCCAAGGCCAGTTTTCCCGTGAAGGCCCGTTGACGGCTTCTGTTAGGCGCGTCACTCTCAAGGTTGCTAGCTGGTGGTAAGGCAAGAGCACGACTCTTTTTGGCTCGCAATTGTTTCTGGCGGACTAGCGTAGCCTGTGTACAGAGCAGTTGCGCAGCCACTGGACTGTGACACGGCGAACAACTGCCATGCAGTGCGGCAGCTGGCCTTTGATGGTATGCACCCCGCCCCTGCTGTCTGTGTTCTGTGTTACATGCGCGCGAGATGCCGGCAGATAAACGCGCCCCCCACTCAAACCGTGCCGACACGCGATACCTGCCCATTCTGTGTTGACAAAGGGACGCAACGGCGCATTTACGTAAGACCGTTTGTCTCTGGAAGCTTAAACGGCCACTACTGTTGGCTGCATCCATTCCACAGCGACGCTTTGCCTTTCTGTTAAGTAATACAATACACAACAGTGTAGAAAAATGTAGAAAGACCCCACTTCTAATAAAAATATTTTATTGTACTTACGTTTTTAGTAGCCTTTCTATTGTTTACTGGACTTCATGATGGAAAGTTATGTCTTTATAGACGATAAGTAAATAAGTCAGGCAGTATACCATAATCATAAACCGGATGGAAATAACCAATTCTGGTAAATATTTATATTGTGGGACCTTGTGCGTAATAGGTGCGATGACAATTTCTTTGTTTTTCGCTCATAGCAGCTTTACCGATATTAACATACTGCGTGACAATTATTGAACTGTATGAAATAAAATCGTTATAACTTCTGAACGGTTTGCGTTAGGGCGTTCTAACACAACGGTTGGCCGCGGGGCATGATGGGAATTAGTATGTGCATCCGCAAGCGCGCTGAAGCCCACTTTCATTTGAATTGGTTCGTCAGTAAGCAAAACTGGCGCATTTGGGGGACTGAGAATCCGCAATTCGCGATCGAGAAATCTCTTCGCCCCCAACGGGTGACTGTGTAACGTCCAGTCACGGAATAATTAGTACGATATTCCGTGATGACACGGTGACTACCGAACGGTACGTCAAAATTTTGGAAGATGATCTCATCCCCATTACCGAAAGTGACCGTGATTTCGACACGATGTGGTTCGTGCAAGACGGAGCTCCACCGCATCGAAGCGGGAGAGTGTTTGATGTCCTGGACGAGCACTTTGGGGACGGCATTCTGGTTCTGGGGTACCCAGAGGCCACTGGCATGGGCCTCGAATGGCCGCCGTATTCTCCGGATCTGAACACATGTGATTCCTTTTTGTGGGGCTGTTTTAAAGACGAGGTGTACAGTTGTAATACCAAAACCATTGCTGAGCTGAAAAGAGCCATTCAGTAGGTAATCGACAGCATCGATGTTCCGTCACTTGTGCGAGTCAAACAGAATTTCGCTATTCGTCTGCGTAACATCATCGCCATTGATGACAGGCATATCGAACGTGTCGTAACCTAAATCCGAAAATCTGTAGTGACGTTTACATGTTCAATGTGCACACGGTACTTTCTAAGTAATTTACGTTTTTTTCACATAGTTCGATACTTGTCACCCTGTACCGTTATCTAGTAACCACAATGATGTAATAGTAAGCAATTAGATCACCTTAAACGCGTGGTTGATATGTGATTCATAACCAGTCCAATTTCTCTGATAAAATGTACAACAACACGTTAAGTATTGCCATACAACAGAGCGTGACAAATCTAAACACTATGTACGCCTGAACCCCAGCTAAGAACTATTAAGTATTAGTGTGACACAGGCCGGTGACAGAGATTGATACTTGGTAGGTCTGTTGTTAAATGTGATGATTTCTGAATGCTCTGTATACATGTGGTGTGGTTGCACATTGACAGCCTTTTCTTATAAGTGGTATAACGCATGCACCTGGGGTTTGTTATAATGTACAATGTTAACGTCGGTGAGGCATTGACAAGCCATGTTTCTAGTCGGTTCATCTTTGCTTTGCCATAAATGTTTCGCTGGATATTGTTTAACCTTCTCTGTTCCGTCCACAGGTTTGTCCCATAACTAACGGCTATGGCGCTAAATGGATACAATGTCGCACATGTTGAGGCAGTAGAATAGTTGAGATGGTACTTCATTACAGTGACGTAGGGTGTGATGATGTATTGATTATTATTTTCCGTAACAGCTTTATAGTTTTAATTTCTTCTGTTCTTCTTTGGTACTGTGGATTCGATGATGGTCTGATCCTAGACGGAAATCGATCGCCTGTAATAAAATATGCAATAACAGCTGTGTATTGCATAGCGCAGTCTTTGACATAATATTGGGAGTGACCCGCCCCTTTGCACTCCATTAAGGAGTGAGGAACGGAAATATAGCTCAAATTCAGGATTTTTTTCCCTCCGAATGTAGTAGACGAATGGCGTTTGCTGCGATGAATAAAGCATACATTGACGTTTTTATTGATATTTTTATGGAGAAATATTAATATCTTCACTCTGTAATTGGGATTTTCCCGAGGCAGCTATGAAAGGAGTTACGTCGACGGTTGACATTGATTGGAACTGAAATTAACATATCATCCTGATCCTTACAGATTTTAATTTTAGTTCATTGTAGGGATTTGAAAAAATGAAAAAAGCGAAATTATAGATATTTTTTGGACTCCTTTTGTGGCTGAAAAAAAAAACTAAGTATCAGCATAAAAAAACCGACTGCGAAGAACTGAAGAGAGTTCAATTTGCTTCGAGGGAGATCATAATATTAAAATCGGATAAAAATTGTAGCATGGGCGACGACAACACTGTCGCAAAACATGGTTTTGAGAAAAATGCATTTGAAGTTTGGCAAGTATTTATCATGTAAAAGAAAAGGGACAAAGCTTGAAACTTACGGGGTGTCATCGATGCTCGGTCCACAGTAACTATCGTCCCGGCTAGTGGATGGCCGCTTTGTGCTACTTTGACCTGATACGGCCTCATTTTCGTCCTCAAAGCCCTGCATCTCATCGCCGATTTTGATTTGAAAAGGCGTTTGCCACGTGCAGTAATGCAGTGTGGTCTACATTCAACAGACATAAGGCCAAATTGGAAAGAATGTTGAGAATTTCGCTTCGGCTGGATGTTACTTTTGGAGCGTGACTCCAAACGAGACTATTGATACTTTCGTTCACATTTTGAATAAAACCGCCCAAACAACGCTACAGCTAATCAGGTTTACTCAAATCTGTATAAACAGGCTTCTATAACGCTTTGACCAAAAAATGGCTCTAAGCTCTATGGGACGTAATGTCTGAGGTCATCAGTCCCCTAGACTTAGAACTACTTAAACCTAACCTAACCTAGGGACATGACACACATCCATGCCCGATGCAGGATTCGAACCAGCGACCGTAGCAGCAGCGCGGTTCCGGACTGAAGCGCCTAGAACCGCTCGTCCACAGCAGCCGGCTATAACGCCTTGTGGCAACCGCTTCTCCAACGCCTAGACGTGCCGTGCACGCTCAGCTTCAAACGGTCACAGAATCGTTACTTTTTAGGATGTAAAATTAAACACCTTTCAGCCGTCTTGTTTCCAGACTTTTTGTATTTGGCTACCAGTTTGAGCGATGATAGTCGGCAGATGACGGCTGAAGTGATCGTTGTAGCAAAAATCTACTAATACCAATTTGCTGGCCACTGTTTTGATCAGGACTGATGTAGAATATGCCCGCACGCCGGAAGATGGCGTAGTAAAATGCTGAAACTCGTAGCCAAATAAAACAAGCTTGTAAACTGGACGGCTGAAAGGTGTTTTATTTGACATCCTGTATGGAACAGCCGAGTCCCGGAACTATCTCCAAGACGATAGACATACAGAGACTTTACTCTTCAGGAGTGCGCGTATAATATTTTCGGTAATAGTTCTGTAATACGTACACATTCGAATTCCATAATAAAAAAATTTCAAGGTTTTCAATCGTTACCCTGTCATGCCCCTCGAAAGAGTAAGTACCTACCGTACGTCTTCACAGCCGTGGCGGTCTAGTTGTCTCTACAAAGAGACTGTTTGCTCCTGAATGAATTTTCACTCTGCAGCGAAGCGTATACTGGGATGAAAGTTTCTGGAAGACTAAAACAGTGTCTGGGATCGGGACGCGAACCCGGGACCTTTGTGTTCCATGGACAGGAGTACCACCACTGAGCTACGCGAGCTCCAGTCACGAGCCACCCTCGCAGCTTAACTTCCTGCCGTCTGCGGAATGTAGGAGGAGGAGGGGGACGAGGTTCTGGCTGTGAGGGCAGGTCCTGGGTCGAGCTCGTGTAGCTCAGTTGCTCGTACGCCTGTTGTGTTGACTGTAGCAGAGGACACATGGCAGCCCCCACTGGCTTGCACCTCTGTTGCATTGTATTTTAATTCCGACTATCTGACGCTGTCAGGTATGACCGCAGCTTTCGCATTTTTTGGTACTTTATGCTGTAACATTTAGTTTTAATTCTGTCCGAAGAAGGTGTCCCTTGTGACACCGAAACGTAGGTTGCAAATTAATTGTGTTCGCGGCAGAGGGCTGTGTTTTTCAAAATTTTGTAGTGATAATGATTTCGAAGCCATTCTCCAACAGACAGTGTCATCTTCTTCTACCCTTTAATAGGAAATGCGTACAGCCAAAAGGCTCAGTGTGGTGTAAACGCCTGAAGCAGGCAGGTAGTTCCTACAGCGAACTGAACTAGTTTGAGAGAGGTCAAACTGTGGTCTTCCGAGTGGCGGAAAGGTCCTTTCGGACTATTGCCACAATATTGCCGCATCAGTTGGGCGACGACACTGTTATCAATGGTCGCGTGGATATTCTCACACCCGTAGATGAAGTTCTGGACGTGCACTCAACACAGCCGCCAGCCAAGATCGTCGTAGTGTGTGGGGAGCAATGGCAGATTGCACAGCCGCCACAGCACAGGTAAGAGAGGGCTTGTGAGCCCACATGTGTCAACATGAACTGTTGCGAACCCACTATTGGTAGTGGGAGTACCGGCCACGGACACTTCCAGCCCGTCTCCCACTCACGCCGCAGCACAACCTTCACGGCTCGACTTGTGTCATCAGATGGTCGCTTGGAAGATGGAGTGGCGGACCGTGGTCTTCAGCGATGGGAACCGATACTGGCCCACGCGTGAGCGCTGTCTCGTAGAGTGCACTCGACTGAGACACTCCGGCCCAACGTCAGGCTTTGTGGTGTGGGCTGCGGTTATCTACAACTGTCGTTCACCTTCCTGGAGGGGACGGTAACTAGTGCTCGCAACGTGCACGGTGTTGTTGGGCCCGTCCGTTTGCCGTTCTTACAACAGGTAGGTGATATATTGTTCCGACAACATAGTGCTCGCCGACGCACTGCCCGTGGAACTCAACGTGCTCTGCGGGAGGTGCAGCAACTTCCCTGCCAGCACCATCTCCGGCCTTGTCTCCAATCGACCATGTGTGGGATACGATGGGACGAGAAGTGGCGCGTGCAACTCGTCAGCGAACAATTATTGCATAACTACGTGAACATGTGGGGCAGGCGTCACCATAACATATCCCAGGACAACACTCACCGTATGTACGATCAACGGGATGGCACAGTCAGCGCCTACATTACCGGCCGTGGAGACTACTGGTACGTCACTTAGTAGTACGGGCGTTACAGCATGGGTCCATGGCTTCAAATGTCTCTGAGCACTATGCGACTTAACTTCTGAGGTCATCAGTCACCTACAACTTAGAACTACTTAAACCTAACTAACCTAAGGACATCACACACATCCATGCCCGAGGCAGGACTCGAACCTGCGACCGTAGCGGTCACGCGGTTCCAGACTGAAGCGCATAGAGCCTCACGGCCACAACGGCCGGCCATGGGTCCATACCTGGTACTTCAGAACCTATTGTGCTGGTGATCTGTAAATAAAATCTTGAGTGAATTAAAAACCCTTTAAAAACGTGTAGCCTACTATTTTTTTCCCGGTGGTGTTCTGCCTTTATCTACACACATCAAAAGAAACTTTTGCATCACCTCGGTTCCCAAAACTGTTGAAGATGTTGACTGTGGATATTGTATCACAGACACAGTCCCTTTGACTGTTCAAAGATGTCACTAAACCCGCCCAAACAACCATGCATGAGGAGCGCCTATTAGACGGAGAGGGTCCGACAGCCGGTCAGTTCCAGTCATTCCACCAGGAAGAAGGTACACGGCTCGTGTTGTCTGTAGTTCAACCATGCCTAGACGGTCAATACCGCGGCTCGATCGCGTCCTCATTGTTACTTTGCGCCAGGAAGGGCTCCCAACTAGAGAAGTGTCCAGGCGTCTCGGAGTGAACCAAAGCGATGTCTTCGGACATGGAGGAGATACAGAGAGACAGGAATTGTCGATGACATGTCTCTCTCGGGCTGTCCAAAGACTACTGCTGAAGTGGATCATTGCTACCTACGGATTATGGCTCGGAGGAACCCTGACACCAACGCCACCACATGAATAATGCTTTTCGTGCAGCCACAGGACGTAGTGTTACGACTCAAACTGTGCGAAACAGGCTGCACGATGCGCAACTTAAGTCCCGACGTCCATGGCGAGGTCCATCATTGCAACCACGACACCATGCAGCGCAGTACCCATACGCCCAACGACATGCTGAATGGACCGCTCAGGATTGGCGTCGCGTTCTCTTCACCGACGAGTGTCCCGCCTAGAAGCGCTCGGCCACAGCGGCCGGCTGTTAGTTTCCACCGTAGTTACTGCGCTGACGTCGGTTATACGCAGTATCACGAGTCTTGAAACTACTTGAATGGCCGATAGGTAATGCAATTCGTAACAGAAGTCATCCTTCTCGTATTATAAAATACATTTCAGAATGAAAACGGTCTTGGTTGCAGTCTAATTTCAATAAGCGCTTCGTTCTGTTGGAGCATCATCAGATTGTCTATAAAACAACAAATAGAGCCAGGGGCATAGTCCTGTCTTGTCTGAATACGCAGGTAAAATAAACTAAAAGTTATAGAAACTTATGTAAAAGTAGCGGGATGTGTAACCCATCCGACGTAAAGGCATATAAAATGGAAAACGGCTGCAATAGGTATTGGATATGTAATCCATCCGTCATAAAACCATAAAATACGAGATGGACGTAATTAAAAGAAAGCCGCCAGCACATCGTCAAGAGAGTATAAGAAGCTGGCGGAAAAATTAAAAAACTGTCGCACGGTACGTTAAGAACAGCACCAGCCCACGCCGTAGCAGCACAGAATACGGCCAAGCTCACAAAATATACGCGCTATATGCCGCACACAGCAAAAATGTTCAAATCTGTGTGAAATCTTATGGGACTTAACTGCTAAGGTCATCAGTCCCTAAGCTTACGCACAAACACACACACACACACACACACAACCATCCTCGAGGGAGGACTCGAACCTCCGCCGGGACCAGCCGCACAGTCCGTGACTGCAGCGCCTCAGACCGCTCGGCCGCACACAGCACGTAATGTCCGTTGGGCGCAGTCACAGGTACTGCTGTGGCAGATCAGGATACAGACACAGCGTACAGTGCTGCAACAGGCGGCCAGGTTTATTGTTTGTTGTTGGTTTTGGCCGCAATGTAGCTGAGGTCACAGCGGGCCCGGGGGTGGCCAGCTGGCGAGCATGGCGGACGTGACACAGGTATACGAAATGCATATATGCAAACCATTAATTTTCATCACATGAAACCAAATGTACGTCAAGGGTGGAAAAATAGGTAAAATGGTGACATGAAAAAGACCAAGTTAAAATATGTCATAGAGGCTCTGTCATTTGGAGTGAAACAGCTAAATTTTTAAGTGCATGCAGAATATTGCAAACTAGAGTGAAAGACCTTTTTTAGTCAGTAAAATTAAGAAATAAAAGTTTATAAAAAAGTAAAGTCATGTACAATAAAATAAGGTCACTAAAAAGCCCCCCTTGAAATGTAATCCCGTAACTTCATTCATAACAAAATGGGCAACATAAAATAAAAGATACTACAGCGACATCCTAGACACTGGTAGTGTTGAATTGTAATGTAGTTCAATTTCGCTGATCAGTTGGTCGTTCAGCTACTCGTCTCCTTGTCATCTCAGAGATGTTTAACCATTCCAGCTGCTGTACCAGATCCAGCTTATTCCCCTGCTAAACATGGTGTCGAATTCTCAAGTGCTCTCGTGTGGGAGGCTGGTGCCCGCTTGACTTAAGAATTCCGTTTCATCTGGCCTTTCTTATCTGGCATGTGCTCACTGAACCTTGTCTTACACATTCTGCCAGTCTGGCATATGACATTTGAGAATCACTACATTCTAATTTGTATGCGCCCGACGCTGCATACTTATCCTTACGGGCGCGTTCGTTCCGAATACAATATGCTCAAGTTCATTACCAGTAGTCAAAACAACTCGCATATCCTGTTTTTATTTTTTTTTAAATCTTAACGAAATCGTAAGAGAGGTTCCCCATGAACGGGATCTTGAGATATTTGGACCTCGCAAACAGCAAGACGGGTACAGATCTGCGCACAGCTATTGATGTTTTCGCTGTCCACGGCTTATCAACGACTGCAGTACTGTACGCGTGGTTTACAGCGATGTATTTCAAATTCCGCAATTATTTGTCTGCGGAGGATTGGCTGAGAGATATCTCACTAATGCGGTGCGCCACAGATTTGAAAAAAAAATCAACTTACTGATCATATACTGGCGGTTTTCTTTCCTTTTAACTAGGCCCGCAGTCTATTTTATATGCTCTTATGAAGGTTGGTTGCATATTGAGTTACTTTTGCGTCCACTTTCCATTTATATGGCTTTATGACGGATAGGTTACATATCCAGCTAATTTTAGGTAAGTTGCAGTTACTTTTAGTTTATTTTATCTGCGTCGTCGTACAGGGTACGACCATGCCCCGTCCTCTACTTGTTTCTAATATATTTTTGTTTCTTTTTCGTAGACGATCTGATATGCCCCAGAAGGGCGAAACGCGTTGTTCTATTGATATGAAATAACTCTGCGAGGAAGAGCGTTTTTATTCTGAAATAATTCGAAATCGTTTGCTACACAAGACTGCCACAATGGAAAGAGAAACTTTTTATACAGTAAAGGATACAATTTTCACATCTGTGGCTCGAGAGTGTAATCGTTGAATCCCAGCGACTGGCCTGATCGATTTACGCGAGTAACTCGTCCGAGCCTCGCTGACTACCTTACAGTGGATTACTGTAGGCGGTTCACGCACGTCCACTCTGCGATACAACGACGTCACAAAGAGTCGGCCAACGCGTTACTTCGTTCCACGTACGTGCCGGGGAATAACCGCGGCTCACACGCAGATGTACCGACTGGCGTCCTCGTAGCGCGCCGCTCGCGAACGGAAAAGTAAAGGGCAGGAGAGGGTAGGAATGTTGGCGACGCCAGAGCCCCCCCTCCCCCTTCTAGCCACCTTCATCATACGGCTTGCGCGGTGCAGATGTAGATGTAGATGTAGATGTAGATGTAGATGTGCAGTGGCGCGGCCTCGCCTGCAGCAAGCTCCGCACTTTTCCCTTTTTTTCGCTCGCCAGACTTGAGCACCGGTGCCTCCCTCCCTCCCTCCCTCCCTCCCCGGCCGCATTGATTTAATTAAGCGGCGCTGTCGGCAGCCGGCGGCGCTGATTACAGGCCACCCCTGCCCCCGTGAATTCGTTAACGCCCCCTCACCCTCCCACCCTCTCCACGGGCCGCAGTCCCTCTCGCTGCGACCTCAGCTGCCCTCGGCAGCGTCCACTCGGCCGTATCATAGAGATAGCGGTTTATCGCTGAAACAACCAGGTTTCGATTATAGCGCCTCTTTGCAGCGCCTGATTGTTAAAACCGCTCAGAATAGCCGGTTTCTGAAATAACTGATTTTCAGTTTTTTTATTCCTGTCATTTCCTGTAGTGAACGTAGAAATCGAAGAAAGATTGAAATATATTGACACCCTCAGAGTGAAGATACGTGGACTCGAGATACTCAATTAAACAGACAAATAAAAGAAAACTTAGTCCGTCAATCGTTTCCTACTTTTCTCAAAAATTCATAGTGTTTGAATACAATAAAAAATCACCAGTATTTTCTTACAAATTCTAAGTTTTTGAAACTCTGCTCATAAATCACATTCTAAGCGATTGTCGAACCATTATTTGAGCATTACGGGTAGTCAGTGGTCAAGGATGAAAACTGTGCTTGAAGTATTCTGTTTTTTTTTTTTATGTTAATTTGTTCGTTTTCAATGGCTACAGCTAGATAAAAGCATGTTTTGTAGACACAGGCAACATATCAGCAACTTTCTATTTTTCTTGTACACTATGAATGAAATGTTAAGTTTTTTCCTTATGTGACGTCGCAGGTTTGTTCTCCCGTTCTTAATCTTTTCAAGCAAAAGGGACATTGTATGTAATTGATACCGCACTTTCTACAACAGTTTCACTGGACGTACATGCGTGCCTTAAGCCAACGACACACACCAATGCTGTATCAATTCTTACGCCCTGTGTTTGTTGCCCGTTTTGTCGGTATTGTTACTAAAATAGCGCTGATCGCTTTCCCATTTTCTGTGATGACGTAACATTTCAAGGCAATGGATTTTATGAAAAAAAGGTACTCCTATTTTTAAAAAAAAGATTTATTTAATAAATAAATTTTAGCACTGCTTCTTTGTGTCATTGATATTTTGCTTTTTACTCCGTTATTGGTAAAAAATAAAAGCATCTGTTATAGCCGAGACGAAACGAATACCGGGAAATACCGGTTATTCAGGTTTAAAATACCGGTACCGGTTTTAACCGGTCGGTTGTTCCCGACCGCCCCGTAGCAACGCCCGGCTAGTCTAAGGAAAACTCTAGGTCTTTGCAAGTCCGTTCCGATGTGAGAAAGCAAATGAATGCTATGCGTTTCAACTGTGTTGTTTAATCCATTCATAGATTTTTTTCCAAGATAGTAATTATTATTAGCAAGACGATCAAATAAAGTATTTGGGCTTGAATTTAAAAACTCAAGAGGTGTTTCTCTCGCTTTCGTAAATTTTTCTCGATACATGAGCACCAGTTTCTACTTTTCCCACGAGGAAATTCCCAAACTCTTTGACAGTTCCATGTGTCACATTCCCCGTATTTTTGAGTGCAAAATTGTTGTAAACAGAAACCGTGACCGCACACTCCAGGGACACGACTGCAGGACCGCCTGTCTTCTCTGTGTTGGTGCAGCTAATGCCCCGTGCTGCGTACTGCCTTTTAGCAGGCGATCAGCGATACGGCTCCGGTAATAGCAACTGAATACTGTACCGTATGTATCGGGATTGTCGAGATATGCGCCCGCTACAAAGTACTCGTTACTTTTGCTTCTGAACGTCATTACTGTTGTAGCCATTAGGGAACTCGGGATAGGATGGCAACGAACACTGTCCATCAACATCTACATCCACATCATAGAAATTAAAATCCTTCTGTGTTATTAGGCCGCGTCATGTTCCTTCTAAAATGATCGACGTTTCGACCCCTCTACTGGGATCTTTCACAGGATCTTCTGGTGAGATCCTGAGGAAGATCACAGCAGAGGGGTCGAAACGTCGATCATTTTAGAAGGAACATGACGCGGCCTAATAACACAGAAGATTTTAACTTCAGTGACAACGGCGACGAAAGCCTGCAGACTTACATATCCACATCATACTCCGCAAGCCATCTAATGGTGTGTGGCGTAGGGTACTTTCGGTACTACTATCTGATCAGTCCAATCCTGTTCCACTCGCGAATAGTGCGTGGGAAGAATGGCTGTCGGTAAGCCTCTGTATTGGCTCTGATTTCTCGAATTTTCTCCTCGTGGTCAGTACGCGAGATGTATATAATATGATGGCCGACTCCTCCTGAAAAGTGCTGTCCCGAAATTTTAATAGCAAATCTCTCTGTGATGCACAGCGCGTCTCTCGTAACGTCCGCCAGTGGAGTTTGTTTAGCATCTCCCGCCAGCTAAGCGATACCGTGACGAACCGTGCCGCTCTTCGTTGGATGTTCTCTATCAGTCCTACGTGATAGGGACCCCAGATAGATGAACAATACTGAAGAATCGGGCGAACAAGTGCGTTATAAGCCACTTCTTTCGTGGATGAGTTACATTTCCTTAGGATTCTTCCGATGAATTTGATCTGGTGTCTGCTTTTCCCACCATCTGTTTTATGTGGTCATTCCACTTAAGGTCTCTCTGGATGGTTACGTCTAGATATTTTACGGCAGATGCTGTCTCCGGCTGTATGTCATCGATAGTATAGCTGTACAGTAGTGGATTTCTTTTCCTACTTACGCACAAATATGTCAAGATAAAGAAAAAGCTAACAGAATTTTTCGTGACATTTATTCTGATGTAAAGGCACTATAAAAAAATTTAAAAAGGCTGTTAGGTGTGTTGGGCCGCAGCCAGACCTGGTGCAGGACAGAACCGTAGTCGTGACTCTAGTGTAGTGTAAGTGCGGTTACTAGTGTACGTTTCCTTACACTTTTAACTTCGACGTCTAATCATATTTCTTAAACTATACAAAAACACAGTAAGCATATCAATTTACAAGTGTCAGAATTTCAATAACATTGGGCAGAAAATTCACTGATGAGTTCAGTTTCATCGTCTTCGTTGTCAGTCGCTGCACAAAGAACTGTGCGTCCACTTATGACACGAAACACAAGCCACGCGACCTCCAGGTTGGATACGAATCGTTGCAGCTCAGACACTCTGAGTCCGACCAGTCTGCTCCATTGCCGACATTTGTTTTATTCCTACTCGAGTTGTTTCTTTTCCGTTTCTATCTGTTTTGGGCGTTTGCATCGTGCACCTGCTTTTTCTTTTCTTCTTAACGCTTTCAACAGCTGCCTAGGTTCGTTCTTAAACGGAGACGAAGTCAGAATCACAACACGGCCCTTATTTATTTTTGTAGCTTTTCTTACTTTCCGATCAACTTCCGGAACGCCAACAACATGTAGGGGGAAAAGATGGCGAAACGTTGTGGAATTACGAATCTAAGTGATATTTTATTTGTTCAAGTTTCGTTTCTAGACATGTAAAGTGAAAGGCAATTTTCATATTCTGTTCGTTATTACTGCTTTGCGCTCTACCTAATAGTTACTGTATTAAATGCTTATTCCTACTGAACGTAATTTTCGTATTCTGTTCGTTATTACTGCTTTGCGCTCAACCTGATAGTTACTGTATTAAATGCTTATTCCTACTCGACGTTCCTCACCGATATCGGTAAGTTCAGCGTGACGATTACTGAACTATATGAAATAAAATCGCCATAAGTTCTGAACGGATTGCTTTAGGACGATCAAACTGCACGGTTTGCCCCGGGGCGTGATGGGAATTAGTATCCGTAGTATAGTTCGGTACAGCAACGAAGGCCACTTTTATTTGTATGGGTTCGTCAATAACCGAAATCGGCGCATTTTGAGAACTCAGAATCAGCATTCCGCGATGGAGGAACCTCTTTACCCTCAGCGGATGACTGTGTGGTGTGGAATGTCCAGTCACGGGATGATTGGTGCGATATTCGTTGATGTCACGGTGACTACCGAACGGTACGTGAAGGTTTTGGAAGATGGTTTCATCCCCATTATCCAAAATGATCCTAATTTCGACAAGATGTGGTTCATACAAGACGGAGCTCGACCCCATGGAAGCAGGAGAGTGATGTCCTGGAGGAGCGCTTTGGGGACCGTATTTTGTGTATAGGGTACCGAGAGGCCACTGGCATGGGCCTCGATTGGCCGCCATATTCTACGGATCTGAACGCGTGCGACTCCTTTCTGTGGAGCTGTATTAAAGACAATGTGTACAGCGATAACCCCAAAACCATTGCTGAGCTGAAAACAGCCGTTCAGGAGGTCATCGACAGCATGTTTCGGCACTTCTGCGGGTCACGCAGAACTTCGCTATTCGTCTGCGCCACATCATCGCCAATGATGTTGTTTGTTGTGGTCTTCAGTCCTGAGACTGGTTTGATGCAGCTCTCCATGCTACTCTATCCTGTGCAAGCTTCTTCATCTCCCAGTACCTACTGCAGCCTACATCCTTCTGAATCTGTTTAGTGTATTCATCTCTTGGTCTCCCCCTATGATTTTTACCCTCCACGCTGCCCTCCAATGCTAAATTTGTGATCCCTTGATGCCTCAAAACATGTCCTACCAACCGATCCCTTCTTCTAGTCAAGTTGTGTCACAAACTTCTCTTCTCCCCAATCCTATTCAATACCTCCTCATTAGTTACGTGATCTACCCACCTTATCTTCAGCATTCTTCTGTAGCACCACATTTCGAAAGCTTCTATTCTCTTCTTGTCCAACACCGAACGTATCATAACCTAAATACGAGTATCCGTACTGACGTTTACATGTACAATAAAGTGTGTGTTCGTAACTGATTTAGGTTTTTTTCATGTAGTTCAATCATTGTCACCCTGTATGTATATAAGAATTACTAGAGCTTAGAGTATACACGTTATAATTACTTGGTTTTCTGTCGGTCTTTACATCTGTTGTTATTATTTTTAAAAAAAATACATACTACAGAAAACATCAGTTTCCAAGCAGACAAGAGGCGTCACTTAGTTTCGCTGTCCTGGGCCTCGGACACTGGCTGAAGAGAGCTCTCTCTCTCTCTCTCTCTCTCTCTCTCTCTCTCTCTCTCTCTCTCTCTCTAAAACCGAACTGGGATTCCAGACGCAGATGCGTGGTTAGCCTGAAGACTGGGTGTATGGACAGGGTGGAGACGCGCGGACCCCCTCCGCCATTGTGTTGCGGGAGCGGCGATTGTCGGCGCGGTTCGACTGCGGGCGCTAATCGGCCGTGCGTGTACCAGCCACATGGCGCCAGGCCCCCGCCGTTCCGCGCCGCCTTCTGTTCCGGTCCGGTCCGGTAATCGGCGTCAACAGCCCGGCACACCCCTCCCCTTCTCTAGGCCTACCTGTGCTGCGCAGTGCCTGGCCTTACTACTTGCCGCTTCCCTGCAGTTTGCAGTGTCCGCCGCTAGCTGCTCCTTCCCCTCTGGGACACTGAGCTGACAAAAGTGATTCACGTGAAGACGTTTCCGACGTCATTGTGGGAGCACGACGGGAACTAACAGGCCTCGAACGCGGAATGATAGCTGCAGCTAGGGAGATCCACAGCGTCAAGAGTGTGCCGAAAACACCAGATTTCAGGCATCGCCTCTCGCGACGGACAACGCAGTCGCCGACGGTCTTCACTAAACGACCGAGAGCAGCGGCGCTGGCGTGGAGTTGTCAGTGCTGACAGACAAGCAGTACTGCATGAAATAACCACAGAAATGTAGGACGAACGGCTTCGTGTAGACAGTGCAGCGAAATTTGACGTTAACGGGCCGTGGCGGCAGACGACCGACCCTGTACCTCTGCTAAGAGCACGTCACCTGCAGCGGCTCTTCCGGGTTCGTGATCGTATCGCTTCGACACTAGACGATTGGAAAACCGTGGCGTGGGCAGCTGGGTCCCAGTTGCAGCTGGTGAGAGCTGACGGTAGCGTTCGAGTGTGGTCAGACCCCAGGAAGCCATGGACCCAAGTTATGAACAAGGCGCTGTGGAAGCCTGTAGTGGTGTGTGCTGTGTATACTTGGAATGGACTGAGTTCTTTGTTCCAAGTGAACCGACCAATGACTGGTTATACACTGCTGGCCACCGTAAATGCAACACCCTGAAGGAAGCATCCGAATCAAGTGAAATTTACACCATGGGTTTGCAGAGATGAGATATGCAACTGATTAGAATTTCAGCGCAGACGCACATCACGCGCGCCTGTGGCGCCACCTCATAGCCCCATTTAAGGCTTGGCGATTTCGACGAGTGTACGTTCGGCACGTGTGTTTACCTTGTGGTTGTTTCACAAGACGATCAGTTATGCCTCGTAGACAACAGCGAACATCGTTTGATCAAGTATCTGAGTTCGACAGAGGAAGGATAGTGGCTTACCGAGATTGTGGATTATCATACAGAGAAATCGCTAGTCGTGTTGGACGAAACCAAACAACTGTAATGCGGATATGTGACCGTTGGATGCAGGAGGGTACGACGGACCGACGTGGTCGATCGCACTCACCTCGGTGCACCACTGCACGTGCTGATAGGCAAATTGTGCGCATGGCAGTGACGGCTCGCTCAGTGACATCCCGAACCATAGCACAGCACATTGCGTCTGTAACGCATCATCCAGTGTCTGAGCGTACCATTCGACGCCGTTTACAGCAGAGTGGTCTGTCCGCAAGACGTCCATTGCTTCGTCTACCATTGACGCAGAACCACAGACGTCTCGGTCGCCAATGGTGTGATGACAGACGGATGTGGACGGCAGAATGGAATGACGTTGTCTTTACTGACGAGGCACGCTTCTGTCTGCAGCACCACGATGGTCGGATTCGAGTGTGGAGACACCGTGGAGAGAGGATGCTGGACAGCTGCATTATGCACCGCCACACTGGTCTTGCACCGGGTATTATGGCATGGGGCGGTATTGGATATTACTCTCGCACGCCTCTAGTACGCATTGCCGGTACTTTAAATATCCGGCGCTACATATCCGAGGTGCCGGAGCCAATTGTCCTTCCTTACCTTCAGGGCTCGGCCACAGCCATATTTCAACAGGATAACGCGACCACACGTGGCACGCATTGTCCAAAGGTTCTTCGTCAACAACCAGATTGAAGTGCTTCCCTGGCCGGCTCGCTCTCCGGATCTTTCGCCGATAGAAAACATGTGGTCCATGATTGCTCAACGAGTGACCCAGATTACATCCCCAGCTGCCACACCAGATGATCTTTGGCAACGTGTGGAAGCTGCTTGGGCTGCTGTATCCCAGGAACACATCCAACGTCTCTTTGACTCAATGCCGAGACGTGTGGCAGTGATGATCTCCAACAATGGCGGCTACTCTGGCTACTGATTCTGGCAGGAACCACATGTTACAGACGTCTGTAAACGTAATCATTTGATACTTGGTCAACATGTTATCTATAAAATAAATTTTGTTGTGCTACCTCTTATCTTTCTTGGTGTTGCATTTACGGTGGCCAGCAGTGTATTTGGCAATTGCGAGACATTCGTAGCCATTCATTTACTTGATGTTCCCAAACAACGATGCAATTTTTGTGAATGGGCCACAATCGTTCGCGATTGAAGAGCATTCTCGACAGTTTGACCACCCAGATCGCCAGACTGAATCCCATCGAACATATGTGGGCCATCATCGACAGGTCACTTCGTGGACAAAATCTTAAAGTGGTGACACTTTCGCAGTTATGGACAGCTATAGAGGCGGCGTGGCTCGGCATTGACGCTGGGCGTCCACTGACTTTTTGAGTCGATACCACGTCGAGTTGCTGCACTACCCCGGACAAAAGGAGGTCCCACTCGATGTACGGAGGCACCGCATCACTTTTGTCACCTTAGTGTGTACTGTTGATGAAAGTACCTACGTGTCTGATTGAGACGCCCCCTAAACCGGCTGGGCAGAACAGGTGACTGGGATTGTGGAAAGGACCAAAGAAGGTGTCGGTCAGTTTCACTTCAGAATTGTAATTTAATAACACCTTTAAACCAAAAACGGCGCATTGCTGAACCTTAACAACTGCGAGTTTCACAATCCAATTCTTTCACAGCTGAAGGCCTTCAAACAAGAAATCTTAAAAAGCAACAAGTTAAATTTCAAGTGACTGAAGACATGCAGTTAAAATTGCAAATAAAATAATTAATATGTGTAGCACAGCTAGGCGGAAAGCTTCAAGGCAAAAGTGGATGGAACAAACATACACAAGGTGCAATACAAACGGCTAAAGGCCATAATTAAATTTCAAAATTTTAAAATATATTATCATAATCTTTTAAGGCAGAAGGCCGCAATGTTTTCGCTTAAGGGGAAATTTTGAGAATAAGGCTTTAAGCGGCTGAAGGCCTACAGTTGATTTTTCAAAATTTTGTAAGTATTTTAACCTTTAACTTTTCAATGGCCGAACGCAAAGTAAATGAAAAAGCAACGTAATGACAATAATTAAATTTAAGAATAAGTTTTAAGCGGCTGAAGTCCCACACTTGATTTACATAATTTACAAAAAAAATTTTTTCTTTCAGGGATTGGCTATAACAGATTACCAACAGACCATTAAACACCCATCAAAAAGACACTATAGACAACGGCACTCAGACGCCTCGCGGGGGGGGGGGGGCGGGGGGGGGGGAGTCGGGGGAGGGGGGGCTGCCCTCGAAACATTAACGTTCAGTTACGTGAGACAGGTGGTGGACCCAACTACACTTGATCCGTCGGTAGCCCAGCCAAGAGATAGTCACGAACCGAACGACCAAACGGCTTCCTACCCACCAATCGGTACATAAAAACTCAAAGGCCAAACTGGTACGGACGTAATTGTCAACAATGAAATACTTATTAAGCTGTCAAAACTACACACCATGTTGGACAGCGACAACAGGTGAGGAAAGGACGCTGCCTGAAATTGCGTTAGGGGCCAGGGCAGGTAACCAGAACGGCCACAAGGCAGAAAATTCCGCTGGTGCATTTGAATTTGAAATAAGGTAACGTAGTTAACTTCACCAAAAAGGAACACTGCCTGAATTTACGTCAGTGGCCAGGGCAGGTAACCATAACAGTAACGGCCACAAGGCAGAAAATTCTGCTGGTGCACTTGAATTTTAGTGAACCAACATAGTTAACTCCTCGCCACGGTTGCTCGATCTCACCACTACAAAGACTCGTTGTTGCTCACAGGAAAAGCTCCCCAACAGCGATCCACCGAAACGAACGACACAACATGAACGGACAAGACTCGGGTACCTGACACACCACTCAACTTTGACGCCCTGGGTCGGTGAGCCACGGAGCTCGTAGCGATCGGACAGCTGCGACACTGCGCAGGGACCGCCAGCGGACCCAGCCGACTGCGCCGCACGGAGATGTCTTCCCTGGTCCTCACCAACCGACCGGCTCTCTGCCAGTACGCCGACAACATTTAAGACAAGATGCCAGTGGAAATGACACCAACTACACACACAGTTTGACAAACACTTGCTCAAAAACTTGAACGACACTCAGCAGTGGCTGTGCAATCACGAAGATCGGGAGTCGATAGACACAAACACACACACACACACACACACACACACACAGGCAACCTATAATCGATCGGCGAGTCAATTCACGTCGTCCAGTAGGACGACCGACCGACCGACCGACCGACGATCCACGATGACCGTCTCTGGCTCAAGTGATGCGTGGCGGCAACGGTTGGGCGAGCTATGGACATGCAGGCTTCACTGCTGCTCCAACCCGACTGAACTAGTGCCGCGTTCCAACTCCACGACTGGCAGGTCCGAACTGCCCTCCTGGCACGTTCTAACTCATTCCACGACAGTCGACAACCGGGAAGTAATAGGAGTGCAGCAAAGATAACACGTGAGGGCTATATCGATAGGCGCTGCTGCTTCCGCTGACGGGCAGACAAAGCAGCAACTCAGTGACAACAGAAATTGAAACTAACATAACGAGGTGGCAACACGGAAAAAAAGCACAGGATGTAAAATAAGAGATTAGACGAGCGCGAGGCACGCACGGCTCACTGCTGTTGGACATTAATGTGAGCGTGTCCAGCCGTAGCCTTCATGACGGCTTGAACTCTGCTGGGGACACTCTGAACAGGTTCTTCCACAGGAGCCAAAACGCGACGAGGTAGTGATGCTGGACGTTAAAGTGTGGGGCGACGCCGACGTTCTGACACACTCCAAAGCTGTTCCACTGTGGGCACTCGAGTTCATTTAAGGAATGTTTTTGTCCGCAAACCATTGCCTCATAGATGCCACTTTGTGACAGGGTAAACACTCGTGTTGATGCAAGCAGTCATTATTTTCGAACTGTGACCTCTACTGTACGTAGTACATAATGCTGTAGAATGTGTTGATACCCTTCATTTACCGTGTTCTTAAGCGCAATGAGGGGACAGCGCCCAAACCGCGAGAAACACCGCACACGATACAACCAGTTCGTCCGTACTTCAGTGTTGACGCTGCACACGATGCCGGGAACGTGCCAGGCATTCGCCTTCATCGGGTTGCCACACAGTGTCCCGTCAGTCAGCTCTCCAGATCACTCGTTTCCAGTGGCGCCGCCCTTTACGCCACTCCAGTCGTCCGTCAGCACTGACCACAGAAATGTGTCGCCTGTGAGGGACTGCTTGCCGGTAACACTCCACTCTTTTTAAGTCACACTCATTGTGCCAGCTGGACTGCCGGTAGCGCTTCGGAACTCGCGCCCGATTCTTTGCGCTGATTTCGTGAGGTTTTCTGCAGCCGCCCTTCCAATGTTTGACAGTCCCTTAGCCCTGCCTGGTCTCGGTCAGGCTTCCTTCACGTTCCCACTTCACAGTCGCATCACCAACAGTCGACTCGACCAGCTTTAGAAGGATTGAAATGTCCCCGATGGGTATGTCACTCAGACAAGACCCAGTGAATCCGAGGGGCGTTTGAAAAGTCCGTGTCAACTCCGAGAGATGGCACCACCGGCGGGTATCGAGCTCATGTTAAGTTAGTAGCATCTGCGGAAAGAACGCACATCAAGTTTCAGCCATATTGGTCTATTTCTTTGTGTTCGGCATTCGTGTGAATCGAGGAAGTTAAGTGATTGTCAAAAAATGGAGAATTTCGTGTGGTGACTGAACAACATGAAAAGAAAAACGCATCAGGAGACTAAAGATAAGCTTGATAAACATTACGGTGACTCTGCACCTTCGATTACAACAGTTTTTAAGTGGTTTCAAAATTTTCGGAGTGGCCCTATGGGCAGAAGTGACGCTGAACGTTCTGGACGCCCTGTGGAGGTTACGACTCCAGAAACCATTGATAAAATCCACGATATGGTGATGGATGACAGAAGAGTTAAGCTGCGTAAGATTGCTAGTGCTGTTGGCATCTCGAATGAAATGGTACGTAATATTTTACATGAACCTATCCCAAAGATGGGTTCTGCGATTGCTCACGCTTGACCAAAAACGGAATCGTGTCAAGTGTTGCAAGGATGGTTTGCAGCTGTTCAGGAGGAATCCGCAGGACTTTAGGCGTCGTTCCGTCCCTGTGGATGAAACATGGATATGTTACTATACTCCTGATACAAACAATTATCTAAACAATGGGTTACCAAGGGAAAATCTGCACCAAAAAGGGGAAGACCAGTCCTTCGGCCGGAAAGGTTACGGCAACTGTCTGTTGGGATTCGCAAGGCATAATCCTCATAGACTATCTGGAAAAGGGTAAAACTATTGCAGGTACATATTATAATGGAAATAGGATTCCAACTCGTTTCACATCGCTCATATTCTCCAAGACTTGGCTCCCTGGACTACTATTTGCTCCCCAATTTGAAGACATGGGTGGCGGGACAAATATTTTATTCAAACGAGAAGGTGATTGCAGCAACTAATAGCTATTTTGCAGACTTGCACAATTCCCATTATTTGGTAGAGATCCACAAATTAGAACAGCGTTGGACGAAGTGTGTAAGTCTAAAAGGAGACTATGCCGAAAAATGAAAAAGCTCTACTCCAAACACGTAAGTAGTTCTTATTTTTGCACGGACTTTTCAAACGCCCCTCGTACTTCACATTCCAAGCCACTGATCTCTCCTTGGGTGGTAAGATCCTATGAGACCAAACTGCTGAGATCATCGGTCCCTAGGCATACGCACTACTTAATCTAAAACTAACATACTACCGCCCGAGGAAGGACTCGAACCTCCGACGGGGGGGAACTGCGCGAACGATGGCAAGGCGCGGAACACAGCGCGGCGAAGCAGGCGGCCGGCCCACTCTGCAGTTGCAGCTTTTGTACTGACGACACGGTACTGTTACACCGGCGGCTTCGCCCGTCGAGACGTGTACTGCTGAATCCCGCATTGCGCGGGTGCGTCTGGATACTTATGATGGGGGGACGGTGTGTACTGTACGCGTGCACGCGCCCGCTGCAGTGAACGATGTCGGCCGGTGCCTGCAGCAGAGACCTGCCGCGATGCACTCAGCGAGGTAGTCCTGCTCCACCGACGACACGCGTTCCTCTAACTGTTTAACACGTCTACAGCGTACGGAGGAAGAAACGCGCACTATGAAATCATTTACACGAAGCTCAGGTAAAATTAACTGTCCAGTGACAGAAGCATCATACGTAAATGTGGGCTTCTTCTTCGTCCTCATCTTCACATTTCTCATTGTGTGTGTAACACTTGTTTCCTGTCCGTGATCCAGCGCCCAGGCGACGAGACGTCAGTGAATGCACAGCACATCTTGCCGGCTAGTGTACACTTTCTCTGGCAAGGGTTTACCGTCGTTTACACTGATGGCTCCAAACAAGAGAATTTCCTTGGCTGTTCTGTAGTGTTTCCTGATCATGTTACCCGGTTTCGCCTCCCTGACGAATGTACCGTTTTCGTAGCGGAGCTCCACGCGATCCTGAAGGCACTGGAGCACATGAATCGTGTTCGGGGCAGTCGATTTCTCATCTGCTCCGATTCTCTTAGCGCCTTACAATCGTTGCAGAATCTGTGCCCAACTGAGGAGATGTTCCAGCTGATATATGACCAACTATACTTGCACCAACGGCGGGGTAAGGAGGTGTCCTTCTGCTGGGTGCCTGGTCATGTAGGAATATGGGATATGCCGAGGAGACCTGCAGAGAACAGGATGTGGTCCAGCGTCCTATTCCCTTGCAGTCTGTAATTTCTGCACTCCACAAGAAGTGCACGGAGTTATGGGAGGAAGAATGGCTGGCGGTGACGGCCAATAAACTGCGGTTGGTGAAATCAACAACTCGGCCGTGGCGTTCCTCCTGCCGGTTGCTCAGGCGGGAAGAGGTGGCCCTCACACGTCTTCGGGTTGGGCACTGTCCTCTCACACATAGCTTTCTATTACGGCGGGAGGATCCCCCGTTTTGTGATGCACATCTCTGTCCGCCACATTTTAACAAACTGCATTTTATACCGTGATGCAAGGACAGAAGCACGAGTTGATGCGGATCTGCCTTGTGTTTTAGCTAACGATGAGACGTGTGTGTCTAGGGTTTTTAAGTTTTGTGATGTGTCTGGACTCTGGCCTAAACTTTTAGGCTGGAGGTTTTAGTGTATTGCAAAGTGCCTGGCTCCTCCCTTCTTTCCTTGCGATCAGCCAGCCACTTCCATCTGCTACATTGTTTGAGCTCCCTCTACCACTTTTCTTCTTGTGTTGTCCGTGTTTTACTGCTGACGCCATGCTTCGTCCCACGTTTCGGTGTGGCTACGCACATATTTTTCCAACCTTGTTACCTGTGTTTTACGTTATGTTGTATCTTACTGTTCTGAGTATTTTCTTGACACCCGTCTCAATCTGTTACTGAGCGGGCGCTGAAGACCTTGCCGTCGTGCGCCCATACAACCCTCTCCATCCATCCATCCATATCCTCATATATTTTCTCTATCTTCATCCACAGCTAGCGATGTCGCGATTTATACCTGAACTATCATTGTCGGTGTTGATTTGCTGTCGATTCTGATAAGAACAACCCTATCAGTGAACTCTCCACAGTAACACACTCTGCCCTACCTTCCTATTCCTAACGAATCCTACTCCTGTTACACCATTTTCTGCTGCTGTTGATACTAACCTCTACTCATATGACCAGAAATCCTTGTCTTCCTTCCACTTCACTTCACTGACCCCTACTATATCTAGATTGAGCCTTTGCGTTTCCCTTTTCAGATATTCTAGTTTCCCTTCCACGTTCAAGCTTCTGAAACTCCATGCCCCGACTCATACAAAGTTATCCTTTCCTTGCTTACTCAATCTTTCTCTCACGGTCGCCTCCTCCTCGGCAGTCCCCTACAGGAAATCCGAATGGGGGACTATTCCGGAACCTTTTGCCAGTGGAGAGATCATCGTGACTCTTTTTAAATTACAGGCCACGTGTCCTGTGAATATATATTGTGTTTCCATTGCCTTCTCCATCCTCATGTCGTTGATCATTGCTGATTCTTCCGCCTTTAGGGGCAAATTCCCAGCCCTAGGACAAGAGAGTGCCCTGAACCTCTATCCGCTCCTCCGCCCTCTTTGACAAGGCCGTTGGCACAATGAGGCTGACTTCTTATGCCGGAAGTCTTCGGCCGCCAATGCTGATTATTAATCAAACTTTAAGCAGTGGCGGGTTTCGATCCCGGGACCGAAGACGTTTTCATTAGTAATCAAACACACTACCCCTAGACCACTGGTGCATTTCGCCGTATACATATATGTGCGTGTCACTGTCCCATAACTTTTATCACCTCAGCGTAAAAACCTTGTCTCAAGTGCTCCGAGGAAAAATTTTCTTATGATTGTACCGGCGTAGAGTCTTTCCGATAGATCACGTGAGAGACAGCGATTCTGGCGGCATATCACAGGCAACGTATCTCTGTTTTCCACGTAACGGCTTTCGGAATACAAAAAAAAAACGATTATTCGGAGAAAAACTAGCTGTTGGTTTCGAAACAGGAAACTGCTATTATCTAAACCCCTTGGATCATACATCTGTCATTCTTCATTTGGACATGAGTTTTTGCAAGCAAATAGTTTGATTAGAGTAGGAAAACATCAAATTTTCATTTTGTTAAATTAAATTTGTAGACCTAGTTTCTTATATTAAGTTTATAATCACACAGATATTAAAGAGACAAATAGGTCGCCACAAGTGACTAAAACCGGGACAGACTGACGGGACACATTTTGCGGCTTCAAGAAGTAGTTGCATTGGTAAAGGACGGCAGGGTGGCGAGTAAAAGTTGTAGAGCTAGGCAAAGTCTTGTCAACAGGAAACAAGTTCAGATGAACGTAGGTTGCGGTAGCTATGCAGAGGTGAAAACGGTTGCACAACATACAGTAGCGAACCGAAGACAACAACGACGACGTTTGACAGTATGTGTGAAAAGGGTGATTACTTGTATGCAGTATACGTTGAATTCACTTACATGCACAAGTAATTGTCAAAATCGCTACAGTAGGTCCTGAGACTAGCATGCGCTTATAGATAGAATCCGCGGGGGAGGTGGGGGGAGGGCATGTACAGTATTGTTCGTGTAGTTGTTTGCCTTTAATCCTAAGTTTTCAAAGCGAGGGCCCAAATATTCCTTCGTACTTCCTCAATGGGAAAACTATAATCAGTCTTGAGATTACGGAGCGACTAGTTTGAACTCAAAATAATATTTCATAAGTTTGCGCACCCGTTTCTACTTACAGATGTGTACTGACGTTAAGCGTTCAATTCGCAATATTTAGACACAGATAAATACTCCCAAATAAAGGACCATTTGGGTCTTCACTGACTAAAAGTCGAAAAATGCGTTCAAAATTTAATATTATATTTTTAAAACTACTTCGACTGTGGAACAAAATATCACTTCCTTTCACATATGTTTCTGTGGAACCAAAAACTGTACCAAATTTCATCGCTGTAATGAAGAAACATTTGCAGAAATACGCTAACTGAGACAAGCTGAACAGTATTCTGCAAGTCGCCTGCAAATGAATGGCACCACCAGTCACTTGATCGAGGTATCTTTTTTTAAAGTTATTTATTGGTCCTTAGATCTCTGCCCATGTCAACATCTAGACACAAATTTTGACCCTTTCTCTCTTTGTAATTCTGAATGTAGCAGTGGTAAAATACAGACAGGGAGCCAAAAGGTATTCACAACTTGTACAGTAACCAGACGGCAGTTATAAGGGTTGAGGGGCATGAGAGAGAAGCAGCCAGGGCTGTATAGCCTAACCCCGATGTTATTCGATATGTACTTTGACCAAGCAGTAAAGGAAAGCAAAGGAAAACTTGGAGTGGGAATTGAAGTTCGGGGAGAAGAAATAAAAACTTTGTGGTTTTCGGATGACATTGTAGTACTGTCGGACACAGCAAAGGACTTGGAACAGAAGCTGAATGGAATGGAGAGTATCTTGAAAGGAGGACATAACAAAACAGGGACATAACAAAACAAGGATAATGGAATGAAGTCGAGTGAAATCGGGTGATGCTGACGAATTAGATTAAAAAACGCGATGCTTATAGTGGTAGATGAGTTTTGCTATTTGGGCAGCAAAATGACTGATGATGGTCGAGGTAGAGAGGATATGAAATGTAGACTCGCGTTGGCAAGAAAAGCGTTTCTGAAGAAAAGAAGTTTGTTAACATCGCATATAGATTTTAGGAAGCCTTTTCTCAAAGTATTTATATAGAGTGTATCCATGTATGGAAGTTAAACATGGACGATGAACTGTTTAGATAAGAAAGAATCTTTTGAAGTGTGCTGTTACAGAAAGGTTAGATCGGTAGATGACGTAAGTGATGATAAGGTACTCAATAGAACTGGGGAGAAGAGAAATTTGTGCTAACAATTCTGCTAAAAGAAGGGATCAGTTGATAGGACACATTCTGAGACATCAACGGATCTCCAGTTTCGTATTGGAGAGAAGTAGGTGGGGGGGGGGGGGGGTCGTAGAGGGAGGCCAAGAAACGAGAGATGAATACAGTAAGCAGATTCAGAAGGAAATGAAGGGGGTGAAGAGGCTTGCACAGGACAGAGTAGTATGAAGGGATGCAACAAATCAGTGTCTGGACTGAAGGCCGCAACAGCCACATTACTTCGTAGCACAGTATATTTTTTTATCTCTAGATGTTGGTTTTAGTATAATGACGTCACGGACGATCTGTAGCTTGTGGTCGGTACTTGGTGTAGTCGTGGTCGTAAGCTGGGCCGGGGTTTCCGCAGCAGACAGGCAGACACGAGCAGAGCGCTAACCGATCGCTGGGAGTGGGGGCCGCTCCCCTGCCGCCCTTCGGCCCTTTGCCCTTGGCCCTTTCCCACGTGCTCCAGTTTTGCCTGCAGACAACACCTGCCCGCGTTTCCCACACGCACCCCGGAATACGACTGCAGCCTCTCGTGCGACTGACGCAACTCGCTCTTGTCTCAGCTCACACGTGTGTCAGTCGCCTGACTACAGCCAGACGGCGCTGTCCACACGTGCCGTTACGGTTGCTGCAACGTTTCTCTTTCCTTATCGACAGAACGTTGGCACGTAAGACACTGGCCGACTAGTTTCTTTCCAGCCAGCGTCTGAAGGGATGTTCTTGTGTAAAACTGAAATTACACGTGAATATTTTTCCTGACCTTTTTTCTTCACGATTTCCGTAAAACCTAAGTCGCTAACCATGCCTGCAATTGCCTCGTTCGGCTCTCGACAATCGATCACATTCAGAGAAGATCTGCTGATGATTTGGTTTGGTTCGGGTTGCAGAATTTGCTCGCGGTCTTGATTCCATCAGCGATAAATTTCGTGGAGGTGGAAGAACCAGTGCGCCAAATGGTTGATGAGGACCGGCTTGTAACTCATCGTGAGACAGAGTTACGCATGTCGATGATCACAGTACACTAGGTGTCAAATGAGCACTGAGCTGTGAAACAGGCGTTTGCGACGGATTCCGCTCAGTTAGATGGAGGCTCGAGAACGAGATTGTGTCGGCTAGTATTAGGGAAACGCCCAAACATTCCACCGAGAACACGCAAAATCCGTATACGACGACATGTAAATGGGAGCGAAACTTGCGTATATTTCTCATGAGCCGGAAACTAAGCAGCAGTCGACTGTTTGGCTCTTTCCAGATGAACAGAGACCACTGAAAGTGGTTCGTTCGCAAAGCTTACTTTGGTGATGGTGGAGTGGTCGCGACCATGGTCTTAGGGGATGGAAGAGCGACTAATGAGGAGTGGTAGCCGAGAGTTTGGTTGCGGCAAAGTCATCGATGAAACCGGAAAAAGCAGTCGTGAACGACGCATCATTTTCGTTCGTGGCAATGTTAGTTGTTAGCAATTGTTTGACGAATAGAAACGTCGGACTAATCTCTCATTACTGGTATTCATCTGATTTATAGTTTAATGACTTCTCTCATTCATAAAATGCACGGACAGACATTTTTATCTTGCAAACAACCTTTTGAATCCTTGGAAAACCATGGTTTCTGATGTACAAATACCTAAACGGAAAAAAAAAATTTTCGTAACTGATTCGAACTGATGCAAAAGTGTATAAATTTTAATGGCTTATATTTTGAGAAACAATTAAACCATTTTTAATCAAAATTGTATTTACCAAGTAGTTTTTGCAAACAAGCTAGCTATCCTGCAAATGCTTCGCCATTGCTAAAACTGTAAGGAAATTTGATGTGCATCCTAAACTGAACCCGACTTCCTTCTCTGCCGATCTCTTCTTCTTCCCCCCCCCCCCCCCCCTTCATCTCTCTCTCCTCCCCCTCCCTCTTCTCTTTGTCCGTCTTCTGCTCCCCTCTCTGTGTTCTCTTACAACTTTCTCCGACCTTGAGCCTTGTTTATTGTTACTGCAAGCAAAACCTAGATTGCGAACTGAAGTCGATCAGAATGGATGCGTAAACCGGTTGTGGTCATTGGTATAGGTGGTATGAGACAGACCTCTCCAGCCGCTCTTTTGTGAGGATAACAGCTTGAATGGCGGTATTTCTCACAGTTTTAATCTGTGAACTGGTAGCATTACAAAGATTCCGACGATTCAGATTCTGTAGTAGTGTGCTATTATCTATTAATATTACTCATAAGCTGATAAGCCATAAATACAACTTCCCCTTTTCCTGTGAAACTGTCGGCGTACAATATTTGTTCGAAATTATTTTATATGGAGAAGCAGTATATGTGGAGAAAATAATTTGTCTAATGTTTTATACGGCTAACTATCGTAGCTGAAATTAGTTACGCCAAAGAAAAGGGAATCTAACGTTTTCACAGCATAGTACAACATATTCTTTCTGGCAGTCGGGTTTAATAGAAAATCTATACATTGTCGTATGAAATAATCCACAGCCTCTGTCCATGTGAATAGTTATTAGTATATCTTGTAAAAATGTAAGTCAATCGGTCAACCGCTTTTCGAGATTTTTTGTATCAATGTTTCCCCATTTTATGTTACATATGTATTTGTATATGATATATATTAAAACATATACAGCAGAGTATCGCTAATCCCTCGCCTACGGGACCGGGCGCATATTCGGGACGCAAAAAAGGTCGGATTATCAGAGGAACACTTTTTTTGGCCCACGACATCACAATACAATACAGTAAAACCGTAATTTTCAACTGGAAATACTGCTTGAAATATTGTTCCATGTTAAAACAATAACAAAACGAAAAGAAAACGTCGACACACCAAAAAATCTTACACGAAAGTGTAGTGTAAAGTAGTGTCTGTCCTGTGAAGTACGTCTCTATCGCACGGAAAGATAGTGTTACTGTGAGTGAAGCTTTAACACCCGTACATACAGCATTACATTATTGCAGCGACACACAACTTACTTGTAACATGAGATCTGTCGGTAAAGAATGTTCTCAGAATGGGATTTTCACTCTGCAGCGGAGTATGCGCTGATATGAAACTTCCTGGCAGATTAAAACTGTGTGCCCGACCGAGACTCGAACCAGGTTCGCAGGAGAGCTTCTGTAAAGTTTGGAAGGTAGGAGACGAGATACTGGCAGAAGTAAAGCTGTTGAGGACCGGGCGTGAGTCGTGCTTCGATAGCTCAGATGGTAGAGCACTTGCCCGCGAAAGGCAAAGGTCCCGAGTTCGAGTCTCGGTCGGGCACACAGTTTTAATCTGCCAGGAAGTTTCAAGAATGTTCTGTTCTTAAACAGGACGAAAAATTGTCTGTAATGAGCTTTTGCTTAGCAACTGACACACTTGATTTTGCCGCGATGTTCCGCCAGTACCTATCCACAAAATGTCTTTTGAGGTAGACGCAGAGCTATGTTCGGTGTTCTGAAAGGCTGTATCGAATGCATTTTTGCCACCTGTGTGTGATGCTCGAGTCGTAGGTCCATTGTCTCCGTTGCCCCGTCATCATCTTCCTCCTTCTCATCGGTTGTTCAACTTGCAGCGTCAGTGGTTTGGTCGGCAGCTAATTCTTCAGTCGACGTCATCTGTGCTGGTCCACTCACTTACGTCACTGGGTTCAACGATCGCTTTGTAAAGTTTGCAAATGCCACTAAACGCTGGAGCGTCTACGTCTTGACTTTCATCGTTCACTCGTTTCCTCTGATGTTTCATCTTTAATCTCATTCATTTTTGATCACAGTTCTCGCCAAGATTTTTCGAGCGTTGATGCCGGCATTTCTTCGAAAATTCTGGCAGTTGTAAAGATCACGACGTTTATATTTATTGACTTCACCGTTGAAACAAGCTACTGTCTTGTCTAAAATTGATCGACTGTATTTTCGACGATACCGCTTCTTCAGCCACTCACTGACCCTCCGATCCATGGGTTGGATTAGACATGTTAAGTTGGCAGCAAGAAATAAAACGTTTATGCCACCTTTTAAAATTCCTTTTCACTTGGATGAGATTTCGCATTGTGGAGTATCAATATGACACGGTTAGGGAAGTTTTTTCTTCATTTCAGGTATTTGGTAACGGGAGGGACTAATTGGTCATATAACCGTTGTTTAGAGATTCTGGATTCCATCCATGTTGAGTTTTGATTGCGTTAATATACAGGTAGAGGTGCGATATTAACGTTTTGGAACACCTACGGGTTTTTTGCATTTCCGATAACAAACAATGGTGTGTTTTGACTGCCATTAGCAGTACACGAGAACACTATTAATTCAGTCTTTCGTAAATTTTGTACCTGTTACAGATTGATTTTGTATAGCAAGAATTTGTAGGGAGCACTTTGCAGTTGATGCCAGATTCATCAGTGCTATATGCGTGATCAGGAGTCCGGTTAAGCTCTTTAACTAAATTTTCGAATTTCGGAACAAATTCGAGGGCAGATGTTTCGTCAGTAGAGACCTTCTCGCCCGAAAGAATTACGTTATGACAGTCATGTTGTTTTTACCACCAATGTAACAAGTCTTCATTCGCTGTAAACTTTCTATTGTCATGTTATTTTTCATAGAAAATCGGCGCCATTTTTTAATGACTGGTCTGGACAGTGGAATTTCTTTCTTCTCTCCTGCTCAAACCACACCCACAAAGCATTGTCTACAATTTCACTTTTAGGCTTCTCCAAAGTCTTGAGTATTTTCAGTCGTTTCATATGATCGATCGTCACTGTATGACTTTCAGGAGTTTTCGTAGTTTTGCTCCAAGTCTTTGGTTGGTTGACTGGTTTATAGATTGAAGGGACTAAACTGCACTTTTATCAGTCCCTTTTTCCTTAGTCACACAGACCTCAGCTTAAAACCACACGCTAAAAGAATCATATCGGCTGAAATTCGGGGAAGGAACAGAATGTGTAAAATTACGTGTGTAACCACACTGATGTAAGAAAAACCAGAGTAGCAAAATTGAAAACATTAAGCAAAAGGAAAAGAGCGATAGAAGCTGTTAAAACAGTGTAGCAGACGAGCTGGGCTGCCTAATCGTAGCAATAAAGAAGGAATGAGCCAACCACTGTGAAACACACTAAAATGTCCGACATGAAGACACGTCCCAAGTCTGTTTAAAATGGTTCAAATGGCTCTGAGCACTATGGGACTTAACTTCTGAGGTCATCAGTCCCCTAGAACTTAGAGCTACTGAAACCTAACTAACCTAAGGACATCACACACATTCATGTCCGAGGCAGGATTCGAACCTGCGAACGTAGCGGTCACGCAGTTCCAGACTGTAGCGCCTAGAACCGCTCGGCCACTCCGGCCGGCAACTCTGTTTAACAGCTGCTATGCCAGCCTCTACGTTACTCGCCTACCTAACCTTTCAGGCACTTTCAGTTTCTCGTCACCGGCTTGCGTTTAGTTGACGGCATAATTTAGTTTTACATACTTTCATATGTTAGAAAAACACTGTTTAGAAACAAGGTATTTCATATTATAATTGGTCGAACTGTCGTACTTGTCAAATGTCAATTGCCTGCTGAACTATATCGCGGATGATGAGTTATCGACAAGTTCCAACAAAGACTGCGAATGAGATGGTAGGACGAAGCGGGGAGTCTGACAGTCCGAGGTCGGACTGGCGAGGTCCTGCCGTACAGCCTCCGTCCGTCCCAGCATTAATTAGAGTATGGTGTGAAAATCTGACGTAGACTGCCCTCTCAGTGTTATGTCCTTGAGTGCCGCCCGCGGCAGATAAGGAAAGCGGATACGGAGGGAGGACGCCTGTATTTCGCAAGGCAGATAGACTGGCTGCTATAGCGGGTAACGGCCGCATTGTGTGCTCGCGTCTGTGTGGTTGTAGGAGCGCCCGCTCGTGGACAAGTCAAGAAGCCACCACGACTGCCCGACCGCGTTACCACGGCGACACCTCTGGAAACTGCCCAACAGCCACTCGGCCAACCTGGACGCCAGTCCTCCAGTAATGCGTAGCGCTTACGATGCGACTGGGGGACGCCGCGATGCAGCGCTCTGGACGAGAGCTGAGGGCAAACTGTAGAGGAAACTACTTGCGCCTCGCCGTGGCGGAACATCGCTTACGGGGACGGGGAGGCACCTGGAACTGGAAGCGGGCTCCACCCCACAGCTCGGCCGGCGGCGTGACGCGGTGGCAGCGGGGGCGGAGCGGGGGCGGCCGCACAGTGCGGGGGCGGACAGGAGGCGGTGCGACACGGCAGCCGGCCGGCGGGCTCCATCAATAATAGCCAGCGCGCGCGGCCCCCACTGCGCTGGACTCCAGAGCCGTGGCGTGCGCTCCAGAGCGAGGGTCAGAAAAGTAGCGAGACTGCGGGCGGTCAGGCAACGCTGTGTTGTTATGCCTGTCTGGAGCGGTGTGTTCATCCCTTCCAGATCCTCAGTCCTGGTTTCAGCTCCGTACAGCAAGCAGCTGATTTTTCAGGCCGCCATCACGGAATCTATGGTTTTGTTGCGTGATTCGAAAAAAACGGAACAGCGGAATTTAGAGCAACGATATGCCATCAAGTTTTGTGTTGAACTCGGGAAATCCGCGACTTCAACCTTTGAAAACTTGAAACAGTCCTATGGGGAACATTCCTTATCAAGAGCATGCGTTTTTCGCCGGCACAAATCGTTTTTGGAACGCCTAGGAAACGTTGGAGATGAACCTCGCTCAATGTGACCTTCAGCTTCAAAAACCGAAGGCTTGCATCTTGTTGTGAGATCAGACCGACGTTTACCAATAAAGATAAGGGATGAACAGTTACACACTTTCACCGCACGTAAAATTTTCACCGAAGATTTACACATTGCAGACAAGTGGATGCTGCATCATCACAACGCCCCATGTCAAACGGCCGCTTCCATCACGAAATTTTTAACCTCGAAATGTATTCCTGTTGTTCCAGAGTCCCACTGTTCACCTCCTCTTTTCTCTGCTCCGAACTTGAAAAATGTCTTAAGAGGACATCATTTTGGGACTCTGGAGAACATTCAGGAGGATGTGACCGAGATTCTAACGGCCCTACGATTTTAAGCGTTTGAGGGCTCCTCCCCTGACTGGGAACAGGGGCTCCGCCGGTGTACAGATGCCGAAAGGAACTACTGTGGCCCTTGTTTGAAAAAAAATTTAAAAGTCTCATTACTTTTCCCACGCACCTCGTATAGTAACGGCCTCCAGGCCATTCCCTGTGCACCCGTCGTTATCAACTTTCCACAACTGCCTTCGTTCTGCGGAAACAACGTGCAAAAAAATTTCTTGGAATATCGTTTCTCTCAAAATTTGCCGCTAAAGTTTATGCACTTTCACTTGCGTTCGAACATATTCTGGAAATATGTTTCGATTCCTGACAAACATAGCTTTCGAAACATTCAACAGCTCCTCGAAGTTTCTCCCTTTACCCTTGATTATATTAGGCGAGCGGTCTGAGGCGCTGCAGTCATGGACTGTGCGGCTGATCCTGGCGGAGGTTCGAGTCCTCCCTCGGGTATGGGTGTGTGTGTTTGTCCTTAGGATAATTTAGGTTAACTAGTGTGTAAGCTTAGGGGCTGATGACCTTAGAAGTTAAGTCCCATAAGATTTCACACACATTTGAACACTTGATTATATTACCTGTATCGTCAGCAGAGACGTCTGTTTCTTCTTCTTGGATGTGCGGGGGCGGATCTCATATATGTTGTGGTCTTCAGTCTGAAGACTGGTTCGATGCAAGTTCTCCATGCTACTCTATCCTGTGCACGCCTCTTCATCTCCGATTAACTATTGCAATTGACATCCTTCTCAATCTGCTTACTATATGCATGTCATGGTTTCCTTCTGTGATTTTACTCCCCCCCCCCCCTTTCCACCGCTTCACCGGTTCCGTTCAGCACTAAATTAGTGAGCCCTTGATGTCTCAGAACGTGTCCTACCAATCGATCCTTTCTTCTAGTCACGTTGTGCAACAAATTTCTTCTGCCCCCAATTCTATTCAGTACCTCGTCACTAGTTACATTATCTGCCCGTCTAATCTTTAACTTTCTTCTGTACCACCACATTCTGAAAGCGTCTTTTCTCTTTTTGTCTAAACTGTTTATCATCCCTGTTTCACCTCCGTACATGGCTACATTACATACAAATACTTTCAGAAATGGCTTCCTGACACTTAAATGTATACTAGATATTAACAAATTGATCTTCTTCAGAAAAGATTTCTAAGCGTTACTAGTCAACATTTTATATCCTTTCTACTTCGGTCATCATCAGTTCTTTTGCTGCCCAAATAACAAAACACGTATACTACTTTAAGAGTCTCGTTTCCCAGTCTAATTTCCTCAGCATCACTGATTTAGTTCGACCACATCCCATTATCCTTGTTTTGCATTTTTTGATGTTCATGTTATGTCCTGTTTTCAAGACAGTGTCCATTCCGTTCAGCTACTCTACCAAGTCCTTTGCTGTCTCTGACAGAATTACAATGTCATCGGCACACCTCAAAGTTTTTATTTCTTCTTATTGGACTCTAGTCTAAATTTTTCTTTGTTTCCTTTACTGCTTGCTCAATATACAGATTGAATAGCGTCGGGAATAAGCTACAACTTTGGCAGCGTCCTTCTCGACCACTGCTCCCCTTTCATGCCCCTCAACTCGTATGATTGCCGTCTTGTTTCTGTACAGGTTATAAATAGTCTTTCGCCCTGTATTTTACCTCTCCCATCTTCAGAATTTCAAAATATTCCAATCGACATTCTGTAAAGCTTCCTCTAAATCTACAAATTTTGTAAACGTTTCTGTACTTCTCCACATTCACACAGTGTCGCGCTTTGTAACTGTCCGCATTTCTTTAGGTTGTACTTACACTTCCCAACGGCCATTCGTAACCTGTTGGGCGATCAGCATCTGGTCCACATCAAGTTATGTCCGGCTAGGTAACCATTCCGCTGGTTTTACCCCCTCCTGGAGACCTCACAGCTTTTCTCTGGCTTCCATGGTTGATGTATTACTGTTGATGTTGACTGTATAAAGCTCTTCCTATACTTCAACCTAGTTAGATGGTATGAGAACCAGTTTCCAGCAGCATGTCTCATACAGGTGGTTTGAATCACAGAAAGTAGGAACTGTAATTGGCGTTTATGGGTACCCGAAAGTATTTGGCGGTGATGACAGTCTTATTCTTCTTCATGCAGCCCTTCTGCTTATGCAGCTCGTTCACAGAGCCTCTTCCACGCTTCTCTTTTCTCACACGGCCTATCGTTTAGCGTCTCCTTCCATCGCAGTCCAGTTCACATCATCCTCCAGCTGATCTATGTTGTTCGCCGTCTTCCAATTGGTCTTCATCCAAATTACGTCCATGCTAGGGCTTTTCCCGGAAGTCTTTCTGGTTCCATTCTTTCAACGTGGTCAAACCATTTGAGCCTACTACTCTCCTCATTCTCTACAGTTTCCTCTAAGTCTACTAATGTTATAAACATTTATACACTTCTCAACATTCACAGATCCTTTTACGCGCCTGGTCTGCAGGTGTTCTGTATTGTCTCATTCTTCATCCTGCCGCTTCTCGGCTTACCGAGGATCCCTCTTAGAAAGCACTGCTTGTCTCCTGCTCTGATCTATCTTTGTCTAACTTCAGCATCAGATCCATAGGTCAAAATAGGCGTGCACTAGGTGGTTCTTGCCTTGGCAGATATGTTTCTGATTTTGTCGGAAACAGAATAACAAAATTTCGAATAGTTTTCTATTCTCTTGGAAATTTTATCCCTGATTTTTCCTTTCCTGGTTAATTTACTTCCTAGATATCTGAAAGCATCTACTTCTTTCATAATTTTTCCATTGCAAGTTACATTCTTCATTATTCATTTTTTCTGCAGATTTTCATTACTTGCCTTTTTGTTAAGCTACTTTCATGCCTGCTTCTTCAATTACTCTCTACCAGATATTTATTTGTTCTTCCAATTTCTGCCCATTTTCTACCCAAATCATCACATCATCTGACTATGCTGTCATTTTCGTATCATCTGCTGTTGACCCGACGCGAACTTTTTTTATGATGTTATCTGTAACTATATTAAAAGACACTGGCGAGAGCACACTTCCTTGCCGAATCCCTCTGCCCGTTATAAACCACTGTGACTGTCTGCCGTCTATTATAACAAAATCCTGTAATTTTTGTATATGTTTCTGGTTCTCAGTCGCAGTCCTTTTGACAGTCTCGGTCTGTTTAGACTTTTCCACATATCTCCCCTCCTAACGGTTTCATAAGCCTTTTTTATATCGATAAATGCGACTACGATGTCTTCCCCAAAATTCCCATTTGTTTTCTATAGCCTGTTCGGCTGTAAATATGCCATCTATTACAGTTGATCTTCCAGGTCGAAGTCCTTGTTGTTCTTTTCTTAATTGTGGTTCCATCTTAGTCCTGATTTTCCGTGAAATTATCTTTTCACACATCTTCATGCCGCGGCACGGTAGTACTGTTCCTCTATAATTCCCACAAAGTGCCCTGTTACCATTCTTAAAGGTAGGTAAAGTAACTGCCTTTGTCCAGTCATCAGGAATCTTTCTGTACGTCAATAGTATCCTAATTATTTCATACAGTCACTGAATTCCGATAGGCCCTGCAGTTGTGATCATTTCCGCTGTGATGTCATCTAATACTGCTCTCTCTTCGTGTAACACGTGGAGATCTACCAGTAATATGTTTAAACCTGGGAGAGAGTGTTTGGCTTTACAGGGCAGCAGTAATGTCAGGAATTTTGTGCCCATCATTGAGAACTGGTTTTCTGTTCCAGGTGAGTGGTCTATGCAAACATCCGCTTTGTGCTACCTCCATCCAGGTAGGTGCTATCTTGCACAACTGATTTGTTGTACAATGCGTTTTGCTACATTTGTCCTAAGCAGCAGTAGTTTTGGAAACGCTGCCATATTTACACTTGTAGCGTTGCAACTGCGCAAATATGTTATAAAACACATGCGATAAAAATGTACAAATGTTTCGAGTAGTTTTTTAAAACGTCTGTGTTATATTGGTCACACGTGTTGTGTTCGATGAAAGCATCTCACTGCCTCAGATCAGCTGACAGCTTTGCTCTCCTCAGATCTGAGGGGCAGAGAGTGGACGTCCTACGTGGCGCAGTGCACTATCCGAGTTTAGTTTAATCCTTTACAATATCGTCAGTCGGCTGCGAGGAAAACATATTTACCATTTAGGTATTGGTTTTGTATCTAAAAAGGGTAACTAAAAATCACACTTGTGTAGATTACAAAACGAACTATTTCTTAGATGCACAACTGATTACTAAACATTAAAATATGTTCAGTTCCACGGCACTAACGATGTTTCAAATAAATGAAACGAAGTACATAAAGTAAAATTTTTAATAGGCCTAGCTGGAAACGTGGAATTAAAATACACTCCTGGAAATTGAAATAAGAACACCGTGAATTCATTGTCCCAGGAAGGGGAAACTTTATTGACACATTCCTGGGGTCAGATACATCACATGATCACACTGACAGAACCACAGGCACATAGACACAGGCAACAGAGCATGCACAATGTCGGCACTAGTACAGTGTATATCCACCTTTCGCAGCAATGCAGGCTGCTATTCTCCCATGGAGACGATCGTAGAGATGCTGGATGTAGTCCTGTGGAACGGCTTGCCATGCCATTTCCACCTGGCGCCTCAGTTGGACCAGCGTTCGTGTTGGACGTGCAGACCGCGTGAGACGACGCTTCATCCAGTCCCAAACATGCTCAATGGGGGACAGATCCGGAGATCTTGCTGGCCAGGGTAGTTGACTTACACCTTCTAGAGCACGTTGGGTGGCACGGGATACATGCGGACGTGCATTGTCCTGTTGAAACAGCAAGTTCCCTTGCCGGTCTAGGAATGGTAGAACGATGGGTTCGATGACGGTTTGGATGTACCGTGCACTATTCAGTGTCCCCTCGACGATCACCAGTGGTGTACGGCCAGTGTAGGAGATCGCTCCCCACACCATGATGCCGGGTGTTGGCCCTGTGTGCCTCGGTCCTATGCAGTCCTGATTGTGGCGCTCACCTGCACGGCGCCAAACACGCATACGACCATCATTGGCACCAAGGCAGAAGCGACTCTCATCGCTGAAGACGACACGTCTCCATTCGTCCCTCCATTCACGCCTGTCGCGACACCACTGGAGGCGGGCTGCACGATGTTGGGGCGAGAGCGGAAGACGGCCTAACGGTGTGCGGGACTGTAGCCCAGCTTCATGGAGACGGTTGCGAATGGTCCTCGCCGATACCCCAGGAGCAACAGTGTCCCTAATTTGCTGGGAAGTGGCGGTGCGGTCCCCTACGGCACTGCGTAGGATCCTACGGTCTTGGCGTGCATCCGTGCGTCGCTGCGGTCCGGTCCCAGGTCGACGGGCACGTGCACCTTCCGCCGACCACTGGCGACAACATCGATGTACTGTGGAGACCTCACGCCCCACGTGTTGAGCAATTCGGCGGTACGTCCACCCGGCCTCCCGCATGCCCACTATACGCCCTCGCTCAAAGTCCGTCAGCTGCACATACGGTTCACGTCCACGCTGTCGCGGCATGCTACCAGTGTTAAAGACTGCGATGGAGCTCCGTATGCCACGGCAAACTGGCTGACACTGATGGCGGCGGTGCACAAATGCTGCGCAGCTAGCGCCATTCGACGGCCAACACCGCGGTTCCTGGTGTGTCCGCTGTGCCGTGCGTGTGATCATTGCTTGTACAGCCCTCTCGCAGTGTCCGGAGCAAGTATGGTTGGTCTGACACACCGGTGTCAATGTGTTCTTTTTTCCACTTCCAGGAGTGTAACCGTAAAGCACCAACGGACAACATGGCCACACAAATGAAGAATGTATGTACTCAAGTTTGTCAAGACCGCTAGCAGTTCTTTTTATTACAATGGCCGGTTTCGACAGATCTACGCTGTCGTTATAGGATCTTGTAACACTATTAGAATTGCTAGCGACCTTGGCAAACTTGATTCTGCAAGAATAATATAACCTCCAGATCGCCCCCAAAGACTGACGCAGGGTCAGACATATACAGGTTGTTACAAAAAGGTACGGCCAAACTTTCAGGAAACATTCCTCACACTCAAAGAAATAAAATATGTTATGTGGACATGTGTCCGGAAACGCTTACTTTCCATGTTAGAGCTCATTTTATTACTTATCCTCAAATCACATTAATCATGGAATGGAAACACACAGCAACAGAACGTAGCAGCGTGACTTCAAACACTTTGTTACAGGAAACGTTCAAAATGTCCTCCGTTAGCGACAATACATGCATCCACCCTCCGTCGCATGGAATCCCTGATGCGCTGATGCAGCCCTCGAGAATGGCGTATTGTATCACAGCCGTCCACAATACGAGCACGAAGAGTCTCTACATTTGGTACCGGGGTTGCGTAGACAAGAGCTTTCAAATGCCCCCATAAATGAAAGTCAAGAGGGTTGAGGTCAGGAGAGCGTGGAGGCCACGGAATTGGTCCGCCTCTACCAATCCATCGGTCACCGAATCTGTTGTTGAGAAGCGTACGAACACTTCGACTGAAATGTGCAGGAGCTCCATCGTGCATGAACCACATGTTGTGTCGTACTTGTAAAAGCACAGGTAGAGTATCCCGTATGAAATCATGACAACGTGCTCCATTGAGCGTAGGTGGACGAAACTAAAATGAGCTCTAAGATGGAAATTAAGCGTTTCCGGACACATGTCCACATAACATCTTTTCTTTATTTGTGTGTGAGGAATGTTTCCTGAAAGTTTGGCCGTATCTTTCTGTAACACCCTGTATAGTTTGTACTGTTGTCGTTGTGTATGGGGCTCACGGAAATAATGGACTGAAATGTCACATATATAGAAAAAATCATGTTTTACGAACTTCATAAAGCACAAAAAAATTACTGATAATAATCGCCACCAACAGTGCTCAACGAAATTGCGTGAGGTCGCTACATATTTCCAGAGAGTTAGAAGTTTACTGACCAACACCGGAATTAACTGATGTTGAAGAACACTCCGTGTTGTAAATCAATGAAACATCATAATACATTGAAATGGACGACAAAACAACGTGGTGGCAAATAACTTCAGTCTCGTTAAATATATTTGTAATCTCTCTCCGCGTAGGCCCTAGACGAATAGCGCCCAGTGGTTCGTGAAACAAAGACTAACTCGCATTCGCAGGTTAGTGGAGACACACGCGTCAGCTTTGTTTTGTTAAATGCAACTCTGGCATTTTGTTTCACAAGGACAGCACACACGTCTGAGGCAGACTTCAGTGATACAAGTTTCTTGTAAACGTGAGAGGAAATTACGGAGTAAAAAATGTCCAAATGTGTGTGAAATCTTATGGGACTTAACTGCTAAGGTCATCAGTCCCTAAGCTTACACACTACTTAACCTAAATTATCGTAAGGACAAACACACACACACCCATGCCCGAGGGAGGACTCGAACCTCCGCCGGGACCAGCCCACGGAGTAAAAATACATCAAATATAGGGATTTGTGTACTGTCGTTAAACTCACCTTCGCATCCGCGGTGGCCATTTAACGCCTGTGCCGTCGCTCTTACGGCGGGCTTAGGTAGCCAGTTCGAATCCAGTTGGCGGAAGAAATTTTAACCACCAATATATTTCCGACAAGGGGACGAGAGGTGGCGGAATGACTTCCTGATCAGCACTCTTTGCGCCGATATCCTGGATTAAATTTCAGACCTCCATGCAGTGTCTCACGGAGTGAGAACATGTGACACAGTTTACGGTGATCTGTCCGTCGAATGAGCACGTTAACGTCGGAGGCCCCCTCGCCGCTGTTGGATGGTAGCACGCCGTGTGCCGCCAGCCGGGTTTGGAAATCCTCCCTCCTCTCGTCATCACAGAAACCAGACGTGACAACACAGCTGTCGCAGTCACCTCCCCTTGGCGGATACGCTTAACGCCGTGAGCCGACAGCCGTTATGTGTAGAGGACGAAAGTTCTTTCTGATCAGGCTCGTGAGCTCATCCAACCGTACCTTTGTTGGGGCAAATTGTACGCGTACATCTACACACATACTGCGCAGGCCCCCTACGGTGCGTGGCGGAGCGTACTCTGTACATCTAGTAGTCATTTCCTTTCCTATCCCACTCGCAAATAGAACTAAGAAGAAAACGACTGTCTTTGTGCCTCTGTATGAGCCCTAATGTCTCTTACCTTCGTGGTCCTTACACGAAATGTATGTTGGCGGCAGTATAATCGTTTCGCACTCAGCTTCAAATGCAGGTTCTCCAAATATTCTCAGTCGTGTTGCGCGAAAAGAACTTTGACTTCCCTCCAGGGACTTGCATTTGAGATCCCTAAGCATCTCCGTGCAACCTTGGGTGCTGTTCAAAGCTACCAGTAACAAATCTAACAGCCCGCCTCTGAACTTCTTCGATGCCTTCCTTCGCCGGTCTCGGTGGCCGAGGGGTTCTAGGCGCTACAGTCGGGAACCGCGCGACCGCTACGGTAGCAGGTTCGAATCCTGTCTCGGGCGTGGATGTGTGTGATGTCCTTAGGTTAGTTAGGTTTAAGTAGTTCTAAGTTCTAGGGGGCTGATGACCTCAGAAGTTAACTCCCATAGTGCTCAGAGCCATTTGAACCATTTTTGACGCCTTCCTTCAGTCCGACCGTGTGCGGATCCCAAACACTCGACTAGTAATCGAGCATGGGTCGCACTAGTCTACCGAACTGGACTGTTCGCCTTCCCTGTCACAATCCTCTCAGGCTCGCTCCATTTCATATCGCTTTGCAACGTTACCCCCACATAGTTAAACACGTGACTGTTCCAAGGACCACATTACTAATGCTGTATCCGAACATTACGGGTTTGTTTTTCCTACTCATTCGCATTAACGTACATTTTTCTACGTCTGGATCCAGCTGCCGTTCATCACACCAACTAGAAATTTTGTCTAAGCCAACTAGTGTCTTCGTGTAGTCACTTGGTTCAAATGTCTTTGGTGTGACGTCATAAGCGAGTGACTGCGTGAGAGATCGCTCTCAAAGTTTTTTATATATTTTTAGGTTTCAGATACATATTGTAACGGTTTTTGTGATAATATTTACTATATAAGTGACTTATTAGTGGTTTCTTCATTCACCTCTGCCTTTCTTGTGACCTGATATTTGTGAGTGTTTCGTATCGAGCAACGTAACCTCTTACCTGTGTTTACATTCCGCGCTGACCAGTTGCACCTGTAGCGGCGCATCGAAAACTAAGTACTAATTAATTGTTTGTGTATAATGGTTTATTTAGGAACTTTATTAGTCTTCAACCGGTGTTTTTTGTGTTTTCTGGTGAAATAATTTCAGAAGAACCTTTTGGGAACTGTTTTCAGCTTCCTTACTGTGTAATTAGGCGTTTGATTCTCTTTCTGTATTAGTCTTTTGTTGTATTCACATTTGTTGTTTATTAATACTGTTAGTAATAGTAGTTACTTCCCTTGTAGAGTAAGTTTGTGATTATTGTAGTCAGTTTTTTAACATCATCTTATTGTAGTAGCGGTACTTAGAAAAAGTAAAATTTTACCATGAATGAGAAGTGTGGGCTTTGCCGTAGGTTCGTGAGTAGTGGATTGCGGTGTGAGACTTGTTCGAAGTATTTTCACTGGGGGGGAATGCAGTGGGGAAGCCAGTGGGCATTCTGGTGAGATCCTCTCCTGGAACTGCAGGTTATGTAGCAAGAGTAAGTTAATAGAGGAGCAGGAGCGTAAGATCTGTGCCCTTCAGGTGCAGTTGAAAAACGCACAGGAGGAGCTAGATAGGATGAGAAGAGGGTTGGGGAATGGGAGCTGGCTGTTGGCAAGAGATCTGCTAGGCGAAGAAGATTTTCAGATAGTTTTACTATTGGTGTTTACAATAGATATGACCAACTGTCAGAGTCTAGTGCAGAGGAATCTCTAGTAGCTGTAGATGTAGGAAGTATGCAGTAGACCTCAGCAGTTACGGTGGCTAGGACAGTTGCAAAGTCGAAGAGGAAGAAGAAGGTTCTGCTGTTAGGTAGTTCTCGTGGCAGAGGTGTAGGCCAGCAGTTGCAGGAAGTGCTGGGGAGTGAGTACCAGGTCACCAGCATTGTGAAGCCTAATGCAGGATTGGCTCAGGTGACTTTTAACATAGGGGGGTTATGTAAGGATTTTACTAAAGAGGATCAGGTAGTGATAGTGGGTGGGGCTGGTAATAGTATTGGTAGGGATGGGGAGTATGACATAGATGGTGACCTGGAAAAGATAGCCACTCAGACTGGCAACACGAATGTGCATTTCGTGGAACTGTTTCAGCGTCACGATCGGCCTCATCTTAATACAACCGTCAGGCGTAATAACATGAGGCTTGGGGGTGCGCTGATGACAGAAAGCATGGGTCACATTTCAGTGGTGTCGTTGGAGTCTATCAGCAGGACGGGTTTCACTAGACATGGCCTGCAGTATTCCTGCTTAAGGGAAGTCTCTCTAACAAAGGAACCACTTTTGACAAAGCTTAGGTATCCAAGTAATGAGGGAATTAGTATATTTCATCAAAATACACAAGGTATTAGAGATAAAGTTAGTGAACTGCTTATAGATGTTGACTCGGAAATTATTGGTATATCTGAACACTTCTTAAATAAGGAGATAATTCAGAGGCTTCCTTTACCAGGATAGAGGTTGGCTGGCAGCTTTTCTAGAAGCTCTTTGCGGTGTTGGGGAGTAACCATGTATGTGAAAAATGGCATCCCATTTGAGTCAATTGATGTTTCAAAGTACTGCACTGAGAAGGTGTTTGAATGTTGTGCAGGTGTGGTTAAATTTAACGGAGCTAAACTTCTAACTGTTGTTATTTATAGATCCCCAGACTCCGATTTCACAACATTTTTGCTAAAGCTAGAGAAGGTTCTTGGTTCACTATATAGGAAATACAAAAAGTTAGTTATATGTGGTGACTTCAATATTAATTGTATAAGTGATTGTGCAAGGAAGAGGATGCTGGTAGACCTCCTTAATTCATATAATCTTATGCAAACCGTATTCTTTCCAACGAGAGTGCAAGGGAACAGTAGAACAACCATAGACAACATTTTTGTTCATTCCTCGTTACTAGAAGGGCATTCTGTTAGCAAAAAGGTGAATGGCCTTTCAGATCATGATGCACAAATTTTAACTCTAAAAGATGTTTGTGCTGCAACACGTGTTAAATATAGTCATCAGCTGTTTAGGAAAGCTGATCCAGTTGCTGTAGAGACCTTTGTAAACCTTATCAAGGAACAATAGTGGCAAGATGTTTATAGCGCTGATACAGTAGACGATAAATATAATGTTTTTCTCAAGACTTTTCTCGTGCTCTTTGAAAGTTGCTTTCCGTTAGAACGTTCAAAACAGGATACTAGCACAAACAGGCAGCCTGGGTGGCTGACTAGAGGGATAAGAATATCTTGTAGAACAAAGTGGCAATTATATCAAAACGTTAGAAACAGTCAAAATCTAAATGCAGCAGCCCATTACAAACAGTATTGTAAGGTGCTTAAAACTGTTATTAGGAAGGCAAAAAGTATGTGGTATGCAGATAGAATAGCTAAGTCTCAGTATAAAATTAAAACCATTTGGTCAGTCGTAAAGGGAGTGGCTGGTCTGCAGAGACAGGTCGAGGATATAGAATCAGTGCGTAGTGGGAATATCCGGGTTACTGATAGGTCGCATATATGTACAGAATTTAATAATCACTTTCTGAATATAGCAGGTGAACTAAATAGAAACCAAGTCCCAACAGGGAATCATATAGCGCTCTTAGAAAAAAGTGTTCCGAGATTGTTACCTGAAATGCTCCTCCATGATACTGACAAGAGGGAGATTGAGTTAATAATTAAATCACTAAAGACCAAGAACTCTCATGGATATGACGGGGTATCTAGCAGAATACTGAAGTATTGTTCTATGTATGTTAGCCCAGTACTTAGCCATATCTGTAACTTTTCATTAGGAGTGATCGGTTTCCTGACCGATTAAAGTACTCGGTAGTGAAGCCACTTTATAAAAAGGGAGACAGGGATAGTATTGACAATTATAAACCTATTTCTATGCCATCGGTGTTTGCTAAAGTTATCGAGAAGCTTGTATATACAAGGTTACTGGAGCACTTAAATTCACGTATTTTGCTGTCAAATGTTCAGTTTGGTTTTCGAAATGGTTTAACAACTGAAAATGCTATATTCTCTTTTCTCTGTGAGGTTTTGGACGGATTAAATAAAAGGTTGCGAAGGCTAGGTGTTTTCTTTGATCTAACGAAGGCTTTTGACTGTGTTGACCACAAAATATTACTGCAGAAGTTGGACCATTATGGAGTAAGGGGAGTAGCTTACAATTGGTTCGCCTCTTACTTTAAGAACAGAAAGCAGGAGGTAATTCTCCGCAATATTGAGAGTAGTAGTGATGTTCAATCCCAATGGGGCACTGTTAAGTGGGGCGTTCCCCAGGGGTCGGTGCTGGGGCCACTGCTGTTTCTTATTTGTATAAATGATATGCCTTCTAGTATTACAGGTGATTCAAAAATATTTCTGTTTGCTGATGACACCAGCTTGATAGTGAAGGATCTTGTGTGTAATATTGAAACAGTATCAAATAATGTAGTTCATGAAATAAGTTCGTGGCTTGTGGAAAATAATTTGATGCTAAATCACAGTAAGACTCAGTTTTTACAGTTTCTAACTCACAATTCAACAAGAACCGATATTTTGATCAGACAGAATGGGCATATTAAAAGCGAGACGGAACAGTTCAAGTTCCTAGGCGTTCGGATAGATAGTAAGCTGTTGTGGAAAGCCCACGTCCAGGATCTTGTTCAGAAACTAAATGCTGCTTTATTTACCATTAGAACAGTATCTGAAATAAGTGACACTTCAACACGAAAAGTAGTCTACTTCGCATATTTTCATACGCTTATGTCGTATGGTATTATTTTTTGGGGTAATTCTTCTGATTCAAAAAGGGTATTTTTGGCTCAAAAACGGGCTGTTCGAGCTATATGTGGTGTAAGTTCGAGAACCTCTTGTCGACCCCTATTCAATAGTCTGGGAATTCTGACATTGGCCTCACAGTATATATTTTCTTTAATGTCGTTTGTTGTTAGCTATATTAGCCTATTCCCAAGAGTTAGCAGCTTTCACTCAGTTAATACTAGGCAGTGGAATGCATGTGGAATGCACTTCCTTGACTCCTGTGCAGAAAGGAGTGCAGTATTCTGCTGCACCCATTTTCAATAAGCTACCACAAGAACTCAAAAATCTTAGCAGTAGCCCGAACTCTTTTAAGTCTAAACTGAAGAGTTTCCTCATGGCTCACTCCTCCTATTCTGTCGAGGAGCTCGTGGAAGAGCTAAAAAATTAAGCAAATTCCAGTGTTACATTGTTGATTTTCTTTATTTAAACTTACGACTTGTCACCTGAATATGTTTTTTTATGTTTCATTTTATCTGTTTCTAATATCTTGTTATAATTTCATGTATTGACTCGTTCCATGACCATGGAGACTTCTCCTTAATTTGGTCCCACGGAACAATAAATAAATAAATAAAAATGGCTCTGAGCACAATGGGACTCAACTTCGGAGGTCATTAAGTCCCCCAGATACAACCCTGTCTCAGTTCCTTCTCAACTACTGCCTCCTTTTCACGTCCTTAGACAGACGTCATTGCAGACTGATTTCTGTATATTTTGTAATTTGCCTTTCGCTCCCTGTTCTCTATCCACGGTACCTCCAAAACCGCAAAAATTGTTCTCCAGTTTACACTGTCAAAAACTTTCCTTAAATCTGCAAATGCTAGAAACGTAGATCTGCCTTTTATTCAACCTCTCTTATACGTCGTACAATATGTCTTCTTTCACGAGTCCGTACTTCTCTGTCGAAACCAAACTGATCCTCCCCGATGTTGGCTTCTGCCAGTTTTTCCATTCATGTCCAGTATGCGGTTCTTACTAAATTCCCCTTTAATGATCCCAGCGAAATGATAATTGGTAATCACGTCCACATTAAGATCTCGGCACGACAGTCCTGTCGGAATGATTGAGTCGACGTCGGTGAGCCGTCGGAGGGACTGACAGTTGCGAATGTGTGTGTGTGTGTGTGTGTGTGTGTGTGTGTGTGTGTGTGTCTGTCTGTCTGTCTGTGGTGCTTGGTGCTTGTATGTGAGTGTGCATATTCCAATTTCATTTGCGGCAAAGTAATCGTGTTGTATGCCCGGCACACATCGTCCAAAGTGCGAATATGCGGAGCTGTGTTGTCCAGTGTGTCATCCGAGCGGCTTCATCTGGAGCCTGCCGAAACACAACGTTGCCATTTGCGCGGAATCGGAGGTTAATCTATGTTCAGCCCGAAGATTCGGTTCAACGGTTAGAGTGAAATCCCGCCGTTTGCAAAAGACAATTTTGCCAGTGACACAAACGTTTTGTACTGTTGACTAATGTCGGACACAGTTCGACTCCGTCGAGATGGTTGAGGCAGCGTCAGTGCAGACCTCGAGATACATTTTGACTGATAGATAAGAAATTAAAATGTGCGGAAAAATAGACAAATTTTGTCTTGCGTAAGGAGAAAATTCTTTCTAAATTTTCTTTTGAGATACGGAATGTAAGGAGAACTACAGTATCCAAAAAGTGATTGCTGGTTTAAACACTGCAGTGGTCGTAGTGGAGGCGCGGTGGTATACTCTCGCCTTCCTCCACGTTTGAAGTGACTCACTTACAGGGACTGAGAATGTCGGTAGATCTCGCCATTTTTTCACATTAACAAATCACTGCCAGAGATGAAAGAATTTTTAAAAAATATTTATTCACGTCAGTCTTCTAATTTGATGCGACCCGCCACGAATTCCTCTGCTGTGCCAACCTCTTCATCTCAGAGTAGCACCTGCAACCTACGACCTCAAATTGTTTGCTAAATGTATCCCAGTCTCTGTCGTCCTCTACAGTTTTTGCCCTCTACACTTCACTATGGTACCATGGAAGTTACCCCTGACTTCTTGACACATGTCCTACCATCCTCTCCGTCCTCCTTGTCAGCGTTCCTTTCTCCACCGATTCTACGCAGAGCCTCCTCATTCCTTACCTTATCAGTCCAACTAATTTTCAACTTTCTCCAGTAGCACCACATCTCAAATCCTTCTCTTCTCTTCCATGTTTGAGGGTGCTCCAAACGTACATGCTCAGAAATTTCCTCCTCAAATTGAGACGGATGTCCGATACTAGTAGACTTATCGTGCCCAGGAATGACATTCCCGGCAGTGCTAGTCTGCCTTTTTACACTGTCGTCGTGGAGTAGTTACATGCACATATATAGTTGCTGGTAGTATCGCGTACACAAGGTATATAATAGGGCAGTGCATTGGCGGAGCTGTCTTTTGGAGTCAAGTGATTCACTTGAAGACGTTTCCGATGTGATTACTAACAAACTTTGACCGCAGAATCGTAGTCGGAGCAAGACGCATGCGACATTCCATTTCGCAAATCGTTACGGAATTCGGTATCCCGAGATCCACAGTGTCAAAAATGTGCCGAGAATACCAAATTTCCACCATTACCTCTCACCTCGGACAATGCAGTGGCCAACGGCACTCGCTTAAAAACGGAGATCAGCGGCGTGTCAGTGCTAACAGACAAGCAACACTGCGTGAAATAACGGCAGAAGTCAGCGTGGGACGTACGGCGAACGTATCCCTTAGGACAGTGCGACGAAATTTGCCGTCAGTGGACTATGGCAGCAGACGACCGACGCGAATGACTTAGCTTACAGCACAGACATCGCCTGCAGCGCCTCTCCTGGGCTCGAGACCGTATCGGTTGGACGCTAGACGACTGGAAAAGCCTGGCCTGATAAGGTGAATCCTTAGTTTAGCTGGTAATAGCTGAGGGTAGGGTTAGAGTGTGGCGTAGACCCCACGAATTGCCACGGAGAAACATTGTCGACAAGGCAGCTAGCAAGCTGGCGGTGGCTCGCTAGTGGTGTGCGCTGTGTTTACACGCAGTGGACGGGGTCTTTTGGTCCAACTGAACCGATCGTCGACTGGAAATGGTAGCGTTCGGCTACTTCGAGGCCATTTGCAGCCGTTCATGGACTTCATGTTCCTAAACAACGGTGTTCTGTCACTGGCCACAATTTTTGGCGTTTGGTTTGAAGAACATTCTGGACAATTCGAGCAAATGATTTGGCCCCTGCTCGCTATCCCATCGAACATGTATGGGACATAATGGAGACGTCAGTTCGTGCACAACATTGTGCACCGGGAGTACTTTCGTGGTTATGGGTGGCTGTAGAGACAGCGTGGACCAGTCTTTCTGCGTGGGACTTGTTGAGACCAGGACACGTCGAGCTGCTGCAGCGCGCCGGGCAGAAGCAGGTCCCACTCGATGTCAGGAGGTATCAAAAAGGGTTCAAATGGCTCTGAGCACTATGGGACTTAGCGTCTGAGGTCATCAGTCACCTAGAACTTAGAACTACTTAAACATAACTAACTTAAGGACAGCATACACATCCATGCCCGAGGCAGGATTCGAACCTGCGACCGTAGCGGTCGCGCGGTTCCGGACTGTAGCGCCTAGAACCGCTCGGCCACCATGGCCGGCTCGCATTCTTCCTTCTTCGTTCTGATACCTACTCTATACTACCCGTCTTCCCTTATTCCTTGACTCATGACCTCAGAAGTTTAGTCGCATAGTGCTCAGAGCCATTTGAACCTTATTCCTTATAGGTTAGACATATTTTCCTGAGAAATTCGAACATCTTGCACTATTTCACATTGTCGATCGCTTTTTGTGTGTCGACAGATGCTATGAATGTGTAATATTTTTCTTCGGTCTTGCTTCCATTATCAAGCGAAACGTAAGAATTGCCTCTGTGATGGCTTTACTTTTCCAGAGGCGAACTGATCGTCACGTGTGAGATCTTCAGTTTCCTTTTCCGTTCTTCTGTCAGTAGTGACAGAAAAATATCTCTACCAACACTGATATCAGAGAGAAAATAGTGTGCAGAATTTGTCCGGTTTCTACAACACTTCCTGAAGCATCAAGCAATCGTCATTTTTTTGATGGAGTAGTGAGTCGGCGTAAAAATGGAGATGGAGACCATGGCACCAGCATACTAAACAGGTTTAAATATAAGTGGATGTGGGTTGCAGCAGTTGTTCGGAGATGAGGAGGCTTGCACACCGTAGAGTAGCATGGGAAAACGGCAACAAAACAGCCTTCGCACAGAATATCACAACGCAACGACGACAGTAAATTTATTTTTGCTTCCTTTTTTATTTAGGACTAGCTTAGCACCCCCTGCTTCGCTCGCATAGACTGTATGGTCTGCAAGTTGTTTGTTTCCTTTTTTTTGTCAAATCATATTTTTATGTTGTTGACACAAATTGCTACACTTTCTAAACTTTTCGCGCTTTTTAAGGCTGTGAGAGAATGGTCTTCTGTTAGCTGGAGTCCATGGTTTTTGCTAATCATACCTTTTGTGTTCTTGTAATGATATTTCCATAGAAACTAATACATGTTTTTTATGTACTTAACCGACAAGTGAAATATCAATTTTCATAGATTGAGCGTTAAAACTATTTTGACGTAACGAAATCTTTTTCTAAAATTTTGCGCCTCCTATTTCACATCCTTAAGGACTGAATTTGCAAAAAGAGTGAAACACGTGTTTTTTTTTTTTTATTTCTAACAGAGAAGCCAAGTACAAATTTTCTAATATTTAGCTTCGAAAATGGTTTCCTAAATAAATAGTTTCATAAAAAATTTCATCCCGTTTTCCACTACGCCTAGTGGGTTGAATTTCCCAAAATACTGGAACACGCACGTATTTTTTTTATCTCGGAAGTGAAAGACCAGTTTTCTGAGATGTTTCTTTAAAAACACGTTAGTAGTTCTTTAATAATGACTTATTTCCAAACACAAATTGACCGACTATTCATCCCCAAAGGGATTAAATTTCCCAAAAAGACTTAAAAACTGCATTAATACGGACATAGTTTCAAAAAATCTTTCATTATCTGTTTCATTGCTTTTTAAACGACCCTCCAAATTTCAAATTTCGACTATTGGCGATTTGGGCTGGGCGACGTTTAGTCGGTCAGTCAGGACTTTCTCTGTTACAGGTTGACAATTATTCAACTATATGAAAAAAACGTAAATTAGTTCCAAACTACGGCGTGCACACAGTTTATTCAACATGTAAACGTCACTACAGATACTAGTATTCAGGTAATGACATGTTTGATATGCCTACCATCATTGGCGATGTTGTGGCGCAAACGAATAGCGAAATTCTGCATGACCCGCTGAAGTGTCGGAATGTCGATGATGTCGATGACCTCGTGAATGGATGTTTGCATATCAGCAATGGTTTTGGAGTTATTGCTGTACACCTTGTCTTTAACACAGCCCTACAAAAAAGAGTCGCTTGTGTTCCGATCCGGTAAATAAAGCGGTCAATGGGGCTCCATCCCAGTGGTCTCTGGCTACCCCAGAGCGAGAATGCGGTCCCCAGAGTGCTCTTCCACGACATCGAACACTCTCCTGCTTCGATGGGGTCGAGCTCCGTCTTGCATGAACCACATCTTGTCGAGATCATTGGATACTGGTGATGAAATCATCTTCCAAAACATTCACGTACCGTTCGGTAGTCACCGTGCCGTCAAGGAATATCGCACCGATTATTCCGTGACTGGACACTGCACACCACACAGCCACCCGTTGAGGATGAAGAGACTTCTCGATCGCGAAATGCGGATTCTCAGTCCCCCAAATGCACCAATTTTGCTTACTGGCGAACCCATCCAAATGAAACAGCTTCTTCACTAAACCAACCCAAGCATGCGCATACTAATTCCCATCATGCCCCGCTCGCTGCCGACCGTGCAATTTGAATGTCCTATCGCAAACCGTTCAGAAGTTATGACGGTTTTATTTCACATAGTCCAGTAACCTGTATATAGACTCAGTGTGACGACGGTGGTTGATCGTCGTGATTTCGCGTGCAGACTTGTTTGTGTTTCGCGAGATAGCCCGTCCCACGGTTTGGCGTTATCGTTCTCGCTGTAACAATGCTCGCGTCCACTCCAGAACAAAGCCTGTGAGTAATTCAAAATGCTCGTTACACAGAAAACAGAGACCGTTCCAATTTATCTGTGCGCCCCTCTTCCCCTGCGCCATTGTGCCCGGTTACTTGGAGGATCCAGATGTGGCGATTATGCGGAGTCATTTTCCGGCGCTGCGATTCTGTTTCCCAAATCCTCCTCCTCCTCCTCCTCTCTTCCCCCCACCCACCCTTCACCTTCCACCATCCCCTCCTCCCCTCCCCACGCCTTGTTAGCGGCACAGTCTGCGGAAAAACCGATAAAAAAAAGTCGCCCATCTTTTACGGCATTTAATCCGAGCCATTTCCACCAGAGAGGCAAACTGCAGATTGCGAAATTCCCGTCCAAATGTGACGTTGTCTGAATACGACCGAACGAATCTCCGTTATGCCTTTTGTGCAATGGGGAAACGGAGGAAATGGTCTGCTGTTTTCGTGCACCAGAAATTAACAACAAAATAATGTGTTGAATGTGATTTACAACCATTTAAATCTGGCTACACATACTGCTTACATAATGTTTAGACGTTTGTGTGATACGTACGTCCCTGTTTATTTATGTTACAACTGTTTTATGCGGAGTTTAACCCTCGCATAGTGTCTCTTCCGACCCCAAGGCTCGTTTAACTGCAGCGAAGCAGTTTTAATGTAAGCGTAGACTTCCCATCATCCAGATATGCCTTCTATGGACCTTTTATTACAATTGGATAAAATACTGTATTTGTGGTTGTATCGCGGTTCGTAGTATAACAATGTGAAATTCTTGCAGTGGCTTCAGTATGAATTTGTATGTTCATTGTTGTAAACAATTCGTGGCAAATACGTACACATGCGTTGTTAAGACATATTCACAGTTAGGAATTGCGCTTTGTTGAAGTAACACATGCTCTTATACTTTACTCGCCGTGGACGATGAATACGTTTTCCAAGGGGCTACAGTCTCGATTTACAAAAGACACGTAGTGAATCGGATTTTGGAAAGCGAGGATGAATGATGTTGCTGTAGATATTACAGAGGAAGATGATGTGAGTGAATCGAAGATGAATTAGTTACAGTATTGTTTCATATTTTATGGTATATGAATATTTTGTGTTAAAATAATTTTTCGAACTGAACAATATACATGTTTTCGTATTTCAAACGTAGCTAGTACATAATTACAACTTATATTTAATTATAGCAAGATCTCTTGATACGTCATCGTTATTTTTGTGGAAATATTTTACATTTTATCGCCTTAAGTTGGTAGCATCACTTTGGGGTCAAAAAACACCTCAGATGTATGCTTTTCCAGAGCTGATACCATGTGACGATAATCATTTGTTCATATCATGTTTTTTAAATGGGAACTAGAAGTCTTTCTTTAAAAGTTTATAATACCCTTTAGTTCTCTTTCTTATTTCGTTTTTTGTGATCTTATTTTTCTTCAAATATGTTTTCTTCAGTTGTTAGTGTGACTGAACCGTTTGAAATGTCGTACTGAAACATTGGCGGATAACGTTATCTGTGGATACAAACAGCAAAATCCATACATATTATAAAAGTATACTTGTATGTGTGTATGTATGTACGTATATCTGTATCTCTTTATGTATGTATGTATGTATTAATTGTATATGTTCCACGTCTCCACGTCTACCAACGTTAGCATACCTATCATTCATTGTCTGGAAAAACGACTGTAGAGGTAAAAACCAACTACCAACTTTTCACGTTACTTCAAACATTTGTCACACTTCTTGTTGTTGACAAGCTCTACAAAATGATGAAAGGAGAAAAATTTACCAATTGCTACATTTCGCTGGCCATGTAGTAAAACTGCCGCATCAAGAATGACCTCTTAATTTATAACATATTTAGTACTGTATTTGCAACACATTTTGGAGACAGTATTCACATATAAAGAGATATGACGTCATAAACACTGAGATGCGTGAAAAACTGGCGCACCATGCATGACGTTTAAATTTATTTTGTTTTAACACATTTCGCAGACAGTATCCACACACTCCATCGGAGGTACCTCCAACATTGTATCATTGTATAACATATAGTTCAGGATATGTGACTGTGAAAACAAATCTGCAAGTCCAAATCAGGTAGAGATACAGGTGTCATATGTCTACAAACATGTGTGAATATATGTGAATGTGCATATACGGGCAAAACCAGGGGTAGAAAGCTCCACCTAAATCCCTGGATCGATTTGATCCGAACTTGATACACATATTAGTTACTGTCTGGAAAGAAATTGTGCGTGGGTAAGAACCAGCAACCTGCTATTGGTGCAGGGGGCGATAATGTGGAGAGTGAAGGCGGGGGGGGGGGGGGGGTGTATGGGTAGATGATGGACGAACAGAAAGGAATAACGAGGAGGTAGATACAGACAGAGAGGGGAGAGACGGAGATGCACAGACTAGGGGTAGAAGGGAGTGGACAGAAAGGGAAGAGGAAGAGATGGATGGAGAGAGGGGGCAGGAGGAGGTGGGGACAGAAGGAGATGGAGAAGAGGAGATGAATTAATGGTCACAAAATTTTTGTCAACAGGTTACCGGTTTCGGTCTGACCATCTTCATATCTGCAGCAAAATATGGGAAACATAAATACATTAGCAGCAGATTGGCTACAGCTTAAAACAATAAATAGACCATAATGAAAAGTACTATTGACATACATATGCATTTGTGCGCTTTAAGTATGAACAGGCATACCTGTTTTATAAAAACAAAGTCCTAATGAAACTGCAGCCATAGTGGCATCGTCAAATGTTAAATGCAAAATCAGCACCAGCGTCGTCAAATATATATAGACAACAGCGTATGCACGAGTCGTGTTGTCAGCAGCACTGTTGTTCAAAACAAACTGCCGTACAGTGGCCAGAAGATGTTTATGTTGTAAGTTCACCAGACGTCACCCCAAGTTTTCAGTGATTAATTGAACAGCGTAAAATAAAGGGGGGATACAATCGGTAAAATCTGTAATGTGCTTATAAGGTAAAAGAGGCATTATAGTAATAAAAAAGGGATGAAATAGAACACGACGAAATTTAGATTGTTAAAAATAGGAAGAGTTACGATACAGTAATTGACATATGCTCAAGCACCAATATTCTAGACGATGACATAAGTAATAAACAGCTTTCATAGGGCACAGAATAATACAAAACCGTTTATCAGTAATAAAATGTCATCAACATACCGTTCACAATAAATCGTTTTATCTTTTAACTATGGAAACTTGGCATAAAATTTACATTCTAAATCATTGACAAAAATATCTGCTAAAGTACGAGCTAGCCTATTACCCATCCCAAGCCCGTCTTTTTTATAACATATTTTGTCATTGAAGGTAAAAAAATTGTAAGGTTAGACAAATTTTAGAAATTCTGTTAGTTCTGTACACTCCGCAGTACTGATCTTGTTATGCGATAGGAGATTACGTCTCTTTTACTAGGACATTATTGTAGAGCATTATTTGGTATATGTGTATGATTGATTGTATTTGCTAGTTCAGAACTGTTTTTGACCCGAAAATAATTATCGAACGTGTAAACTGATTTAAGTTTATTGTTAAGAAACTTATTTAATTTATAACATCGTGATGACATAGTGTTCACAATCGGACGAACCGGATTTCCATCTTTGTGAATTTTAACTTGATATCTAAGCTGGGGAAGTTTGACAGTCATCATTTTAAGCGATTTCCTTTCATATTCGTTAAGAAGAAAGTGTATACGGGTCAGTGTTTTATTCGCGGCAATGTCACAGCTTGTGATACTATATCCAATAATTTAACTGCAAACAGGAAAGGAAGCTGCAGCTACGAAAGATGAATATCTAGACGCCTGCTCCGTAGTCCTGCGTTGAGTGTGTGGCGGAGGGTGCCTCGTTTACCGACGGCAGTCAGGACATATCCTGTTCCACTCTTCTTAGGACGGGTGCAGAAACGACTGCCCTTCGTGGCGTACAGATTGTCTGCAACAACAGGGTTTCACGAACAAAACGTCGCCCCCCTTGCGAAGATTCCCACTTGCAGGAACATCTCATTTAGACCGGGGAATGCACCGACCCGTCACGACCCTGACATAGCATCTGTGAATTCCTCGGACGTCTGCTGATAAGACCGCAACCTCGAGGTTATGTGACGTAGCAGCAACGTCCTGTGTGCTGGGTTTCTTTTACGGATCCAGCGCACTTTTCAAGGAACCGCCCAGTTACCTGCAGGACTCACGTTCGCCGAACTATTTATCGATTTCTAACAACAGAGACTACTGTCAGTGCTATTAAAAAAAGGTGCATGATCGTGCTAATCAGCATTAAATGAGCTTTGAAGACTTGTGTGAGGATAGCTTGAGAGAGAGAGAGAGACGACACGACACTCTGTTCTAGACTGTAATGGAGTAGTTACTGAATGAACTCGTACTTTATTTAGTTTTCTATCAAAGTTGTTTCCATGTGGGCGAGAGCAATCCCAACCGTACACAGTGACGTGTCTGTAACAGAATGACGTTCTACATGCCTGCCAGAATCATCGCTCACGCGAAAAACAACTCGCGCTTTATTCACATGACACCGTGAAAGCCACGCATTAAGAAAGTCGGGTGGATATAGTATTTATTGACTTCCGAAAACTACGACACCATTGATTATTAAAGAAACTACAGTCGTATTGTGTACGAAAGGAAATTGCGACTGGACTGACGATTTGGTGACATGGAAGCAGCAATATCTTACGTCGGATGGAGAGTCGTCGGCAGACGTAGAAGTAATTTCAGAAGACGCCCAGGGAAGTGTGTTGGCATTCCTCACTGATCATCTTCTGTTCTGATGACTCGGCAAACAATACTGACTGAACCGTCAGAGGAAGATGAACAACACACATGTGCGTGTGGCAGCCTGTGGGATATGAAGCGGGATGATCAGATGAGGCAGTTGGCTGACTTCTGCTGATTGGCAGGTTACTGATGAAACACAGTCAGTGTGTAAAGCTGAGTGGTTAGGGAACATTCTTGCTACCACACGCTGGAGTACTGCTCGTGTGTGTGGCTCCTCCATAACGTAGGACTTAAAGAGGATAATGAAACAAGGACAACTTCAGTGATCGTAAGTCTGGATTACACGCGGAACAGCTTCACGAAGCTGAAATGTACAAATGAGAGACACCTGGTGGTAGATGCCAACTATTCCGCGAAAGCCTCCGTTCGTTGTTTCGAGGGCCAGTAATAAAGAATTGGATTGTACTACAGATCCCACGAGTACCGTTGCTATAGGGACCGTGAACACAGGGTCAGACGAATTAAAGGCGCATAGCAGCATTTAAGTGCCATTCTCCCCCACACTCCCTACTCGAGTGGTAAGACAAGACCCCTAACAGACTGTCTCATCAGAAGTGTCCCGACACCCCTGTGTACCACGGAGCTCGCCGCCAGTGTCACGAGAGGGGGGACCCACCGGTAGGAGATGAGCCGGTCAGTGGTGTGTTATGAGCAGAGAAACAGCGAGCACCAGCTTGGGTCGGTCAGGAGAGTTCAGTCACTTCAAACGTGGATCAGTCAGTGGGTGTCGCCTGAGTAACAGGTCGAAAACCTTCTGAAGCTGCCGAAGTGGCCTGTTCGTGATGTGAGTGTAAAGTGGAAACGCGAAAGAACAACAAAAGCTAAACCAATACCAGGGAGACGTTATGTCACCTTAATATGGCCAAGCGGTTCTGGGCGCAACAGTCTGGAACCGCGCGACCGCTACGGTCGCATGTTCGAATCCTGCCTCGGGCATGGATGTGTGTCATGTCCTTAGGTTAATTAGGTTTAAGTAGTTCTAAGTTCTAGGGGACAGATGACCTCAGCAGTTATGCCCCATAGTGCTCAGAACCATTTTTTCACCTTACTAGGCAACTTAAATTGAAGAAAGATACTAGGACACAAAGATATTCTTTCCTCGTAATAACTGGCTTTGCTTCGAATTCTCGCAACCGTGTGAATTTCGAATGTTTCCAGTGCGATACTTTAATTCCTACTGGGCAGTCGGAATAAAGGTTTATTAAACGAAGAGCATTCAGAATTACTCGGCCGCAAAGGCGCCCGTGCGAACTCCGCCGAAGGTGGTTATTGCGGTTTATACAACAGCAGCGACTCACTTTACCACTTGCTGATGTTGATTACGGATCGAAAATAGATATTCATTCGCAGCAAATTTGCGGCGATAGATACATCTTGACGTAGCAAACCAAGGAGCAGGAAAGATATCAAGGGAAGTGACTTAAGAAGGAAGAAACGATAAATATCACTTCAAAGATATAAATGAAGCCTCTTCTTTTGTAACAGCTTATAAGACGTTTGTTCGACCCATTCCTGAGTATTTTTCATCTGTCTGGGATCCGTATCAGGTAGGACTGGTAGAGGAGACACACAATATCCAACGAAGAGCGGCGCGTTTCGTCACGGGGTACTTTAGCCGGCGCGAGAGCGTTACGGAGATGCTAAACAAACTCCACTGGCAGACGGTACAAGAGAGGCGCTGTGCATCGCGGTGAGAGGTTTACTGTCGAAATTTCGAGAGAGCGCTTGCCGGGAGGAGTCGGGTAACACATCACTTCCCCCCGCATGAGTCTCGCGTAAGGACCATGAAGAGAAAGTGGGAGAAATTAGTGCCTGTACGCCAGCGGGACAGGGTTGGAAGGCTCAGTTAGTCGTACAAAAAGCATCCTCCGCCACGCACCATTAGGTGGTTTGCGGATTGTGATGTAGATTTTTGAGAGACTCGTTTCTTTGTGATTAAGTGTTCAGTGTGCAATCAGTTCAAGATATTTAACGAAGTTAACTTACTAGCACATAAAAAGCAATAGAAAAGTTTGATATGTGGTTATAAGAGGATCCATCGAGCGTTGCCGAGAGGAGCTGTAAAAATGTCTTGAAATCAGAGGAAGGAATTACTTGTGAGTTTCCAAACTGATTCCTGCAGTCCAGGTAGCACAATGACTGTGCGTAGGGTGGTAGAAGGAATGGGGTTCAAAGATCAAACAGCCTTCTGTAAGTGACGCATTTTTAGTCAGTGCTAAGCTACGGTAGTGACGGTGTAAGGAGTGAGGCCTGTGGACAGTGCATAGCAGAAACTAGTGATGTAGAGTGATAAATTACGCTGTGTACGGTCGGAGCTTGCCTAGTCGACTGTGCGGATCTCCCGCATCATTCCGTACGCTCGTCGGAGTATGGGACATCATCATCATCTCCACCACCCTGTGGTCATCCGATGAGTTGGAGGTTTGGTGAACGCCATCGTGTGTACTGCCAACCGTGGTGTTACGCTGTGGAGGTGCCCTTTCTGGTCCCCGTACTGTGTTTAAGAAAACGGCAAATGCGGAAGGGTCGGTACACGTTTTGCAGCGTTGTGCACTGGGTGGGTATAGTAGAGGGAGCAGTTCGGAGACGACGATTGCTTGTATGGACATGGCAGTTCACCTATGAGGCTATGGTTTGTGGACAATAAGGTTCCTTAAATGGACAGGTCTCGACCTGAACCCAGTGGAACCACACCTGTGGCCTGAGGTACGGGATCGGCTTCGCTCCAGACGCCAGTGTCCAATGTCACTACCTCCTCCGGTTTACGCTCTTAAGGAAAACTCTGCTCCCATTCCTCCGGAGACATTCAGACACCTCACAGAATGTGTCTGCAGCAGAGTTCAAGCCGTCACACACACACACACACACACACACACACACACACACAGACACGCCGTATTAATGTCCAGTAGTACGCAACCGGACATTGATCAGATAGTGGACGTAATAGAATAGGAATTACCTTTTGCTATGCACCTGACACTGTGTAGAATGTGTGGTCGGAGATGCGGAGTGCAGGCGCTCAACCTAGCGGCTGGCACAGTGACGTCATAGTAATCGTGTTAGCGTCAGTACTTTGCTGGCAGGCCTCGACTAACCGCGTTACGCGCGCCCGGGTCTTCTCCGCCTAACGAAGCGGAAGCGGACGCTAATAGGACTCCTTCCCGTCTACAAGTCGGCCTTGGACTTGAGAACGAGCCACGAAATTTCCACACTGCCAACAGTGAATAGGTACCGAGAGCTTGTGAGAAGCAGTTTGTGATGTTGTTCCTGTTCTGATGGTTCCTCTTCGTTTTCTGTCGACCTGCCGCCTCTACCCTCTACACGTCTAACGTCAACCGCACTGAAAGCCTGCAGAGCACGCGGGACGTCAGCTGTGGACTGGCAGACGCCGTCTCCACAGCGGAGGCAAGCCGCACCCCGTGACCGGGACGTCTTCTCACGACACCTACACACACACACACACACACACACACACACCTCTCCTCAGTGCCGCGCGGCAGCTGAAATTGCAACATATTTTCCCGTTGTCAGAAACAAACTAATGTCTTGTCTCTTGCTGTGTCTCCCTCTGCTTGACACTCTGTCTCAAGACATAACTTATAAAAAGTCTTATAAACACACTGCCTCCTTTTTGTTTACTTTGTCTTTCTAAGTCTTTTGTTCCGCCCGGTCATACACACTATTCATTGTATCATTGAAGTACATAATCTCATTTTGTATCTTCAATTTGACAACCTTGCTTCAGGAAACAACTTCAGTTACTCTTCTCTCTTTGCTGTTTCCTCCTCCTCCATATGTTGTCTTTCCCCTTTTAGGGAATACAGAATTCTTATAGGAACACTTCATTATCAGTTTCTGTCTGTCTGTCAGTCCGACGGTTAGAAATCCCTTTTCTAACGAACATATTGACATACCAAGTTGAATGCCATGTCACATACTAAAGTCTATGGTCCTTTGGCGCCGTAATAAATGTGAACACCTGAGTCAATGCATTCAAAGATACGGCCACTTATGACACTTATTTTGATACTCACAAACTCACTCATCATAACTTGCACGATTATTCCCGTTGCCCTAGAATCATGAAATTTGGCAAGAAGCAACTTTCCACAGTACATGAAAAATGGTAAAATTGTGTGTTTGTAATTATCTCACACGGAAAAAAAGTGTCATTTGTTATCTGAATGTATGTCTCTCTCTTAATATCGGTTTATCTCTTGTAATGCAGCAAGCTATTACGAGATAACATTCGTTGCAGTAAGGCATGCAGACGTCTAGTACGGTGGCTGCAGCATGGCTATGTGTGGTTGTGGGTTTTTTTTTTTTTTTTTCTTCTTCCGCTGTGCTTACAGCACAGATGACGCTGCCTGCCGTCAGAGCTGCATAGCGTAACATTCTGTCGATACGAAGTTTCATACCCTCAAGAATCTAAATAATCCGTATTAGTTATTATCCGATTTTTTTCAAATTTGCCGGCCGCAGTCGCCGTGCGGTTAAAGGCGCTGCAGTCTGGAACCGCAAGACCGCTACGGTCGCAGGTTCGAATCCTGCCTCGGGCATGGATGTGTGTGATGTCCTTAGGTTAGTTAGGTTTAACTAGTTCTAAGTTCTAGGGGACTAATGACCTCAGCAGTTGAGTCCCATAGTGCTCAGAGCCATTTGAACCATTTTTTGTTCAAATTTGGTAAACAGCCTTTTGTTATTAATGGAATGATGCTGTCAAAATTTCAGATTTTCATTTATTATAGTTCCGGAGATAAAGAGAATTGCCTAAAAGTCCTAAAATCTACGCTTGTTTTTTTAAAAACAAGTTAGGAACAATAACAGATTGACTTTCATTATCATTTCAAACCATTACAAAGTTGTCTGTGCATAAAAATCAATTAATTAGAATTTTCTTTTTAAAATTTTAGTCACTTTGCATTATGTAGTACAAAAATAGACCAAAATTATTATTTGATTGTATTTTGATGTGTGAGTGCGTGAGAATGATTGAGAGAGTGTATGTGGAACATACGTTAAAACTTAATATGTCGTTTTACGTAAAACCTCGGACAAACGAATCGTGGTATAGTTACGTTGCAACCACGATTCAGGTGACGTATCTCTGTGTGAGCATGCTTTTGTATAAAAGCAGCCAGATTGGAAGTCAGAGGGGGAATAAGTTTATCAGTTTGAAGAATATTTCGCACTTTGCTTATTTTGATTAAACATAATACAAGAAATTGAAGTTTCGCTGACATTAATTACTATCAAATTAGTGATTGGATGAGGTAAGATTTGCCGCGAGAATGATCAGGAAGGAACGTTCTGATTGGTCGTTTAGATCAACAGCCAATCAGAATTAAGCTGTTCCCGCGCGAATAAAGGAGTGGGCAGAGAGGAGAGTACCTTGGGAGGGTCGCATGCTAGCCGGCCTACGGATAACACGATGTTAGATGGCTCCTTAAAAATACTCTGTAAGGTGAGGAAATAGTGAGCTAATTTCGTGACTGAAGCAACTGGAGTTAATGAAAGTTCGGGAGATATGAGCGTGTGAACTTTCTGGTCGTAGTAACAATTCCGCGAGGCGTGTTTCCTGCAATGTACGGAATATTTTGGCGAGCACTTCTTACGAAGAAGACCACTGAAACGACCGAATGTTTAACTCGCGAATAGTTGTAGGTCTGTGACTGGTAGAACGTGAAAATTAGTCGGGTCGGACTTGCTAAAATTCTGGCTGCTTTTTGAGTGACTATTTCTTATACAGACACTGAACTTTCAATAATAACGTTTCACCCTATTAAATACGATTTGATAGCCATTTCATGTGTTTCAACATAAGTAAAAGACAGAGTTAATCTAATTTTAAACGCGTTTCTGGAAGTACACTGAATATCCCGAACGCCCGATTTTTTAATCATGAAGTTTCAGGAACTGACTTTCAACTAGTCACGCGGCATCTGTGTGGTAGGTATTAGGTAGTGGTTTCATCGACGCTGATTTATTCTGCGCAGCCGCACTCTGGAAGGCATTGACTTCGTAAGACGCTTGACAGTGTAAACAATTTAAGCTTCTACATCAATGGAATCAAAAAATACGGCCATTTATGCCGCATACGTACCCGATATGGCTGAATTGTCTGTGTACGTAAGTTAAGTTCGCACACAACCTCAGTACGCGATTCCTACTCGAACTTATACGGATTTCTTTTTTGCTATCATGTTGTTCTTGACTTTTATCTTAAACGCCTTTTAAATTTACTATTGTATTTTTGAAATAGCTTCTTTCTGTTGTTTCTTAGTTCTTATTTTTGTAAACCATAATGTTGTTGAGTGATTTTTCCAGAAGAACACGAATACTTATTTCTTTATCCTATCCTCATTCACTCCGACTGAGGTAGGTGGCACAGTGGTTAGCACACTGGACTCGCATTCGGGAGGACGACGGTTCAAACCCACGTCCAGCCATCGTGATTTAGGTTTCCCGTGACTTTCTTCAATCGCTTCTGGCAAATGCCGGGGTAGTTCCTTTTAAAAGGCGCGGCCGACTTCCTTCCCCATCCTTCCCTAATCCGATGGGGCCGATGACCTCGCTGTTTGCTCCCCTCTTCCAACTGAACCAACCAACCAACCAACCAACCATTCACTCCGTAGAGGTGTCGAGAGGAGATTAATCTTCGTTTAAACAATACTACCGACATTTTTTCCTATATTTTGGCTATCCACGACATTATTTCCCATATTGCAGTCCTCTCTTTATATTACACCTATTATATTTCTGCTAATTCGTCTTTCAAGAAGCTCTACTCTGTCCAGCTTATAGTTCATTGTTAAGCATCCACATGCAAACAAATAGGCTGGTTTTACCACTGTGACGCAGTGTTTAAGTTTTGTATTACGTTGGTGCATACGTAGCGTCTTTGTTTTGCAATGTGTTATTCTGGTTGCTGGGGGTTTATTTATCGATTATCATTTTAAATTTGTAGTTCAGTGTTGCTATTTGAGTTTAAAAAAAGGCTGTGTCTTGTGATGCGTCTGGCATGGTCCAGATGCACAATCTGACAAACAAATAAAACAAGGGATTGCTTGCAGGGGAAAAATTTTCTTCGGCGCTGAAAGCTTGCTGTGTCCAAACTAGATTACACAGAATTGGTAAAATTTTCTTAGATGACAAGAAATTTAAAACCTCGCTAGGCCGTTCTGTTCAGATACGAAAGTTTTCCTTTCTAGATTTTACTATGTGAATCTCAGTAAGAAGAGACACCACGCATTCATATAATTAATCCGCAACCACGAGTGCAGATGCACATTTACGTTCGACTTTCGGCGGCAGTCTAAAAATAGCGAGCGTGCAGGACATGCTACAGGGGCTGCGGACAGGTGGTGCTAGATGGGGGTGTGGGTCGGCCGTGAGGCGTGCCGAGGTAGTCCGCGCAGGTGCCCCAGACACTTTGTCCAGGTGGCGCAGCGGTTAGCGTAACTGCTTCATAAGCAGGAGATCCTGGGCTCGAGTCCCGGTGGGGTACGCATTTTCACGCGTCGCCGCCGACTCCACATAAAGTCCCGATGTACCTGACAACAGTACTTCCTTCCCTTTCGTTTCCTTTCTCCCCCCCCCCCCCCCTCCACCTTCAATTTATAGAACAGTTCGCTACTCCTCGCTGCCGTACTCCGCATCCATCCGACCAGTGATCGGTCGTGTTCGTTGTTAGCGCACAGAGCGGAAGGCCCGCTCGGAATTCAACTCGAGGTGACGATTTGACAAACCAGAGCACTCCCTGACAGTTCTTCCTGGAATTTAGAGTTCGCGGTTGGCTACGAAATGGGTCGACGCCTTGAGCGCCACCCATCTCATTTTCCGAAGCGAATATCGCGCGTTTCTCGGCGGCACTGCAGTCAGTGAGTAAGTGAGTGAGTGAGTGAGTGACGTGCTAGCAATGGGGCTGCTCACCCATCAGTGTATGAAGTCGCCGCCGCCTGCTGCTGCTGCTGCTCGTCCACGGGAATACGTCACCGAACCGACAGCAGCGCGTGACACCAGCCTGTGTGCAGGCACGGCCTTATTTGCGGGTTTGTGCGCGTCACACCCTGCCACGAGACAGGTCACCTCCAGAACCAGCCGTGCAGCAGCTCGCCCTCCCGAGTCATCGCGAGTAACGAGAGGAGCGGCCGAGTTGAACTCCACAGCGGGCCGCCTCAAGGACCCGCCACACCAGCGCCTCTTCTTGAGCCGACCTTGCTCAGACATCTGCACAAATTATAAAAGTCGATGTACGTGTCTACGTACACTATGTGATCGGAAGTATCCGTACACCTGGCTGAAAATGACTTACAAGTTCGTGGCGCCCTCCATTGGGAATGCTAGAATTCAATTGGTGTTCACCCACCCTTAGCCTTGATGACAGCTTCCACTCTCGCAGACATACGTTCAATCAGGTTCTGGAAGGTTTCTTGGTGAATGGCAGCCCATTCTTCACGGAGTGCTGCACTGTGGAGAGGTATCGATGTCGGTCGGTGAGGCCTGGCACGAAGTAGGCGTTCCAAAACATCCCAAAAGTGTGCTATAGGATGCAGGTCAGGACTCTGTGCAGGCCAGTCCATTACAGGGATGTTATTGTCGTGTAACCACTCCGCAACAGCCCGTACATTATGGACAGGTGCTCCACCCTGTTGAAAGATGCAATCACCATCTCAGATTTGCTCTTCAACAGTGGGAAATAAGGTGCTTGAAAAACATCAATGTAGGCCTGTGCTGTGATAGTCTCACGCAAAACAATGTGGGGTGAAAAGCACGACCACACCGCAACACCACCACCTCCGAATTTTACTGTTGGCAGTACAGACGCTGGCAGATGACTTACACCGAGCTTTCGCCATACCCACGCCCTGCCATCGGATCGCCACATTGTGTACCGTGATTCGTCACTCCACACAACGTTTTTCCAGTACGCTCCTTACACCAAGCGAGGCGTCGTTTGGCATTTACTGGGGTGATGTGTGGCGTATGAGCAGCCGCTCGAGCATCAAATCCAAGTTTTGTCACCTCCCGCCTATCTGTCATAGTACTTGCAGTGGATCCTGATGCAGATGCAATTCCTGTGTGATGCTCTGGATAGATGTCTGCCTATTACACATTGCGACCCTCTTCAACTGTCAGCGGTCTCTGTCAGTCAACAGACTAGGTCGGCCTGTACGCTTTTGTGCTGTACGTGTCCTTTCACGTTTCCACTTCACTATCACATCGCAAACAGTGGACCTAGGGATGTTTAGGAATGTGGAAATCTCGCTTACAGACGTATGATACAAGTGAGATCCAATCACCTGACCACGGTCGGAGTGCATGAATTCCGCAGAGCGCCCCATTCTGCTCTCTCACTATGTCTAATGACTACTGAGGTCGGTGATGTGGAGTACCTGGCAGTAGGTGGCAGCAGAATGAACCTAACATGAAAAACGTATGTTTCTGTTTGACCACATAGCGCATCTTCGACATCTCTTAAACCACTGGAGCGATTCCAACCAAACTTGGTATACGTATCATTTACTGTCTGGAAGGAATTGCTGTGGGGGTAAAAACCACGCACCGATCAAAGTGGTTGGGATGGGAATGAAAAAGCAGTGCAGGCCATGACGCGAGAATACCCAAACTTTAGTGACCCAGTATTTGAGAACGGGGACAGTTAGAGACATGCAAGAGACTTTAGTTAGTTCTTTACTACTGGTATTCGCACATACCACTGAGTGCTTCAGAAAAATGATATCATTGTACGACAGTGAGGAGGTGCGATGTCATAAACAGTGAGAGGCGTGCAGAGGTACCGTCTCCTGCAGGGCATTTGCTTTTTGGTACTTCGTTGCTACTTCCTCTATTCGCAACACTTTTCGCGGACTGTAGCGATATGTACCACCGGATGTAGCTCCAAAATTATATCATTCTACAGAGCGTAGTTCAGAATATGCGGCGTTATAAACATTAATCTGCGTGAAAATGAAAATTCAGGGCGACATTCGTTAGGGATGCAGATGAAATACGTGAGAAATGTACACTCCTGGAAATTGAAATAAGAACACCGTGAATTCATTGTCCCAGGAAGGGGAAACTTTATTGACACATTCCTGGGGTCAGATACATCACATGATCACACTGACAGAACCACAGGCGCATAGACACAGGCAACAGAGCATGCACAATGTCGGCACTAGTACAGTGTATATCCACCTTTCGCAGCAATGCAGGCTGCTATTCTCCCATGGAGACGATCGTAGAGATGCTGGATGTAGTCCTGTGGAACGGCTTGCCAGCCATTTCCACCTGGCGCCTCAGTTGGACCAGCGTTCGTGCTCGACGTGCAGACCGCGTGAGACGACGCTTCATCCAGTCCCAAACATGCTCAATGGGGGACAGATCCGGAGATCTTGCTGGCCAGGGTAGTTGACTTACACCTTCTAGAGCACGTTGGGTGGCACGGGATACATGTGGACGTGCATTGTCCTGTTGGAACAGCAAGTTCCCTTGCCGGTCTAGGAATGGTAGAACGATGGGTTCGATGACGGTTTGGATGTACCGTGCACTATTCAGTGTCCCCTCGACGATCACCAGTGGTGTACGGCCAGTGTAGGAGACCGCTCCCCACACCATGATGCCGGGTGTTGGCCCTGTGTGCCTCGGTCCTATGCAGTCCTGATTGTGGCGCTCACCTGCACGGCGCCAAACACGCATACGACCATCATTGGCACCAAGGCAGAAGCGACTCTCATCGCTGAAGACGACACGTCTCCATTCGTCCCTCCATTCACGCCTGTCGCGACACCACTGGAGGCGGGCTGCACGATGTTGGGGCGTGAGCGGAAGACGGCCTAACGGTGTGCGGGACTGTAGCCCAGCTTCATGGAGACGGTTGCGAATGGTCCTCGCCGATACCCCAGGAGCAACAGTGTCCCTAATTTGCTGGGAAGTGGCGGTGCGGTCCCCTACGGCACTGCGTAGGATCCTACGGTCTTGGCGTGCATCCGTGCGTCGCTGCGGTCCGGTCCCAGGTCGACGGGCACGTGCACCTTCCGCCGACCACTGGCGACAACATCGATGTACTGTGGAGACCTCACGCCCCACGTGTTGAGCAATTCGGCGGTACGTCCACCCGGCCTCCCGCATGCCCACTATACGCCCTCGCTCAAAGTCCGTCAACTGCACATACGGTTCACGTTCACGCTGTCGCGGCATGCTACCAGTGTTAAAGACTGCGATGGAGCTCCGTATGCCACGGCAAACTGGCTGACACTGACGGCGGCGGTGCACAAATGCTGCGCAGCTAGCGCCATTCGACGGCCAACACCGCGGTTCCTGGTGTGTCCGCTGTGCCGTGCGTGTGATCATTGCTTGTACAGCCCTCTCGCAGTGTCCGGAGCAAGTATGGTGGGTCTGACACACCGGTGTCAATGTGTTCTTTTTTCCATTTCCAGGAGTGTATTTGATACGTGCGTATGCGAGCAATCATAAAGTTCTGGAACGATGTCGGTCAAATTTCGTACACATATTAGTTACAGTACGGAAACATACTGTAGGGCTAAGAACCACGAGCCTACTGCTGGGGTTAGCGAGAAAACATTGAGAGAGAAGGGAAGACGTGGAGATAGGAGGAGGAAGAGACAGACAGTGATAGTGGAGGCAGAAATGGGCACAGATAGGGGAGAGGAGGATGTAGACAGGAACAGGGGAGGAAGGCACAGGCAGGCAGATGGGGGACGAGGAAATGGACGGAGAAAAAGAGAAGATGAACAGGGACAAGGGGGGAGGGGAGATGGAGACACGGGGAGGCAGCCCAGACTGACGGCCTGAAGTGATTTTCCGGCGTGTCGCTGTGTTTCGTAGGAGGGCCGTGTGGTTGTCAATCCCGCGTCCGGCCATCCTGATTTAGGTTTCCCGTGATTTCCCTAAATCGCTCCAGGCAAATACTGGGATGGTTCCTTTGAAAGGGCACGAGCGACTTTCTTTCCCATCCTTCTCGAGACCGATGACTTCGCTGTCTGGTCTCTTCCCCCAAACAATCCAATCCAATCCAAATGCGTGTGGTTGTCATCTGTGGCGCCCTTACACTGCAGCGGTACATCGACGATATTCTACTCCCCGTTTAGGGGCAAGCCATCGTGGGCTCATATTTCAGTAAGATAATGTCCTCATTGGAGGGTAGCGTGTAGGGTAAAAATCGTAGAGGGAGACCAAGAGAGAATACCCTTAGCAGATTCAGGAGGATGTAGGTAGCAGTAGGTACTGGGAGATGAAGAAGCTTGCACAGGATAGAGTAGCATGGAGAGATGCATCAAACCAGTCTCAGGACTGAACACAACAACAACAACAACAACAACAACAACAATGCCCTCCCGCCCTGTGAGAGAGTTTCCACCGCTTGCCAAACCCTACCTTGGCCAGCAAGGTCGCGGAATCTCTCTTTGTAGCATTATGGGCAAAGCCCTCGAACCAGCTGGGAATTTTGGAGATCTAACGCACTAGTCGGTCAACATTTGGCACGATATCTGTCACGAGGAGATCCAACAACTCTATCAATCAATATCAAGCCGAAAAGATGCTTGGATAACGGCGAGAGGCGGACCAACCGACTTTTTGAATCCCATGCTGTGGAACATATGACTGGGAAAGACCCACCACCTCTACAAACAGTTCCCGCAGTTAGGAAGACGAGCGATACAGTGAGACAAATTTTAGTGAAAACTGCTTTTCGCTAAACACGCGCGGCGAAACATCACCAGGAACAACGTTCGCCTTCTTTTCAAATCCGCCATCAAATCAAAATTTCCGTGGGATACGTCAGACACGGTTTGACAAACATGTAAGACAAATCCACACACTGCCAAATAATTTGACGAAACTAGTGAAGTTTTACAAACTGTTTGATCGTTTACAGAGGCCATCAAGGCCGCACAACTTCCTTCCCTCCCCTCTAGTGCCCTCCCGTTAGCCGTGGCTCAGCGACGGGCGTGTGTGCTGGCTGTTCCGCCCCCCCCCCTCCCCCCTTTTATGCACGGTTAATCGCCGCAGCACAGCTCCGAGCACCGAATCTCGTCGGCTGCAGACTCGCAAGTTCGGCTCTCGCTAATGACGCCCCCGCATTCTGCGAGTGCAGCGCGAGAGTCGGCTCGCTACTAGCAGCTCCAGCCCACCCCCTCCCCGCGACTTCTTTCAGCCGAGTAAAACACACCCCTCCCCGAGCCTTCACGGGTTCTACGCTGACGCCGGCGCAGGTAGCGCAGCGTGCTAAGCGCAGCTGATGAATACCGGGCGGACTTCTCTCTCACACTCGAATCTGCCTGACTGAATGTGCTGTAAGGGCTGTGCCTGCGATTACAGCACCGCGGGAGGTGGGAGAAGAAGGAAAAAAAAAATCGTTCTACGGGTTGAACCGCGGAGCGAGCCATGGAATTCGCCGCCGCGCAGTGGCCTTCCATCCGAGAAACTGCGTTAATTTATTTTTCTTCCCATTTCCTTTTTTAACCGACATCACGTCCGCTGGGTTTGCAAGTCCGCAACCGGATGAGTTCGTAGTAGACCGTAGCAAGAGGTGGTTCAAAATGTCAAATGGTTCAAATGCCTCTGAGCACTATGGGATTTAACATCGGAGGTCATCAGTCCCCTGTAACTTAGAACTACTTAAACCTAACGAACCTAAGGACATCACACACGTCCATGCCCGAGGCAGGATTCGAACCTGCGACCGTAGCAGTCGCGCCTAGAACCGCTCGGCCACCGCGACCGGCTCAAAATTTCACGAAAGTAGCCTCACCGCGGCCACATTTACACCATTGTAAAGACACTGAGTGAAAAATATCGCCACACCAAAGTAATTACTAATGTAGAGTAATGAAATTTCGGAAATACGTTTGTCCAGGTAAGATAATTCTCTAAGTTACGAACATTGCAAGATCACATATTAATGTAAGCGCAAGGTAAGCCATTGCAAATGAGAAATGCTGGTACACTAATAATCGATGTAACCGGCAGAATGTTTAATGCAAGCATGCAAGCGCGCGTGCACTGTAAGTTTGTGGGATCGAGTTCATGCCTGTTGTACTCGGTCGGTCAGCACAAGGACGGCTAACGCTGGCTGTGCATGAAGCTGGAGTTGTCGTCCAACGGTGGCCCACATGTGATCGACTGGACAGAGATCTGGTGATCGAGCAGGTCGAGGGAACATGTCTACCCTCTGTAGAGCATGTTGGGTTACAATAGCGGTATGTGGGTGAGCGTTATCCTGTTGGAAAACAGCTCCTGGAGTGCTATTCATGAATGGCAGCACAATAGGCCGAATCACCAGATTTATGTTCAGTTTTGCAGTCAGGGTGTGTGGGATAACCACAAGAGAGCCCCTACTGCCATACAAAATCGCGCCCTAGACCATAACTCCAGGTGTAGGTCCGGTGTGTCCAGGGAGGAGACAGGTTGGCTGCAGCCCCTCAACTGGCCGCCTCTTAACCAACACATGGCCGTCACTGGAAACGAGGCAGAACCAGCTTTCAACAAAGAACTCAACAGACCGACACTCTGCTCTCCAGTGAGCTCTCGCTTGGTTTCACTGAAATCGGAAATGGGTGCGGTTTGGGGCAGTGGAATGCACGTTACAGGGCGTCTATCCGTCAAGTAACCGATTTGTAACAGTTCTTTGTGCTCAAATTGCTGCTACAGATGCAGTACGACGTACCAGAGCCATACGCCGAACGAGCTGGTCTCCCCTCTTGGTAGAGCCACGTGGCCGTCCGCAGCCCGGTCTTTTTGCGACCGTACCTTCCGCTGACACCCGCTGGCAGCAGTCATGTACAGTGGCTACATTCCTGCCAAGTCTTGCTGCAACATCTCAGAAGGAACATCCAGACCTCGTTCAAACTCTGTGAGGTGTTGATAATGGCGTGTTTGTCGACTTAAGGATGCAGGGTAGGCGGCCTGAGTGGACGAGAAGTTCTAGGCGCTACAGTCTGGAACCGCGCGACCGCTACGGTCGCAGGTTCGAATCCGGCCTCGGGCATGGATGTGTGTGATGTCTTTAGGTTAGTTAGGTTTAAGTAGTTCTAAGTTCTAGTGGACAGATGACCTCAGAAGTTAAGTCCCATAGTGGTCAGAGCCATTTGAACCATTTTCATACGGTTAAAGTATAAACGGTGGCGAAATCGAATTTTTTTTTACGACTTTATTAAATTCTATAGTCTTTCCTGATTACGTTGATATACACATTATATGGTTTCAAATTAAAATGACATATATATACCAAATTTTAAAGTTATGGTCATGTATGCTGACACGCCCCCTTTATTTCCGTTACAGAATCTAGTGTTATTTCGAACACAACTGTGAACTTTCTGTTTACAGCGATAATACGTATGCTACTTTGTATATATCGGTAACAGTGCAGGTTTATAGTGTCTCCAAATGATTATCTTCGCTAGTATTTACAACGCTGTGAGTAGTACTGAACTCTTGGTCTACTCTCTACACGCTCCGCCCTTTTGCAGTTTCCCAATTATTGTTCCCCGAATGAAGTCTTCCAGATATTGCCTCCAATGAAGTAGACGACCACCACAGTGCACGGTAACTAGTCACTGGCAGACACACACAGTGTCTTTTTTCCCGTTGCTTTATTTGCATCGCGTTGCGGTGCCGCCCCCATGTGACCCCACGCCATCTGTCGTCCAGCTTTCTGCGCTGGACTGGGAGACCTCTGGCAACACGCTGCCCTCCCACGCTTTCATTCATTGCCACCGACTAGTTAGTACGTTTACTTTATTTCCTCGTCCTTAAGGTTTGCAGAGCAGTGTATTGTTAATTTATAAACTACATAAATTACTATGTTATGAGTCCTCGACACACTGCGTATAATAAGGGCAAGATTAGTTTGCCGCTGGCCCGCAAGTACTGATCGTTAAAAGCCGGCACCATTCGTGTCGACTGTTCTCTGTTTGAGGCTGCTGCCGCTCTCAGCGAATCCAGAGGTGTGGCACTGTACTTGCCTGACAAATTGTTGCTGTGTTGACTGTGCTTCATCGATTAATAACAATAGCTGTACTCACATCTAAATGTATTATGATACACGATCACGGATGTTTCCTAAATGTTTTGAATGTCATTTTCTGTTATGCATTACAACCCCCCTCATTTAATTTCATATTCCTTGCTGCAGATGTGCACCACATTTGAACATGACCGTATCTATAATGCACATTCACGAATCTATAGCACCTGGGCGTTAAAATTTATACCATACCCGCTTGTCAGCGCGAATCACGCACGCTCGTGGGTTATCAATACTGGAAGACGGACCGTAAAAACGCCGGCCGGAGGGGCCGTGCGGTTCTAGGCGCTGCAGTCTCGAACCCAGCGACCGCTACGGTCGCACGTTCGAATCCTGCCTTGGGCATGGATGTGTGTGATGTCCTTAGGTTAGTTAGGTTTAATTAGTTCTGTGTTCTAGGCGACTGATGACCTCAGAAGTTAAGTTGCATAGTGCTCAGAGCCATTTGAACCATTCTGAACGGTAAAAACATTCCCTCTCCCAGATCTTCCTACAACGTGGTGGGCGCCACCCCGCCTGTCCATGAGGTAAGCGAATAACTTTGCTATCGGCTGAATTCATCAACGTTAACTGAAATAAAGCACGTCTTAAAATATTATTGCCTCTGCATTTTTTCCCCTTTTTACTGAGCAGAAATTCTACGCTCTAACTCTTAACGTTAGCTGACTTTTTCAAGTTCGGCTGCTACTTGCTAGAAGAATGTATTGTAAACTACGGCTGATACTATAAAGTAAGGCTGAGATCCGCAAGCTGCAGTTTGCCGACCACTGCTTTGCACAGAAAACCTCTAAGGAAGGAGACCTGTCACCATATTCCCACCGAATGGTAAAACTCTTGTCTTGATCGCAAAAGTTATTTTATGTGACATATGGTGGCACGTTTCGGGAGAACCCCATCATCAGATATGTGGCGTCAAATGTAGCAAATAAGTTTGAAGTCTGATGTAATGACTGATGATCTCGATGTGACAATGATTAGCACCTACTACGCCATAAATGTCACTTGTTCCTCGTAATCGTAATAAACGCCTCTGCTCCGGTCATTCCATATTTTTAAACAAATGTGTGCAGAGTGACAATTACTGAACTATATGAAATTAAACCGTCGTAACTTCTGAACGGTTTGCGTTAGGACGTTGGAACTGCACGGCTGGCAGAGGCACATAATGGAAATTAGTATGCGCATGCGTGGTTTCGTTTAGTGGAGAAGCTCAGTTTCATTTCAATGGGTTCGTCAATAACCAAATATAGCGCATTTGGGCGACCGAGAATCCGCATTTCGCGATCGAGAAGTCTCTTCACGCTCAACGGGTGACCGTGTGGTTTGCAGCGTCCAGTCACGGAATAATCGGTGCGATATTCCTTGATGGCACGATGACTACCGAACGGTATGTGAACCTTTTTGATACGTGATTTCATTCCCGTTATCTAGAGTTTCCTAATTTCGACAAGATGATCACCAATTTAGTATTCGAGGGCAGCGTGGAGGGTAAAAATCGTAGAGGGAGAAAAAATGGTTCAAATGGCTCTGAGTACTATGGGACTTAGCATCTCAGGTCATCAGTCCCCTAGAACTTAGAACTACTTAAACCTAAGGAGATCACACACATCCATGCCCGAGACAGGATTCGAACCTGCGACCGGAGCGGTCGCGCGGTTCCAGAGTGAAGCGCCTAGAACCGCTCGGCCACCAGCGGCCGGCGTAGAGGGAGATCAAGAGATGAATACACTAAGAAGATTCAGAAGGATGTACGTTGCAGTAGGTACTGGGAGATGAAGAAGCTTGCACAGGATAGAGTAGCATGGAGAGCTGCATCAAACCAGTCTCAGGACTGAAGACCACAACAACAACAACAACGTGGTGAAGACGGAGGTCGACCCCGTCGGAGCAGGAGAGCGTTTTATATCCTGGAGCAGCACTTCGTGGACCGCGTTCTCGCTCTGCGGTACCCAGAGGCCAACTACTCCTTTCTGTGGGGCTACATTAAGGACCAGATATATAGCAATAACCCCAAAACCATTGCCATTCAAGAGGTCATTGACAGCATCGATGTTCCGACACTTGAGTGGGGCGCGGAGAGTTTCGCTATTCGTCTGCGCCACATCAAATGGTTCAAATGGCTCTGAGCACAATGGGACTTAACATCTGAGGTCATCAGTCCCCTAGAACTTAGAACTACTTAAACCTAACTAACCTAAGGACATCACACACATCGATGCACGAGGCAGGATTCAAACCTGCGACCGTAGCGCGCGGTTCCAGACTGTAGCGCCTAGAACCGCTCGGCCACTCCGGTCGTCTGCGCCACATCGTCGCCAATGATGCAGGCATATCGAACGTGTCATCGCCTAAATCCGAATGCCTGTAGTGATGTTTACGTGTTTAAAAAGTGTGTAGAAGCTGTAGTTTGTAACTAATTTACTTTTTTTCATATAGTTCAATAATTGTCATCTTGTATTTACCGATTTATTTGTAATTTCTGTTTTGACGTTCCACGTCAGTTTTGCAGCATGTTTGCAATGTTGCAGCTACGACCTTATTAGCACACTTCGGTTTCTTTACTAAAATTTTCTTTGATGTGTAAGTTAAACAGTACATGTAGGTTTTTCACGTACTTCCGTCATACAACAACTACCGTGATGAGAGGCATTGCTGTCGGTGACGCCAGCTACTGGTGAAGTTGTTTAGCTTGCATCATGTCGAACTGCGCGTGGAATACTGAATGGAGTGATTCTTTTGATTTTAATGGGTGTGTTTCTCAGTTTTACTGCTTTCTTGCAATCTACTCCTTTCAGTTTCTTTTCTTGTGTGGTATGTTTCATGCAACACACTTGATGATAATGCTCTCCCGAAAGGCACCTTAAAATGATGAATAACATTATTATGGCTAGCAAGATGTAGGTGTCGCTAGCGCAAAACTGAGGCATACTTCTGGGGGAAAAAAAAAATAGTGCACCTGGAAATGCGACGTCGATTTTGATCCCATGACAGCATGCGCCACCTGGGAGAAAGTACATGTACTGAGAATAGTTTCAACGTCGTTCGCCAACAGGCGGGGTAGTGGCTAAGGCACCCGAGCGGCCACCTGTGTGGAGTGCTCACAGGCAGAAAGTTCAGTGTGGTGCAAGCGTGTAAAGCAAGGAGGTGACCGTGCCACGGAGACGCGCTCGTGCTTCCTACAGCTGACTGAACGAGTTTGAGAGGGGCCAAATTGTGCTCTTCTGAGTGGCGGGATGGTCCTCTCCGAGAACTGCAACACGAGTTGGACGTGCGGCGTCAGTTGTGCAACGGTGCTGGTACCAGTGGTCGCGTGGACACTGTCACACCTGTAGACCAGGTTCTGGACGTCCACGCAGCACGTGGACGTCCAGGGTGGTCGTGGTGTATGGGAAGCATTAGCAGTACATTACGAGGTGTGGCTAGAAAAAAACCGGACTAGTACTGGTGAAACAATAAAACGAATGCAATAAGGCTGAAAGTCGCGTGGCCTGTCACGTGACTCTCGCTCCGCCTACTGCTCGAGTTTCATCTGCCTCCTGCACTCAGTCTGCCCGTGGCGTCTGTTTTAAGTAGTTGACGTTTTGTCTGTGCGTCGGAAAATGTTGAGTGTACAGAAAGAACAGCGTGTTAACACCAAATTTTGTTTCAAACTAGGAAAATCTGCAAGTGAAACGTTTGTAATGTTACAACAAGTGTACGGCGATGATTGTTTATCGCGAACACAAGTGTTTCAGTGGTTTAAACGATTTAAAGATGGCCGCGAAGACACCAGTGATGACACTCGCACTGGCAGACCATTGTCAGCAAAAACTGATGCAAACATCGAAAAAATCGGTAAACTTGTTCGACAAGATCGCCGTTTAACAATCAGAGCAGTGTCTGAGTTAACAGGAGTTGACAAGGAAAGTGTTAGGCAGATTCTTCATGAAAGTTTCAACATGAACAAAGTGTGTTCAAAAATGGTTCCAAAGTGTCTCACAATTGAACAGAAGGAACGCCGAAGAATGATTTGTTCTGACATCCTGGAAAACATTGAAAGTGATCCCACCTTCTTACAAAATGTTATTACTTGCGATGAATCGTGGTTTTTTACTTACGATCCCGAAACTAAACGCCAATCGATGCATTGGAAAACTCCTGGTTCTCCACGACAAAAAAAAGCACGAATGTCAAAATCGAAATTCAAGGTAATGATGATTGTTTTTTTTTGACATCAAAGGGATTGTGCACATTGATTGGGTACCAGAGGCACAAACAGTGAATCAGCATTACTACATTAGCGTCCTGGCTACCCTACGTGAGCGAGTACGGTGGAAACGGAACGATTTGTGGAGAAAAAAGTCATGGATCCTTCACCAAGACAATGCCCCAGATCACAGTGCGTTGTCAGTGAAGACGTTTTTGGCAAAACACTCCCATCTTAGATCATCCACCCTACTCACCTGATTTGGCCCCCTGTGACTTTTTTCTTTTCCCTAAAGTCAAGTCAGCTTTGAAAGGAACTAGATTTGAGACTGTTGAAGCAGTAAAAGAAAAAGCGACGGAAGTAATGTATGGACTTACCGAAAATGATCTGCAGCATTGCTATGAACAGTGGAAAATTCGTATGGAGCGGTGTAGAGACCGAGGAGGAGAGTACATTGAAGGAGATAACATGAAATTGTAAATAAATGTTTTTTCCAGCATCAGTCCCGTTTTTTTCTAGCCGCACCTCGTATGCAGCTGCTACAGCACAGACAACAAGGGTTGTGAGGCCATACGAAGTGTTGTGAGCCGGTTTAAGCAGCGGGACTACGGCCATCGTACACCTCCAGCCCGTCTACCACTCAGCGGACAGCACCAACTGGCGGTGTCGGACAGTCACTCGGAAGATCGAATGGCGCGCTGTCACCTTCAGCTATGAAAGCAGACACCGGCTGCACGCGTGACTGCTGCGCACCGGTCTACTTGTAACTTTTATTTTTACACGAAATATTGCTTTTAAACCTTCCGCTTGAGCGACTTCCATTTGTGTCCCCTCCAGTATCAATTTACAGCGTCGTTCGTCCGAGACACACTGGCCCCACCCCTGGGCTTATGGTCTGCAGTGTCATAAGCTACAACTCTCGTTCACCTTTCGTGGTTCTGGAGGGGACGCTGTCCAGCGCTCGGTACGTGCGCAGTGTTGTTAGTGCTGTTCTTTTGCCGTTCTTGCAACAGGAATGTGATGTCTTGTTCCAGCAGGATAACGCTCGTCCACACACTGCCCACATAACTCAACGTGATCTCCAGCACGTGCAGCAGCTTCGCCGGTCAGCAGGTTCTCCAGACTCGTCTCGAATGCAGAAAGTCTGCGATTTGAAGGAATGAGAAGTGACTCGTGCGATTCGTCAACTGATAACCCTTACAGAACTACGTCAACAGGTCGAGCAACCGTAGGAGGACAATATTCTCCACGGGTACCATCGACTCGATGCCTGCATTACCGCCCGTGGAGGCTGCGCCACGTACGAAACGGGCGTTTCACTCCTGATTCCTCAAAACTGCTTGTGCTATTGATCTGTAAATGTCATCATTTCGTGCGCTCCATAATCACTGTTGGAACATTAAATCTTGAGTGAACTGGAAACCTCTAAGAGGACTTGTTGATTTTCTTTTCCGGCAGTGCAATTGGGTAGAAAAGCTGAAATTGCAAGGTAGTGTGCCTGAAATGGTGGGAAGCGCTGGACGCCACGAACTGGAACCGGCAACGGCGAGACACGTCACAGCCAGGTGCCGCAGGGTTCGCATCTGGACAGTAGCGTGGGTACGGGCGTAGGTGTGGTGTGTGTGTGGGTACGGGGGCACTGTGGCAGAGGCTCCGGCACGTTGGCCGAATAAAGTGGACGGCTGCGGGCGACCTACGTCACGCGGAAAGCGGTACCAGGGGGCCCTGAAAAAAGCGGGACAGCAATCCGCGACGTGGAACGGCGATGCTGACAGTCGGCCCGGGCGGGGCAGGGTCGGCTCTCAGTGAGGACAGGCGGCGTCTCGGGTTGCGACCGCGAACAAAGCAGGCGACACAGCGCGAGCAAAACACAGACCGCAGCAGCGAGGCCGGGCTGCGGCGGCGCAACAACACGACCGTCTGTGTGTACACTGTGTAAGAGAGCGCCCACGTCCACTGTGCTGAGCGATTCTCAGCCGTATTTTACACCGAAGCACCACAGAAACTGGTATAGGCATGCGTATTCAAATACAGAGATTCGTAAACAGGAAGAATTCGGCGGTGTGTTGTCTCACCATTCAGTTAGACATTTAAAGTGAAAGGGTGAAATAATTTTTTCAAAAAAATGTGGAATTTGATGTGCCCTATCGTCATAGCGGTGCCAAAATAGGGTAGTGCGATATTCGTGTAACCGTACGCATTGTAATAGGGACATCAAAATAGGAAGAGAAAAGGCGTTAGTGCTGCAGTGACTGGGAAATTCAGTGAGTGTAAAAATCAGTTTGCTTACAAACTACTCGTGCGTCGTATCGTAAGTATTGGTGAAGTGTGTGAGCCACATGCCACATAAGACTTTCCTAACGGGATAATAAACGTATACAAAGAAGGCCATAGCAATGGTCACAAGTTTGCTTCACGCATGGGAGGGTGTTACGAACATGAAGAAAAATAGTTTAAATGGCTCTGAGCACTATGGGACTTAACTTCTGAGGTCATCAGTCCCCTAGACTTAAAACTATTTAAACCTAACTAAGGACATCACACACATCCATGCCCGAGGAATAATTCTAACCTGCGACCATAGCGGCCGCGTGGTTCCGGACTGAAGCGCCTAGAACCTCTCGGCCACCGCGGCCGGCTGGACATGAAGAAAAACCTGAAGTGGCAGACGCAGTCCCTACAACCCTACTTAAAAACTGAGATGAACAGTATTGTCGAGTGGAGAAGCTAGAGGTATACTTCAGCCGGCTGCGTATGGGAAAGATGAGTTCAGACTGGTTACAGTGCATACAGATCCATTTCCCCCCCTCCTTACGCTAAGGAAACCCGGAGGAGTCGTAATAACTGGTCCGATGGGAACACCTTTGTGGATGTCGATTTAGGTGTAGATCACTGCTGTGTACGGGTGGCAGAGATACTAACAGTGCGGGGAGCGAGGGGGGGAGGAGCATCGAGAATTAAGGTAATGTAGATGCTGGAGTAAATACGCCAGCTGTTTTGGTGCAGCCTGGCGCCACTGTCGCTGATTTGGGGAGCGAACGATGAGCCCCAAGAGGCGAGGGCTTATCAGGGCTGGAGGACGTCGGCAGCTGCCCGCAAGACAATGCGTGCCTCCTTGTGTACAGGGACGGTTTACAAAAAACAATGCAGGCAGCGGCAGCCAGAGAGAGCTGGGGCGGCCACTTTTTGTGTCTAGCGAGGAGTGGGGCACACACTGCTCCCGTCCCCCCCTGTGAGCCCGTACTGGCTCCCCGTGCGGGCAGGTCGCGCGTTGTGCCGGCGAGACCCCTGCCGTAACGGTCGCCACCTCCAGAAACCTGCCACGCACTCGCTCTTCCCACAGGGCGGTGCAGTCTGCTGCCGATGGCGTCCCTGCAGCAGGTCCGCAAGGCTCAGTGTCGGGACCTAGCTAACGTAACCCGCAGCACGCAGCACAAGTGGAGGCAGATGTCGTCCTAACGCCTCTGTTACCCAGACTGCTTTCAAAGACACGACCGTACAGAATAGGTTCTGAAAAACACGGCACACCACGAAGGAATTACCCGAATGGAAAAGAAATCGATAGATCTGATGTATGTATATAGACAAACAACTGAAAAAATGGATGAATTGTTCAAGAGAGAGAGAGAGAGAGAGAGAGAGCGCTCCACAAACTGAAGAAGGCATTAACGCGTTGGGCCACCTCCGGCCCTTCTCCAAGCAATTACTCAGCTTGACACTGATCGATAGGTTCGTTGGATGTCCTCCACAAAGATATCGTGCCAAATTCTGTCCAATTGGGGCGTCAGAACGTCAAAATCATGATCTGGTTTGAGTACCAAACGTCCTCAACTGTGGGAGATTGGACGATCTTGCTGGCCGAGGTAGGTTTTGGCGACCACGAAAACAAGCAGTACGAACTCTCGCCGCGTACGAGCTCGCATTATCTCGCTGAAATGAAAGCCCAGGATGGCTTGCCGTGAAGCGCAACAAAGAGGAGCGCTGTGCTGTAAGGATGTTGCGGATGATAACCAGAAGCGTTGTGCTATGAACCCAGACCACCACTCCTGCCTGTATCTCGGGTGACAGTCGTCGGATTGGTACCCCAACGCTGTCTGGGGTGTCACAAAGTGTTAGGCCTGGAATGTCATTGACTGGAGTTCAACTGTCCTCTGCGATGACTCCCACTTCGAACTGAGCCCCAATCACCAGCAGAGACGTGTCTGGAGTCCCCCCAAGGCAACAGAGATACCAGCCAGACTGTTGCCTGCCATACGGCCCGACAACCAGAGGTGATGGTTTGCGTTACCATTACTTTCTACAGCAGGACCTCTTTGGTTGACGTCACAGCACCCTTACAGCACAGAGGTACGTTGACGATATTCTGGATCGCGCTTTGTTTCCCATCACGCCTAGCCATCCTGGGCTCACGTTACAGAAAGATAATGCCCTCCTGCTTGATCGATAGATTCGTTGGAAACCCGTCTCTCCCCAGCCGAGATAGTTTGGAGCATTTTGAGCAGGACCCAATGCGAGATTTTGACGATCTGACGCGCCAGTTGGACATAATTTTGGCGCGATATCCCTCAGGGGGACATCCAACAATTCTGGCAATCAATGGCAAGGCGAATAACTGCTTTGCAAAAGGGCCAGAGGTGGACCAACGCTTTATTGACTTGCTCGATTTGTGAATTTCTTTCTCTTTAATAAGTCATCCGAGAAATTGTAATAATTCGTGTGTCTGTACGTCAGAGCTACCGGTTTCCGTCCCATTCGTATAATTCCTTCGTGGTAAGTCGTTTTTCATTGCTCGGAGTGTATCTGGCGGGGAGTGTTTTGAGTGACAGGACCCAGATGGTTCTCCCGGACGGCGACTGGTGGTCAGAGACAAAGCTAAAGTCAGGACTGTGATATGGCTCTTACTTTACTTTTGTCCCTCCACGCACACACAACACCTGTTTGATAGGATGGCCACCTCTCTGACACTGTGCGCTGGAAACGCTATCTTGTAGGCAAAGTGGTTCACTATAGGGGGATTCAGAATTTCTGTTCGGTGCAGTGAATGGCAGCTAGCTTGAAATGTGGATGAATGTATGTTAATACCAATCAATAGGAGATAAATTCCTGTCCCCGTATTTATGGTATCCCCCTTCACTCAGTCACGCCTGTTAAGTATCTGGAACGGGACAAGCACATGAGATCACTTGCAGGGTAGGTGAATGGAAGGGGACGCCGGAAGAGAGCGTTAACCCTCAATTTCGCGAAAATTAGTCTGATCACACTATCTGTTGTAGTTTCAGCTGCACTGCATGCTGATAGCATATAGTTCCATTTGTACTGCGGGAAACGGCTGATGTCTACGTACATTGTTTCGTCTTGTCGTAGTTTTGTTCTTGTGTCTGGACGAAAAGAGTGCCATCTCACAGAGTAAACATCACAATTATGTTGAAATCTTACAATCAAATGAAAAAGACGTGGCTTTGTGGCGAGGTTTGTAACGATGGCTGTGATCCATTTTTATAGGTGCCAGTGTTGCAGATGCTGATTACACGCGTGGGAACACACCAGTTATTGAAAGTGTTTGGCTTAGCATTATGTCGCCACCATTCCAATCTCAAATGGCTTAGGCATAGAATTTAGTAAAATGTTTGGGAATTCGTTACCATTATATGTATCAATGAGTTCTTGTAAAGTTCTTACTTTTTCATTTCACTCCGTTTGAGAGTTATCATTGTTTCGGTGCTAACGTTAAACACTGTGGGTTAGCGCTATTTTTATCCTCAGTTACAAAGGAATCACACAGCCTTCATTCACTGACAGAGGAGAAGGAAGCGGCAGGTTATCACATCCTACACGAAACAGACTATAACATGACAGAAAAGAAGTACTGCTAAGAAGGTAAGAAACAAGCAAGGAAGAAATGAAGGCGGGCCTTTCACAAAGTATAAATGCGGATTAGTTCCTCGACAGTCCGGTGGCCAACTGTGCGGTTGTCTTCTGAAGTGTGACGAAAAAGTGTCCAGCGCCGGAAATGGCGTTTTTCATTACTGTCAGCATATGGCGGACTGTGACAAACAAAACTCATATTTATTTGATCTTACAAAATCACATCCTGTGAGAAGGAGGTACGGTCAAAGCTCGCCACAGTCTTGTCATGAGCAAAAGTCCTACAATTGTTAACATCGACATAGATGGAGAGTTACAGAGTGTGGGTAGAAAGTGTTTTGTCGTTGTCCATGGTCTTGAAAATAATGGGGCGTTAAAAACAAGTCGGCATGACACCCAAAATGATCAGAGGTGAGAACATAAGAATCGTCCAAATCGTACTCCTGAATATCACAGCATTGTGTCATGAGTAGCTCGTAAAGTACTGCGAAGAAAGAAACACTGAGTCTTTCAGTGAATACAAGCAGCTGCTTTGGCGGTCGTACAATATCGTCAGTCCGATGAGCACCGAAGATGAGAAGAGACAGGTCTTTAAAGAAAAAGAGCCGCATCTGAGAAGCGCTGGAGCTTTCGGAATTCAGTGCCGAAGCAAAAGGAAATTCAGAAAACCTGACCTGCGGTAAAGGCTAGTCATACCAAAACAACCGGCGCCCGGCAATCCTCGTTTACGTTTTCCGTGACTCCCCTAAATCGCTGCAGGCAAATGCCGGGATGGTTCCTTAGAAACGACACGGCCGACTTCCTTCCCCACCCTTCCTTAATCCGATGGGACTGATGGTCTCGCTGTTTGGTCGCCTTCCCCAAATGAACCAACCGACCGTACTAAAACTTTCTTGTCGTCGTGCTTACTATTTGCACAACATTTGTATACATAATGTGAGCACGCACGTTCGCGCCACACGTGTCGGTTTCATGTTCGTGCTGGAGAAGAGTGTAGCCGCTAGAGGCAGCGGCGGCAGAGGTAGCTGTTCTCTCAGTTACGTGTACCCGTAATATGTAGACAAAGAGTGAGGACTTTGCTTGTCTCCGCACGTGTCTTTGGAAAAACTGAAACTTGTTTTCTGATGCCTGGGTACAATTTTTTTCATCCGACTTGTGTATGTTTTATGATTATTACATTAATAGTTTCATTGTTATTCTTGTGTTTAGCAACTTCGGTGTATTGTTCTCAGAATGTGATAATAAATGTTACATATTTGCTCTCATAACATTTGCGGATACTTTGTTATGAAGACGGTGCTAACCCACAAAAGTAGGAACAATCTTGGGCAAAATTATGGAACTGTCCAGCGATGTCTCATGCTCTCATGCGTGTAATATGTTACAGAGCTAAACAAACATTGGAACCATTTGCAAAAATCCTTACAGTTAAGTCCATTGACATTTATGATTTTATAAACGTAACGAAACATGTAACATACAGTAGCTCAAAACTGTACTCTTGTGAGTTAGCACTGTCTTCCGCCAACCCCTTCAGTGTAGACTTGGTTTTCTTGGGAGATTAATGGGAATGTGAGGCGCGTCTGTAAAGGAGACCGTGTACATATCGCTCGTATGACCCATTTGACCCATTCCCGAGTACTGCTTGCATGTTCGGGATCCTCGGCAGGTCGGGTTAAAGGGCGACGTGGAAGCAATTCAGACGCGTTCTGGTAGATTTTCATGCCAGTAGTTTCGAATGTGTCAAGGAAACGCCGCGTAAGCTTCTGTTGCGATCCTTGGTTGCATCGAGGCGATCTTTTGGCGGAAAGCAGTTCGAGCAGTTTAGGGGAACAACATTTGCGACAGACTGAAGGGGTTGGCGGAAGTAAGTGCTAACTCACAAGAGCACAGTTTTTGAGTTACTGGTTACTGCATGTTATGTTTTTTTTTTCCAAATGGTTCCAACATTTACGTCGCAAAGAGCTTACGGTTCGTAGGGAGACATACGCGGAATCATTTTTTCGTGGCCACGTGTTCTACTGGCGCAGAGGAGCCAATGTCTAGCACTGCTTCAAAACACCCTCTGCTCTGTACCATGTCAGGATATCGTATTACACGTGTGTCGTTTTCGTCTTGTGTCCTGTCTGTACGGAGATGGCGGGCAGAAGTCGTGTTGAGCGACGACCACATTGTGGAGGGTGAGGGGCAATTTGCTGACGCCACAGGGCGAAGGGAATCTGTTCCTCCGGTGCAGCCACTGTGTCAGCTGCAGTGTCGAGAACGCGCACTCAGTCGCGCGTGTCTGTGTAAGGGGAGGTTTGTCGTGATGTCTGTCTGCTCTCATTTCCTCACCCTACTTGCTCACCAGTGAGACGCCAATATTTTCGGCGTTATTTTTCTATAATTTATTTATTTTACGGACGACTTATTACCCGATGTTGCGACGAGTAGAAATGTGTTTACAGCAGATAAAATACAGAGCATGACTCCACTAACAAAATATTCGACGTGCAGCTCGTGGGAAGTTGTTCCATGACAATAAATGGAGACATTTACGGCTGTGTTGCCGAATGCGGCATTAGGCCACTCTTTTACTGAAAATTGTCCACACCGAGGCCGCCTCTGCAAGGGTGCTTTGTCTCGCCTTCAAGTCTTCCGGATGTCCGCTATTGCTGTTCGCCAAAGAACAAGTGCCGCTGGAGGACGGGCTTTGCGGGGAAGGGGGCGGCGAAGCGGGTGGTACGTTCGCCAGGCAGTTGAAGAAACCGAGGATAAATTTGGAAAGACGAGTAAAGTTCCGAGAGAAGAAGTAAAAGAATTGGCAGTTTGATGTTGACTTGGTGGTTATACGCACAGTTTACAGGGGTCGCGTCACACCGAATCCCTGCGGACGAGAGGAAACGCCGCGCTGGATTAGCCGAGCGGTCTGAGGCGCTGCAGTCACGGACTGTGCTGCTGGTCCCGACCAGAGTCGAGTCCTCCCTCGGGCATGGGTGTGTGTGGTTTTCCTTAGGGTAATTCAGGTTACGTAGTGTGTAAGCTTAGGGACTGATGACCTTAGCAGTTAAGTCCCATAAGATTTCACACACATTTGAACATTTTTTTTTGGAGAGGAAACGCGGACGGGCGTAGCCTCGAAACGACACAACGAATTGAACGTTCAACCACTTGTGAAATGTTGTCGTTTAGCGGAAAAATTTTTTTGCACTGTATTTTGCACGAAGGCATGCGCTCACGTCTCCCGCGAACCGTTCCGACACTCCGCGACACGCGTTCCGGAAAGTCATTAGTATTTGCACAGCTGTTCATTCACGTATTACAGGCGCAGCACGTGTATACAGTACCTCAAAACGTGCTGTAATGTCCTCTAGCGTCATGGCAACCGTTTCGAAGGAAATTTACTGTTCACCGCGCACTGACTGTTGGAACACGTCCGTTGGCGAAGCCGCAGCACTGGCTATTCCGTTGCTACCTTCGCTCTTCCGGACGGAGCACAGGAGCACAGTACTAGTATGGGCAGTGACCGGCGGTGTTACTGGTTGTGCACTAAGAGACAGCCGAGCGTGTGAGCCTGCCATCTGCCCCTCCTTTTTGGTTGCTGCTGTTGTTCACCGATGTGCAAAGTTTTTTCTGAAGGTTTGACTGGAGTAAGACTACAGTAAGCTTTTGAATTAACTTATCTTTTTCTGTAGAGTTGACTCCAGTTGTTCTTGTCTAGGGGTCTGATTCCTGAAGCTGAAATTCTCACATTTTAGGTTCTCATGGTTCAATTGATCTCAATAATTTTGAATTATGTCATTGCAGGATTTTTGTTTTTACGTTAATTTATTTTGTCACATTTCCACAAGTTACACAGACTTTCGAATTTTCACGTTAACAAAGCCGAAATTACATTGTTCCCCCAAAATCGAAAAATACGTCCCGTCACACCACAGGCATGCTTACTACTACTTCACTCTACGATAGTAGCAATATTCCAAAGGGTTTACAGTTTTTATTGAGAAATGAATTTCTGTTAAGTTCGATTATTATTTCAAAAATGAATCCAGAAATAAACATAATAAACAGCACTACATTGCTTAATTAATAATAGAAATTTTAAGTGTGCTAAATATTTCGTAATTTCCAATGTTTCTAAAAAAAAACAATTTTAACTCTACATTCAGAGCTAGTACATATCGATTCTAACAACGAAAACAATAACCTTTCATAAATTTTACCTTGAAATGTAACATATTGCGTATAAAATTATACGTAATTTTTCAGGAAAACGGCTGAGATAATACTGACCTGTCCAAAACTCAAAAAATATTACTGGTATTAACTACTACTGTTGAAGAAACGTAATTCTAGAGGAGGATGTCTCTTTATAGGCCTAATCCATACAAATTATAAAAGTGGGTCTGTGTGTGTGTGTTTTCCACATCCCCTCCTAAACCATTGGACACATTTCAACCAAGCTTGGTGCAAATATCCCTTACTGTCAGCCAACAGTCGCTGTCGGGGATAGAACCACCTGCCTATCAAACTTCAGGAGATAGGTGCGTGAAAAACTACCGCATCATGCACGACGTTTAAATGTATTACTTCTGTGCTACTTATTGTATTCGCAATAAATTTCGCAGACGGTATCCACCTATGCCGCTAAACACACCTACATCAGTATATCATGGTACCACTGACAGAGCAGGAGATACGAGGTTGTAAACCCTGAAATGCTTGAAAAACAAACGCATTATGAATATCGTTTAAATTCATTACTTCTTTTGTACCAACTCTATTCGCAACATTTTATTTTGCAGACAATATTTCCGTACACCGCTGAATGTTCTTACAAAATTACATCATTGTATTAAACGTAGATCGAGGATGTGACGCCGGCCGAAGTGGCCGCGCGGTTCTGGCGCTGCAGTCTGGAACCGCGAGGCCGCTACGGTCGCAGGTTCGAATCCTGCCTCGGGCATGGATGTGTGTGATGTCCTTAGGTTAGTTAGGTTTAAGTAGTTCTAAGTTCTAGGGGACTAATGACCTCAGCAGTTGAGTCCCATAGTGCTCAGAGCCATTTGAACCATTTCAGGATGTGATGTCGCCGGCCGTGGTGGTCTCGCGGTTCTAGGCGCTCAGTCCGGAACCGCGCGACTGCTACGGTCGCAGGTTCGAATCCTGCCTTGGGCATGAATGTGTGTGGTGTCCTTAGGTTAGTTAGGTTTCAGTAGTTCTAAGTTCTAGGGGACTGATGACCACAGACGTTAAGTCCCATAGTGCTCAGAGCCATTTCAACCATTTTTGATGTGACGTCGGAAACACTGAGATACGTGAAAAACACTGGCATCACAATTGTTATTTCTTCTACGAACTCTATTCTCAGCATATTCACGGACAGTATCCATATATGCCGCTGAATATACGTACACAAATGTATCATTTTGGGACACACACATCAAAAGATACGACATCATAAACTCTGACAATTAAACCTACCTGAGAGATAGATATTGATTTTCATCGGTTCTGAATATGATGATGTCTAGAGCAAAATAGGAGACACACACTTTTTAAACGTTTGGATACGACCGTTACAGTGATGAAAGACACACTTGAAAAAAATGGATTTCAATATTTCTGAATAAATACTGTTGAAATAGTAACAGACATTTTTAAAAAAAGCTTCAAATAAAAGTTGTATGGTTTTTAATCTACGTTACAGCGGTGCACCCAAAAATGTCGAAAGGTTATTTTTTTCGAAATCCCCTCCGCCACTATTTTGTTTTTCATTTCAGCATTTGACTTATAGCTAAACCTATATCGTCAATATGAAATTTAGTGATATATGATGAAGTGGTATTCCGATGACGTATTTGTCAGAAATGAAATGTTTCTATGTAGCTGAGTACGCCTCCGATGTGTGTCCAGTAAATGCCATTTCTCATGTTCGGTTGTTTAACAAGTCTATTCCAGATAAATATATTCTAAATATATAATCTACATATATTGTTCTACGTATATATTGTTTCTTTCAGTTTTAGATCATATAAAATATGTTGAATTTGTGTTTTCTTTTTACACAGGGCGTATTTTTTGTTTTCAAGTTGTAGTTTTCACATTTAAATTTTGGAGAAAAAAAAGCGACAAGTCGCAGTTTGTATTTTTTATTTAGAGGTTTCGCGCTTCAGATTAACAAAAGCATCATAATAATATAGAGATAACACGGAGAACTTACATCGACATTACATAAAGTAGATGTTCTATTTCCAGTATGGTGACTTACGTTTAGAGTTCGCAGTTGACTTTAAACTGGCTGTGCTATATTACTTAAGCTTACGTTTAAAGTACGATTAAAGTGCAGTCGTCGGTGACGACACAGACAGCGACAAAAATGAAATTGACTGTTCAAGAGTACTTGTAACGTCCATGGTACAGTATCCAAAGATAATTTAGAATTTCAGAAAACGGAATTTACTTTTTAATCACCTCTTTTATGGTCATGTGTATAGACATATAATATCTGTACATACTTTGTCTTTCAAAAAATACGAATACATCTGTAAAAATTAATATATGTTTCAAAATACGTTATAAAAAATACACAGTTAAAGATGTATTTAAAAAAGTGTCTTCAAAACTACCGTTTTTAGAAATGGAATAAAACAGGGTGACAGTCTCTCTGTAGCAGCGATAATCTTATATAAAAAACACACGAGAGAGGAACACTGATAAAATCCAATCAAATGTCTGCATATTCGGATGATTTTGCCATTGTAGCAAGAGATGTGAACACCCTTAAAGAGATATACGAAATAATGGAGGCAGAAGGAGCAAAAATTGTACCTACGGTAAACGAAAACAAGACCAAATACATGGTAATGCGTTCAATTCCAAGGCGAAAAGACGCCACATAATATGAAGGTCTCTAATAATTTTTTTAAAACCTGCCAGCTCCTTAAATTATTTAGGCTCCCTCTTTATCAGCGATAATATACCGAGTTGCCAAAAGTTATGGACACCGCCCAGCATCATGGCGAGCCTCCGGAGCCGTCCATAATTGCGAAGGTGTTGATGGTGCAGGATTTTGTGCGCGGACTGACCTCTAGAATATATCCCATAAATGATCGCCGGCCGGGGTGGCCGAGCGGTTCTAGGCGCTACAGTCTGGAACCGCGCGACCGCTACGGTCGCAGGCTCGAATCCTGCCTCGGGCATGGATGTGTGTGATGCCCTTAGGTTAGTTAGGTTTCAGTAGTTCTAAGTTCTAGCGGAGTGATGTCCACAGATGTTAAGTCCCATAGTGCTCAGACCCAACCCATAAATGTTCGATGGGATTTAGATCGGGCGGTCTGGGTGAACAAGTCATTCTCTAGAACTGTCCAGGTTATTCTTGAAACCACTCGCGAACAGTTGTAGCCTGGTGACATGAGGCGTCACCATCCATAAAAATTCCGTCGTTGTTTGGGAATTTGAAGTCCACGAATGGCTTCAAATGGTCTCCAACTAACCGAACATAATCATTTCCAGTGAGTGACCGGTTCAGTTGAACCAGACGACCAATCCATTCTATGTAAACACAGCCCACACCATAATGGAACTGTCACCAGCTTACATAGTGCCGTGTTGAAAACTTGGGTCAGTGGCTTCGTGGAGTCTACACCACACTAGAAACGTGCCATCGGCTCTTACCAACTGAAGTCGGGACTCATCTGGCCAGGCCACGGTTTTCCAATCGTCTGGGGTCCAGCCGATATCGTAGCCAGCCCAGGAGAGGCGCTGCAGGCGACGTCGTGCTGTTAGCAGAGGCACTCGCGTCGGTCGTCTGCTGGCGTAGCCCATTAAACGCCAGATTTCGTCGCCCATTTCTAACTGTCGTTCGTCCCACACTCATTTATGCGGTTATTTCATGCAGTGTTACTTGTCTGTTAGCACTTACAACTCTTGCAAACGCCACTACTCTCCGTCGTTGCCGGCCGGAGTGGCCGAGCGGTTCTAGGCGCTACAGTCTGGAACCACGCGACCGCTACGGTCGCAGGCTCGAATCCTGCCTCGGGCATGGATGTGTGTGATGTCCTTAGGTTCGTTAGGTTTAAGTAGTTCTAAGTTCTAGGGGACTAATGACCTCAGACGTTAAGTCCCATAGTGCTCAGAGCCATTTGAACCATTTTTTTCCGTCGTTAAGTGAAGTCCGTCAGCCACTGCCTTGTCCGTGGTGGGAGGTAATGCCTATAATTTGGTGTTGTCGGCGAACTCTTGACATTGTGGATCTCGGAATATTGAATTTCAGCACGATTTCCGAAATGAAACTGCCGTACGTCCAGCTGCAAGTAACGTCTCGCGTTCAGAGTCTGTTAATTCCCGCTGCGCGGCTCTAATCACTTGGGAAACGTTTTCACTTGAATGACGTGAGTACAAGTGACGGGTTTGCGCCAGCGCACTGCCCTTTTCTTCCTTGTGTACGCGATACTAGCGCCATCTGTCACTGCGCCATAACTTCGGTCATCTCAGTGTAAAATGAGACAGTCTATTAGAAAACAACTATTCAAGTATTGGCTGATAGTGAGATCAGCCAAGTTAAGAGTATACGATTCCCTTATGCGATCAGTTCTTACATATGGGTCAGAAATGTGGATGATGACGACGCAGATGTGAACAACCTAAGGGCATTTGAAAGGAAAATATTCCAAAAAATTATGGGCTCGTGAGAGAGGGACAGGGTTGGGGAGTAAGACACAAGCATGCAACAGCTTATACAAGGAAAAGATATAATGAAATTTGTTAAATCTCAAAGAACTCGCTGCTTAGAACATATGCTGAGGATGACAGGTGACAGTATGCACAAACGAATAATGAGAGGCAGATTGTATTGCAACACAACGGAGGGATGACCAAGAGGTAGGTGGCTAGACAGTATGGTTGCTAAGGTAACCAAGACGGACATAGGAGGATGGAAGAGAAGAGCAGGAAGGAATATTGTTGAGGAGGCCAAGGCCCATCAAGGGCTGTAGTGCCGAAGAAGAAGAATAAGGAGGTGTGGGAGAACTTGGTTCAAATGGCTCTAAGCACAATGGACTTAACATTTGAGGTCATCAGTCCCTTAGACTTAGAACTACTTAAACCTAACTAACCTTACACACATCGATGCCCGAGGCAGGATTCTAACCTGCGACCTTAGCAGTAGCGCAGTTCCGGACTGAGGCGTCTAGAACCGCTCGGCCACAGCGGACGGCGGGAGAACTTGTAATTCAGTTGAGGTAAGGTATTGGTGAGGTTTGCAAGATAATAATGCAGTCATTATTGAGATTAGTCAGAAAATGTAATCACGTATGAAAAGCAACACAAAAGAGATTTACGAAGACGGGATGCGCTGTGAGCTTAGTGCGTGTAGTGAAAGAGAGGAGATAATTGTACGTGGCAGCAAGGAGAGGGGGCTCAGAGCTGCTACTCGGTTAGTTGCCCCGCTGAGTGACTGGAGTGTTTGCCAGTTGCCACGGTGTCGTTTACGGTGCGGCGCGCCTTCTTCAGGAAGCGCCAGACAGCAGCCACGCCCGCCGCTCCTCGGCAGGTGGCTTTTATGTGAGGGCCGGCCGGCCGCTTTATGGCCCTCCCTCCCTCCTAGCCCTGTGTGTGTGCGCAGAGCAGCCGCCCCGGTGTTGACTCTGCCCTAGCAGCGGCTCCCATATACCTGTCTGCTCCGTAAAAGCGTATTACGCGCCGTACTGACAGCAGCGGGCTCAGTCCGCCGTCAAGTCTTCACACGTCCCGACGCACGGAGCACGTCTTTTTACGCTTTCAGACGAGAAAAAAGAATACGTTCCATGAAGCCGTTATCCGAATGACACGAAAATCGGTACATGCGACGTACGTCAAGAGCCAAACAAATGATTACACTTTCAGAAAAAATGGATGATTCAGTCAAGAGACCAAGTGAATAACGCCTTTCCCACCTACGGCGCTTATGCAAGTATTTATCCGCTTGGCACTGATTGATAGTTACTGCATGTCCTCCCAGCGATATCGAGCCAAACCCTGTTCAGCTGGCGCGTTAGACCGTCAAAATCCCGAGCTGGTTGAATGGTCCGGTCCATAATGGTGCCGGCCGCTGTGGCCGAGCGGTTCTAGACGCTACAGTCTGGAACCGCGCGACCGCTACGGTCGCAGGTTCGTACCCTGCCTCGTGCATGGATGTGTGTGATGTCCTTAGGTTAGTTAGGTTTAAGTAGTTCTAAGTTCTAGGGGACTGATGACCTCAGAAGTTAAGTCGCATAGTGCTCAGAGCCATTTCAACCATAATGCTGCAAACGTTCTCAATTGCTAACAGATCCGGCGGCCTTGCTGGCCAAGTTGGGGCTGGCAAACAGTAGAAACTCTCCGTGCATGCGAGCGGCCGTTATCTTGCTGAAATGTAATCCCAGGATGGCTTGTCATGAAGGGCAAGAAAAGGGGGCATATAATGTTGTTTATGTACCGCTGTGCTGTAAGGGTGCCGCTGCCGACAGCGAAAGCGGTCCCGCTTGAACAGAACCACACTCGGACCACCACTCTTGGTTGTCGTGCTGTGTAGCGGGCGACAGTCACATTGGTGCCCCACCGCTGTCTGGGGCGTCTCTACACACATCTTCGCTGGCCATTGGGACTCAGTTGGAAGTGGGACATCACTGAAGACAGTTTTACTCCAGCCAGTGGCAGTCCATGTCGAAGAAATGTCTGGGGAAGCCCCGGACTGCGGTGGGACATCAATGTGACTGTCACCCGCTGCACAGCACGACAACCGGGAGTGGTGGTCTGGGCTGCCATTTGTGTTCATCACGCCCTTACAACGCAGCGGTACGGCGATGATATTCTACGCCCCGGTTTGTTACCCTTGATGGCCAGCCGTCCTGCGCTTACATTTCTGCAAGATGAAGCGCGCCAGCACACGGCGAGAGTCCATACTGATTGTTTTCATACGTGTCAAACGTTACCTCGGCCAGCACGGTCGCCGGACCTCTCCCCAGCCGAGAACGTTTGGAGCATTATGAGCAGGGCCGTCAAACCAGCTCGGAATTTTGGCTACCTAACTGCCAATTGGACAGAATTTGGCGCTATATCCCCCAGGAGGACATCAACAACTCTGTCAATCAACGCCAAGCTTTACAACTATTTGCAAGAGGGTCAGAGGTGAACTAATGCGATAGTGACTTGTTCTGTTTGTGAAGCTAGCGCGCTCGCTCTCTCTGGAACAAATCATCGATTTTTTCTGAAATTGTAATCATTTGTTCGTGTTGATATGTACATGGTATCTACTGATTCCGGTCCCATACGTGTTGAGTGCTGGTTTTGTCTTTTTCTTAATTTTTTTTTCGGTTGGGAGAGTCCTTAGAAAATGTAGTCCATCAACAAAGGAGGTGGCTTACAAAACACTCGTTCGACCTATACTTGAGTATTGCTCATCAGTGTGGGATCCGTACCAGATCGGTCTGACGGAGGAGATAAAGAAGATCCAAAGAAGAGCGGCGCGTTTCGTCACAGGGTTATTTGGTAACCGTGAAAGCGTTACGGAGATGTTTAATAAACTCAAGTGGCAGACTCTGCAAAAGAGGCGCTCTGCATCGCGGTGTAGATTGCTCTCCAGGTTTCGAGAGGGTGCGTTTCTGGATGAGGTATCGAATATATTGCTTCCCCCTACTTATACCTCCCGAGGAGATCACGAATGTAAAATTAGAGAGATTAGAGCGCGCACGGAGGCTTTCAGACAGTCGTTCTTCCCGCGAACCATACGCGACTGGAACATGAAAGGGAGGTAATGACAGTGGCACGTAAAGTGCCCTCCGCCACACACCGTTGGGTGGCTTGCGGAGTATCAATGTAGATGTAGATGTAGATGTAGATATAAATCTGCGTAAACGGCCGCTGGATGGTGCTGTTATGACGTAAAGTTAGACCTGCTACTGTTGTTTCAAAAACTGTTTTTTTTTTGTTGTTGTTGTTAAAACAATGTTAAGTCAAAATCTGTTCGAATAGTCTGTGCACCGTGAGCCTATTAAGGAGGAGTGTGGTCAAAAAATGGAAAGTTCGGGTGAAGATTCTGATAAATGTTCTTATTTTACTTTTCCTTTTTGTACGATTTTCGTAAATGCATATCTCAACAGCAATTCCTCAAATCACTCGACTCAGCTGTTCGCAATAAAAGTGGTCCTCACAGTTTCGTCTAAACCACTCTCCCGTCAGCAGTGAATTGCATGAAGGTCAAGTGAAATGGGTTGCTGTGACAGATAACATCGATTCTGTGCGTACCATCACTGAAGTGAAGTGGGTCGGCAAGCGCCTTTCCGTGTGCTAGTGTGGATTCTGCGTCAAGGTTTGGCCACTTGGAAGACCGTTCCCGGTGGATTGCACGCAGTTTGACCGACACAGGAACCGGATCCTGCCACGTGGTGTAAGAAGATGCTAAAAAAAAGCTCGACCGAAGAAACGCAGAAACCGTGTACAACGCCGAAACAGCAGACGAAACTTGGATCCATTAGTACGACCCAGGAAATTAGGAGCTGTTAACCTTTTGAATGTTCGGAATAAACGAAAGCCAACAGAAGTGGTTCGTTGACGAAACACTTCCAAGAAAATGATGTTTTTCTCTCCCTTACGATTCCGTATCTCAGTCGTTAATAACGGAAACCTTGCAGGATCACTTTGATGTCTGCCTGTACGCCTGTCAAAACATCGTTTCCTTAGGAACAGGTTAACATATCAAGTTGAAATTTATGACACGTACTAAGGTTTACTATCGCTCGGCGACGTAAAAACTGTAAACTTGTAATACACTCAAAAGATACGGTCATTAATGTCACGTAATTCGATACTCGACAACTCGCTGATCAAAACCTATGGCGTACGTCTCGTTGGCGTAGAATCATGAATTTTGGCCAGAAGCAAGGTTTCACAGTGTAGTTAAATGAATATCAGTTACAAAATTGTTCATTTTTAATTACATCATACAAAAAATTTCATATATTTGTTATCCAGCTAGAAACTTAAAACTTGTCACTATCAATTTTAGTTGGTTGCTTGATTTGGTGGGAGGGTACCAAACAGCGAGGTCATCGGTGCCATCGCATTAGGGAGGGATGGGGAATCGACTCCCGGGATGGATGGACAGTCTGCATAGGTAACTAAATTTGTACGGAACCCTCCGAGCGCGTCACGTACTCGCACCTGGCCTATTTTTTCCCATCGATTACATTCCATTTTGTTTTTGAAAATCCAAAAACAGTTATTGCCAATTTATTTACCAAAGAAAAATCACCAAAAAGCCATATGTTTTCGGAAGTTGTTATTTTATTTACTCGACCAGTTTCGAGATCTCATTAATGCCCTCCTCAGGTCTCCTGCATGTTATAAACAACGAATATACTGTGGTATGTGTCAACATATGCCACTACTTGACATTACAGGAAATGAAGCGTAATAATGGAAGTCATTGAATACGACAAAATGCAGCGTTAAGAATAGTCCCTGTTCAAGCGAAGCACAACAAAGTGTAATATCTACACATGCATACTGGTTAACATGGAACCTAGCTACGCTGACATCACAGAGCTATAGTAGAACGTGCTGCACATTGCAAAAAAAAGAGACACTATACAAAATCAGAAGCACAAACGAATAAAGCTTGTCTAGTATTTTTGTTATAAAAAACGAAAAATATCTTGAACTCTTATAAATGAGAATCATCCTAGTTATAAGGAAAAACTATCCTCACTCAAAACGTCGCGATATGAACTATAGAGTAGACAATAATATGCTTGCCTATCGCCTAAGTAATATAACCACTAGCGATACATCAGACTTCGCTGTCATAATATCAAAAAACGCAACCAGAGGGAAACCCGGCGGCCGACAGATAACCAAGTGAAGAACGGTAAGCAAAAAACTTGAGAGGAATACTCATAAAATAACCAACGGGTTAATGTTGTACTGGGTGAGTCACTAACTATTGCCACCAAGAATAGCTCCGAAAGTATGATAGTAAGTGAAAGTCTGTGGAACAAAAGTTCCATGGGCCAACATTGGTTTTTTGTTGCTACGTGGGGTCGCGTCAGAGATATGAAGGTCAACTTTGTTTTTTTAAATGGGATGCTGTAGTTTGGTACTTATTTTCTGATAGCGGCTATGGAGACGAATCCAATAATGTGTAACAGTAATGTCTTTGAAGGTCGACAAAGGTCCATTTGCAGAAGATGTTCGAAGTGATGACCATTGGTATCAATGCAGTGCTGCAATCTTCTTATCATGAATTGAGTGGTATTTCGTATCACATCGAAACATATCGAAGCACATGATCTGACAGTTCTGTCTCACATATCTTCAGGTGTAGTTGGAACGTCTTCACAAACAATGTCTCCTCATCAAGTCCGGCGAACGAGCCGGCCACGACACGTCTCCTCCGCGTCCAATCCGAATTTGGGAATTGTCTCTGCAACTCATTTGTAGCCATCAGCGAAAAATGTGCCGGACACCCACATTCTGCCCCTAGTTCCTAAAGGTATTTCCTGCAGTAACAGACCTAATGTTTCTTGCAGGAATGTGGTGTACTTCCTGCCATTAAAATTTCCTTCGATGAAATAGGGGACTATAATTCTGTCCTCCAGAATGCCACACCATACATTCACTGACCACGGTTTTTGGGTTGCGACTTACTGCAGCCGACGTGGATTTTCAGTCGTCCAGTAATGCATGTTATGCAAATTAACATGTCCACGGTTCGTGAATGTAGCCTTGCTAGTAAATAAATTAATAAATGGGCCATCCCTCTGAATCTGAAGTTGAACCCATCGGTAGAATTCAATGCGACTCTTACAATCGGTACCAGTTAATTCTTGGTGGAGACTGATATGGTAATATGATATTTATAGCTATGGAGAACACGAACAACACTACTCTGGCTCATGACAAATTCTCTTGCGATTTGACGCCAACTAACGCAAGGATATCGAGCCACAGTGGCAAGAGTACCAATTTCCGTTTCCTCGTTAGTAAATTTCCTTTGCCGGATATATTTCTGATGTGTTATAGATCCAGTTGTTCTCAATTTATCATTCACTTATTTAAATGTACGACGTGTAGGATATGTTGAGGATATCTTTCAGCTTGTAAGTCTCTAGCTCTCGCTGAGTTTCGTTGGCATTCTACGTAAATGAGAAGCATATCGACTTGTTCTTGGAAGAAATACATCATTCACATCCGCTTTATTCGACGATACTAGTCTTACCGTTCCTATCACGCCAAGAATCTGTTGCATGCTTCTAAAATAAACTTTTATTGAAACAATGTTCCTCTTTTATTGTTTTTGTTACAACTAAGAATCATGTCTTGTTTGTTTCAGGTAAGACCGGATGTTGCGAGAGCTAACTGCGGCCTGCAAACAGTGAGTATTGTTGTTTGTTTGGTTGTTTTCCTTCTTTTTTGGTTTAATTCAAAATTACGCAGACACGACACATGCAGATACGCCTAGGCGGACATACAAGTACGAGGGGCGTTCAATAAGTGAAGCAACACATTTTTTTTCTCGGCCAACTTCGGTTGGAGTATTGCTGCTCCAGCCCCTACAGTTTCATGACGTGGCGCTGTACGTAGCCTTCAGAACGGCGACTGTAACAGAGGTGTGCGTTTCAGCCTGAGAACTGTCGTTGAGTTTCTTTTGGCGGAAAACCAGAGCATCGCAGATATTCGTAGGCGCTTGCAGAATGTGTCTACTGGGATGTGCAGTGAACAAAAGCGCGCCGAGGTGCGTCATCATGTCAACAAGGTCGCGCCAAACCTGTGCGACTTGCTGCGTGCCGGCCGGCCGGCCTCACACAGCCGTGACCGCTGCAATGTTGGAACGTGCGGACACTCTCATTCGAGGTGATGGATGCGTCATAAGCAATGACTCGCTGCACAACTGGACATCTGCACTGGCGTCCAAAATCAAAGCAACAAACGCAAATTTTACAAGGTTTCCTTTACTTTGCTACAAAACAGTATAATCAGGTGGTAATAAAGCAGTAACAGTGAAAATTATACAGAACGTAACCAATTGCAACAAACATAACGGTAGACAAAAATGTTCTTCGTTTTTTTCCAACTTAATATTCCGACAACTGGTTAATGTGCTCAGTATGGGGTGTGACCACGTCAGGGACCAGTACAGGCCTGACAACGACGGGCCACGCTATCTATGACGTCATCAATCTCTTGTTGAGGCAATAACGCCCGTTCTTCCTGCAGAGTAATCGGATAGCCTAATGGTCAGGCGACCGCTCGCCATAAGCGGGAAATACGGGTTCGAGTCCCGGTCCGGTACAAATTTTCATTTTCTCCATTCCGTTAAACAGCTGATGCTGGTCCATATTTGGAACTGCGCATATATTTTGTGCATTTCATAACGGCTGTAGTCGCCGCAGTACCTGTTCCGTCGGACATGCACATCGTGTATACTTCCCAAGACGGCCACTCTGTGAGGCTCGCACTCCAACAAAGCACTTACTGTGCGCCAAACCAGGCCAGTAACAAATAGAAAACTTATGGTTATATTTAATGATTACATTCCGTCGTCAGTCACCATATTTTTATTTTCTAACGCGTAACACAGCTACAACTCCATTTTCAAGGAGTGTGTGGACACAGTGAGCGTTACGTGTGCTTACTGTTTTTCACCTGACAGTAACAGCATGACACAGTTCTTAATTTTACGACAAACCAGTCTCAAGTAGGATCCGCGAGAGAAATAAAGTGTTGTAACACTATATCTGCGTGTGACCACAGAACATTAGTCTTTTGCCATTGTGACAAGCTTCCACGATTCTATTCACATTTTGAACGATTTAGCGTGTGTATGACAATCTTACATGACTCAGTTGAAGCATATTTAACCTGTGTTACAGTGATGTGATAGAGTATGGAATTTTGCATTATTTTCCGTGTACTTTGAGTGACACTTAACAGCTTTCCTTTCACATTCTTAAATATTCAGCACGAGATTTGACATGTTTATCGACGTACACACATCAAAAACAGTTTTGCATCACCTCAGTTCCGAGAGTCCCGGAACCAGTACAGAAAATTGGAATAGAGATCAACATAAACATCATTTCCGCCCTTTTTATTGCTCATGAAAACCAAACATTGCACGTTGTACCACCATACAGCGAGACCTTAAGAGGTGGTGGTTCAGATTGCTGTACACACCTGTACCTCTGATATCCAGTACCACGTCCTCTTCCACTGATACATGCCTGTGTCCGTCGTGGCATACTATCCACAAGTTCATAAAGACACTCTTGATCAAGATTGTCCCACTGGCGATTCGGCGTAGAGCCCTCAGAGTCGGTGGGTCACGTCGTCCGTAAACAACCCTTTTCAATCTATCCCAGGCGTGTTCGATAGGGTTCATGTCTGGAGAACATGCTGGCCACTCTAGTGAGAGCGATGTCGTTATCGTGAAGGAAGTCGTTCGCAAGATGTGCACGATGGGGGCGCGAATTGTCGTCCATGAAGACGAATGCCTCGCCAACATGCTGCCGATATGCTTGCACTATCGGTCGGAGGATGGCATTCACGTATCGTACAGCTGTTACGGTGCCTTCCATGACCACCAGCGGCGTACGCCGGCCCCACATACTGCCACTCCAAAACAGCAGGGAACTCCCACCTTACTGCACTCACTGGACAGTGTGTCTAAGGCGTTTAGCCTGACTGGGTTGCCTCCAAACACGTCTCCGACGATTGTCTGGTTGAAGGCATATGCGACACTCGTCGGTGATGAGAACGTGGTGCCAGTCCTGAGCGGTCCATTCGGCATGTTGTTGGGCCCAACTGTACCGCGCTGCGCGGTGTCGTGGTTGCAAAGATGGACCTCCCCATGGACGTCAGGAGCGAAGTTGCGCATCACGCAGCCTATTGCGCACAGTGTGAATCATAACGCGACGTCCTGTGGCTGCACGGAAAGCATTATTCAACGTGATGACGTCGCTGTCAAGGTTCCTCCGAGCCATAATCCGTAGGTAGCGGTCACCCACTTTAGCAGTAGCCCTTGGGTGGCCCGAGCGAGGCATGTCATCGACAGTTCTCGTCTCTCTGTATCTCCTCCATGTCCGAAAAACATCGCTTTGGTTCACTCCGTGACACCTGGACACGTCGCTTGTTGGGAGCCCTTCCTGGCACAAAGTAACAATGCGGACGCGATCGAACCGCGGTATTGACCGTCTAGGCATGGTTGAACTACAGACAACGCGAGCCGTGTACCTCTTTTCTGGTGGAATGTCTGGAACTGATCGGCTGTCGGACCCCTCCGTCTAATAGGTGCTGCTCATGCATGGTTGTTTACATCTTTGGGCGCGTCTAGTGATATCCCTGAACAGTCAAAGGTATCTGTGATGCAATATCCACAGTCAAGGTCTATTTTCAGGAGTTCTGGGAACCGGGGTGATGCAAAACTTTTTCTGATGTGTGTACACAGTCACTCAAAATGGTTTTAGCTAATTGTGTAAAGAGAGAGAGAGAGAGAGGGGGGGGGGGGTACCAGTGTGGAGATAAGAGGGTGCATGTATGTGTAAGACAGAAATTAAGAAATTATGTTCATTGCTTCTTGTGCAGATGTTCATTCAGCATTTCGGTGCATTGGAAAATCTGTTGTGACTTAAACAAAATCCCCCCTCTACAAAAACTTCACAAATGAATGGAATCATGGAATCATTAGGCTGATTTTCAGTTACCAATTTTCTTGCTATTGAGAGGGAGCATGGTTGGTAACCGGCGAAGCACCTTGCCCTGACCAGTGGATGTACCACTGCGTGGCTGATAGTTAGCGCCAATTGGAGTAGGAGGAAATGAGATGAAATTACTCCGGTGATGCTGGATCTAACACGCCTTACCATGCGCCAACAAACTATACCATACCACGCAAGCCAAACCACACATCAAAGCAGGGACTACGACATATATTCACAAAAATTTTAGAGAAACGTCTCACCACAGGCGTTGTTTTATTCGAAATAATCTTGTTCACGTTGAATATTAGCACGATACCGATAGTCCTGCGTACAGACCTGCAGCTTGTACGAAATAGCTGACGATTGCTACCTTTCTCGAAAGTCTAATCCAGAGTGAGTCTTTAATCTCTTCCTTATTTGGCAAAAAACTGTGGAACAACTGAAGGGTGACAGCTATTACGGTACGCTCATAGCGCGCTCTGTACTGCAATCAATGACACAGTCACTACTCTGACTGGCACAGAACATGAAGCTCTCTACTGCTTCTGGTGTGTTCAGATTTGTGACGTATGGTTGTCTATGACAGTGTGTGAGAGCTTCATTGATGACTCGACGGCTATGTCTGTCGTCATAGCATTGCAAGTCCATTAAGTCCATTGAAAGGTAGAGCTTACATGGGTTGATTATATCGTATGGAAAATGATTTGCCTGTGATCCATAAAGTCAGAGTGGAGGCAGGCAGTATCAGGCGTCCCTCAGGGTTCGGTACTGGGTCCTATAGTCTTTTCATTCTTCGTAAATGATATATAAACCTGAAGACGGCACCGACCTGTGTGTACTATGAAAAAGGGCACAGGATACAGGGTTAAAGTGCAACGTATCGCAAACCCAAACGATATTGGTTGATCATTATAGGCTTGTTAGTCCAAAGTATCATTTTTACCATTTTTAACCATAAATGGGACAAATATCAACTTCTCTCCTCCAGCAAAGAGCTTATGAGTAATAGTAGATGATAATAGAGATTGAGCACGTAACTGTAATACGCAAGAAGGCATGAGCATATCTCCAAGTACCAAAAAATACAAATAGCACTTCTCTCTTTACATGAAAAAGAAACTTTTACAAACATTTATATTTCCAGTTAGAGATTACAGCGATGTTATCCTGCAAGGTCTTTTTCAGGAAAGCTCGCGGCGCCTGGAACTGGTTATGAATGCCACTGTTCGTTATATTTGTGCTGTTCGACACTCCACCATCATATACACAGCTATCCTATATACTGTCACCTGTGCCGTTGTATGAATGAATCAGTGAATACTGAATACTGTCCCCCACGTCTCTTCTCGACCTCAACGCTCTTGTCTGAACAGCAAGATAGAACCGTTCCCATCTGAACAAAATCCTTTCTGGCCCACTCCATAGTTCAGCCACGTTCTTGAAGACCTCATTAGCAAATGATCTGGGCTCTGGAACAACCTCCCGCATTATATTAGAAAACTAAACATCATCTCCAGCTTCAGAAGACAGGTAGTGGCATATCTACTAAGACAACAGTAAGGATGACCACTGTCCCTGCACACACTCGTTACCCCTGTACATCCTTCTTGCCGACCTGATCTTCCTCATTTCCCAATACCCTTAGCTGGTGCAGTCTCCTTAAATTTCCTTTCTCCGGTGTTCGCTATATGAGTACACCTATACATTACTTTTGTATTTGCCACTATCATTACTGCAATTAATGTCACACTTATTGTCATTATTATTATTATTATTTATTTGTTAATTTACATGTCAAGTTCCGTAGGAACAAATTGAGGAGCAATTCTCCAAGGTCATGGAACGTGTCAGTACATGGAATTACAATATAAAAATAATAACAGATAAAAATAAAATGTTTATGAACCCGAAAAATGTGTATTCATAAGTTTAAGTGAACGCAATCAACAATACAACAAGAATCAGCTTAATTTTTCAAGGAACTCCTCGACAGAACGGAAGGAGTGACCCATGAGGAAACTTCAGTTTCAATTTGAAAGCCCTTGGATTACTGCTAAGATTTTTGAATTCGAGTGTTATTATTATTATTATTATTACCTATCACTATTGTTGGCTGCAATTGCATTAGTACATGTAATAACAGTATTAACTTTGTTAGTTCATAGTCAGTATAATTTACTCACTCTGCCACTTCAAACACTAAAATTATTTTAATAATTTTGTCATATTAAAATTGTTGTTTCTTAGGTAACTACGATGTAATAGGCAGCGTATGTATGAAACCCTGCGCCGATGTAAGAGGTGTCCCAATAATAAATATACAGCCTCCGCCAGAAAAATGTATACACTCTTTGTCAGGCTATATCGAGATATCGATATTGTCGTTAGATTTGAGTTACGAGTGTGTTGTAGTATGGTCTTTGGTTCAACAGATGTTAGTAGTTTCATCTCGGTATTGAGAGAAAAAGATGGCTGGAGCATGCTTGACATTCAAGCAACGAAAATGTATTGTGAAGTGGGTTTTCAAGTTTGATAATGCCGTTGAAGTGCAACGTCAATCGAGGCGAGAGTCTGAAACACAACCGCCAACCAGCCTAACAGTTAAACGCGTCATTGGCACGTTTGAATTGCATGTAGCGATTTGTGATACTCACAAAGGAAGATCAAGAACACAGCGTACTTCCAAAAGTCCTGCTTCGTCGGCTCTCGCGTTGGAAACGTTTGTTAATTCTCCACAAAAGTCTGCTACGTAACATTCACGTGAAGTGGGGGTTAGCAGTACAAGTGTACGAAGAATTTTGAAAGCTGCAAAGTGGAAAGTTTACATTCCACAATTACTGCACGCGATTAATGGTGACGATCATGATCGCCGAATGCAATTTTGCGAACAGTAACTGATGACGAACAATTAGTGTCGACGGTAGTGTGGAGTGACGAGGAACAATTTAAACTTAATGGAACCGTGAATCGGCATAACAGAGTGTACTGGGCACCGGAAGATCCGCATGCTTATGTGGATACAGCGGTCAGTCTACCAGCGGTTCATGTGTGGGGCTTAATGGAACCCTCTTTCTTTGATGCTACTGCCACTAGAGAAGTGTACCTGGAAATGTTACGCACATCGATATTGCCAGGTATACGTGCGCTTTATGCAGCTGATGAGAAGGTGTTCTACCAACAGGACGGGGCGCCACCACACTACCACCTAGCCGTACGAGCTTTCCCGGATGACAATTTTCCGGAGCATTGTATTGGACGAAGAGGGCCCATTTAGTTCTCTCCACGGTCGCCAGATCTAACGCCTATGGACTTTTACTTGTGGGGAACTGTGAAAGATAACGTCTATAGACGTAAGCCACGCACGCTGGAGGAACTTCGCCGGGAGATTACAGCAACATGTGCAGCGATCTCCACTGTAACACTGACGGGCGTAGTTGCGGCGACCGCTCGTCGTTCTGTTATGTGTGTAGCCAGCAACGGTGAACATTTAAAGTAACCATGTGCTAAACTGAAGTTTGTACCACATGTGTGATGAGTTATTAAATGTAAAATAAATACATATGTCGTGTTGGCTGAAGAGCCAACACCGTGTTACTAGAGGAGGCCGAAATGCACGCGTTTTAGCTCACGCAGGCTGGCGTGAGGAGGGAAGAACTATACTGACGTGGGGTCTGGAACATGACAAGGAATTAGAATTCAGAAAGTGGACGTAATTAATTAGATACTTTAATCCATTAATGGTGAACGTCGCTCTTGACGGTACATGATTCACAATTTTATCTGTTCAGAATACTAACTGAATATGGCGCCTTGCTAGGTCGTAGCAAATGACGTAGCTGAAGGTTATGCTAAACTGTCGTCTCCGCAAATAGAGCGTATGTAGTCAGTGAACCATCGCTAGCAACGTCGGCTGTACAATTGGGGCGAGTGCTAGGGAGTCTGTCTAGACTAGACCTGCCGTGTGGCGGCGCTCGGTCTGCAATCACTGACAGTGGCGACACGCGGGTCCGACGTATACTAATGGACCGCGGCCGATTTAAAGGCTACCACCTAGCAAGTGTAGTGTATGGCGGTGACACCACAACATAAATAATACTTTTCGTTCCTTAAAGTGTGTATACATTTTTCTGGCGGGCTCTGTACTACTGTGTCAGCTCTACGTTTAAACGATCTCATAAAGTTAGCACATATTTTATTTTGTTTTACAGTATATGGATGTATTCTGTATAAGACTTAGCCAGTAAGGCTCCATATCATGAGCCAATGTGAGAAACGTGTTGTACTATAGCTATGTAAGCAATTAAAACGTTTGAATTAATAATGCTATGTACTACCTTACATATAGAGCTAAGCTTTTTAGGATAATGACTGATTGTGTTTTTTGCTACGCCAGTCGAAAATCATAAAAATGACGGAATATTCTCACTGAAATACTTTTAAGCTGGAAACAATGGCCACGGAAAGCGCGCGATGCCGAGAACGCGTTAATACTGAGAACGCGTGAGCGCGCCGACAAGTCGCACGCGTTGAACGTGGCGCCGCTCGGCCGCTGGCGCATGCGCCGTCGCGCAGCCCGGCTGGCCCCCACGTGGCCGCCGCCTCAGCTGGCCGGCAGTTGCTGCGCGGACGCGGCCGAGCGCGGACCTAGCGCTGTCGGTGAGGCAGAGCGCTGCCGTCTCGGCACGGCGTGCTGTTCGCGTCCAGCTGGACCTGCCCGTGCACAGTGCGAGTGCGACGGACACAATTCAGGAAGACACACGACGGGACCGAGGTAGTTAGTGTGCCGTACCCAGCAGTACTGTGGACTTTGGGTGACCAGTGGATTATTGCGTGTGACGTTTACCGCAGAAAGCAGGAGCGACCTGCGGTTGTAGGGGTGAGCCCCACGTGTGAACATTTACATTCTTGCATATCGTTAGGATGACCTCGTTCACAAGTGATCATCTTGAACTCAGTCGCTAGTTTTTGTCGCTTTCTTTCGCCCTGGCGTCTGCCTGGCAGATTATTTGTGACAACGCGCTGTTCGTTTATCCTTTCGCTTCGTTAGTATTCTCAGGTAATTAGAGCACTATTCATTCTCAAGCGATGAAAGCTCACATTTTTTATGTGTATTTTTGCTTCAATAATGACTCTGTTCATAAAAGATTCTGTCGTGAGCAAAATAAAATTTGTTGTATTTCCTTCACCTGCACATATTTCGATGATACTTCACAACCTTTATTTTTCTGTCAAAGATACAGTTTAATTTCAATTCAGCGCACACTCCGCTACAGAGTGAAAATTTATTCTGCCAGAGATATTACGCGAGAATACTTAAGATATTAGAATTGCGGTCGTTAAATTCAGAATGATTTAACAAAATTTCGTAGCTTAACATCACACGCTGATAACTCAGTCGCTGTCAGTCATCTGCGATGCAGCTGTCATTTCGGTTCGGTTTATCATCTGCGATTGAGATGGATTTCCCTGTGGTACTGTGCGTCATTTGGAGCAGTATTTTTATTGTTTTTAAAGAAAAAGATCACTAATTGTGCTGAAGTATCGGCCGTGCTGAAGACAGTTGCAGACATAAGACTGCGCTGTACTACAGTTCCAGAAATATATGTGATATCGTGTGACATTTACTTGTTCAACAAAGAAATGCAGAACAACTTACACTTGATGACGAAACATCACTAAAGTATGTGTAGGTGAAGGAGATACAGTAATTCCTTTTTTTCTCGAGACAGAATCTTTTCAAAACATATTTACAGAACACTAGTATTTTCACTATACTCAGCAACCTAGTTTCCTATCTCATTGTTATAGTATGCCATTTTTTCGTAAACTGATATGAGATGATGAGTGAGTGAAAGCTGCAGGACAATTCTTAAAAAAAGAAAGAAAGAATGAACAGCAGAGCTGCATGAAATGTAATTTACTGTTGATAACACTATTTTTTAGTACATAGAGTCATTAATGATTCTGATGTTCTTATCGCGTTCATATTGCTTTGTCTCGTCATTAGGCCTGACTGAAGTAAAACTGCTCGTTCTCTACCGTAACGTCAAGTCTAGCTGTGAGCCGCCCCTGTCACAGGATGCTTTCACCACAGTCAGAAGCAGCCGTCATCGTGTGTGTTGCGTATTTTAAATTTCAAAAATAAATGTGAACAGCCGTCTGGCGATGTGGTCGATTTAATCAGGTCGTTGTACCATACACCGCGATGCGTTAATTCTTCACGGTGCACCTCCATCCGTACTTAGTTGTGTGGGAGGGTATACCTGCCTCTGTACCATTTCTGAGGGCTTCTCCGAGGGTGAAACAATCCTGTGACAAATCGTGCTGCCCTTGCTTGTACACGAGGTGTGATAAAAAAGTACGGGCAATTTTTGTTTTCCTTAAAGAATTTTTATTAATTGATCATCAACAACTTTCCCTACTTCACTGTAATCCCGCCCAGATATATGGATTTGTGCCAGCGCTTTTTCCAATCTTGGAAGCACTTCTGCAAATCACTTTTCGTTGTGGTGTTCAGCTCTTTCAGCGATTCTGTTCTCATCTCATCTGTGGTGGTCAAACGACAACCTTTCGTGGTTCTCGTCAGCGTCGGGATTGGTTAGAAGTCGCAGGGAGACATGGCCGGCGATTACGGTGGCTAAGGAAACATAGTGTTTTTTCTTTTTTTTGACGGGGGGGGGGGGGGGTGGGGGGGGGGGGCGGGGCGGGCAAAACATCATGAAGAAGCATTGAGGTGTGAGTGGGAGCACTATCGTGATGAAATTTCCACGAGTGGTTTTGCCACAATTCTGCTCGCTTTCTTAGGAATGCTTCACGCAAACGGCGCGTAACTTCCAGGCACTGTCCCTTGTTCACCGTACGACCACAAGGCAGGAACTCATCATGATGCATTATCCCTTTGGAATCTAAGAAAACAGTGAGAAAATCCTTGACACGTGATCGAACTTGTCGAAGTTTTTTTGCGTCTTTGCTCTTCGGCTACTTCCCATTGGGACTACTGGGCCTCGGTTTCGACGCCGCGCACGTATACCCGTGTTTCGTCACCTGTTATAACCTTCTTTAGCGTGTCAATTTCATTTAGCGATTCCTGAACGATGTCTACGTGACGTCGTTTTTGGTCGAACTTCAACAATTTGGAAACAAACTTTGCTGCTACACGTTACATGCCCAAAACATGCGAAAAAATTGCTTGCCGTGAGCCATAGGATGTACTGACATCATCATCAACAACCTGTCTGACGGTGATTCGGCGGTTTTCCGGACGGTATTTGTTTCTTCCACACTGTCGGCAGTAACTGATCTGCTGCGGCCGTCGTCGTCAGCGTCTTCGCGGCCGTCTTTGAAACGTTTACGTGTCTTACTCATAGTAGGTTCGCCAAACGCCGCTGTCAACATTTCGAAAGCGTTGCTACACTTTATTCAATTTTTCAAGCAAAATTTAATGCATAGTGTTTGATCCGCCCTTCTCGAATGTAAAAATTCGCCGAGCACCCGAACACACATATAACCTTTTGGACTGTCTACAGTGAAGTAAATATTCAAAACAGCTGAAAATGCAAACATATATGAGGAACATGTGTACCAACAAGATAAGAAATTTGAAAATCGGATGAATAAAGGCCGCGAAATAAAAAAAAAAATCCCCTTACTTTTGTTATCACACCTCGTACGTTCAAGATCCCACGTTAGTTCTGTTAGGTGTGGGTCCCACGCTCGTGAGCAATATTCTAGATAAGGTCGCACGCGTTTAGTCAATTCCTCTCGTAGACTGACTGCATTTTCCTGCTACACTGCCGGTGAACGTGAGTCTGCCACGTGCCCCATACGTTATCTCTAGGACTGAACCTATTCGATAGTTCTGTGTCAGATCAACACAGAACTCTTACACCCAGGTATTTGTTTAAGTTTTCTGACTGCAGATGTAACTCACTGTTGTTGTCCTTCTAGGATACTATCGTTAGCAATTGTTGAAGGGCACAAAAAGAATTACCAATATTTGTATTACTTTCGAATCTTCTCAAGATCTGACTGACTGGACATTAGCGCACATTAGCGCAGCTTCTTTCACATAGTACGTCATTATAGACGAGTGCATCATTTGGAGAAAGTCTGCGGTTGATGTTAATAGTGCCTGCTAGGTCATTAATACGCCAACACGCTACTCTATGGGAAGCCTGATGTTGCTTAGCGCGCCTTCAAGCTCACTCCCGAACAACGACTCACCTCTCCTCCTTTGTCTGTGTTCTTGTTTGTAGGACGTTTTCATTCCTAACTCGACCGTCCACCTGATATCCAAAATTTCGCTCCAACTCCACGTTCTAGAGGACTCTAATCGTTCCTTTTCGGTCTTCCGCCCTGTCCACATTATACACTCATACACTGCTCTGCCCAAGACATCGCTTTTTGTGAATATTTTTCTGTCCTCTAGGGTAATACTTTCGAATATTAGCGGTTGTTTCTTTTTTAAAGAAAGTATTTCTGTTTTCGGCACCCCTTGCTGCTACGACTTGTATGTTCCTTGTTTTATATGGTTTTATATGTTACACTTCCGGGCACCTGTTCATGGGCGTCAGATTTAGTTTTATGTTTTATTTGTCGGGGGGGGGGGGGGGTGTTTATCATACCTTGGAAGGCTGGGCGTCTGGCCTCCATCCTCCCTCCGATTTAACACTCTGTCATACTTTCTTAGCATTTTGCTTGCCTTGTTGTTCACCTTTTGTCTTAGTCTGAACATTTTAGTGCGTTGCAGAATGGCTGGCTCATGCTCTTGTATTCGTTTGCTCAGTCAGCGCAGTCCATCTGCTCTACGGTTTTAATACCTTCCCCTACTTTTCCTTGTGGTGTGTGTTTTCCCCCTTGTTTGTTCATTGCTTTCGTTTTCTCTTCCGATGTGGTCCCCCATTCCTTTTACTTTCCCAAACTAAATTTGGGTGTTGTTTTACCTTGAGTGTTGTTTGCGTTAGGAAAAAGAGACTGATGGCCATGTAGTCTCGTCCCTTTACATCCCAGACTAACCAACCGAGCAACTACCCTTCCTAACACTCACCCACGCGCCGTGTCCACGTGCTGTGCACACACCACCATTACGGCCTTCTCATTCGCGCGAGTTTGACGGCCACGGGCCGGCCCTCGCTGTTGTCTCGTTAAGCGGCCGGCTCAGTTCCCGTGCTGTCAGGAAGCCCACCAGGCGGCCGTGCTGTGCTCAGCGTCCACCCGTGGCCATCGCCACTGGACAGTCCTCGACAGCGTCACGTCTGACCCTGCCTTCCTGTGTTATTCCGTCGGTACCGACCTCTGTGCTCTGCTACGCACGAACAGGGTGGATCAACTTCGAGCCCATTTATCTGTTAACACTCCGCCTGAGGATGAGAGAAACTATTCACTGTTCACCACAACAAGTGTCAGGCCCCACTTGTATCGACGCAGCTGCTCCTGACAGTCAGCGCGCCAAAACCCTTACAGAGCGAACAGCCAACCACTGTGACGTGGGTAACAGCTGTGTGCTGAGAGACGCAGGCGCGAGCCGAGCGCCCCCCACGTGTTGTCCCACTCTGCCCCCAATCTCGGCCTGTCTCTGCTGTTGACTCGGCAGCTATCAGAGGTGTTTTCCCGGCGGACATGTGTGTCAGTACACACACGCCCCGATCGGCCGGTATCAGCCCAGCGGGACAGCGCCCACGTGTGTGTGTGTGTGTGTGTGTGTGTGTGTGTGTGTGTGTGCGACACGTGTCAGGGAGTCCGATAAGGCGTACTCCTTCCGTGAAAGAAAACCAAAGGCGTCGACATTAAGACTGCAAGAGCAATTCCACTGTGCAGTGGAGATTCTGCTGTTGCACGCAAAGGCGACAGAGGGTAGGTGGAAAGAATATATGGAAGGGCTCTGTGAGGGGGCGGCTTGTCCCATGACGTGGAACAAGAAAACAATAGAAGTCCATTTGGAGGTATTGGAGTCAGAGTTTGAACCAGCTTTGAAGGGCCTGCAATCAAATAAGGTACAAGGTATAGGTAACATACCTTTGGAATCTCTAAGAATCCGAAGGAACGCGTAAAGTAATGGCGGATAGTGGCAACCACGCGACTATTCGAGTCCATGTCCAGAATCTGAGAGTCGGGGGACATACCACCAGTCCATACACACGGTCCACCGTCGTCTGTGTTCGACGCCAACGTGCAACAACAACTCACAGACAGACGGCAGGTGACAGCACTAGCAAGGGGGGGGGGGGCGAGAATGCGGATCACAGTGAGTCGTTGTCGTAATGCTGAAACGGAGTGATTTATCTGACATCCAAAAGGCCTTGATCATTGGCTTTCGGGACGAGGATGGAATCATTTCCGAAACGGCTAAGTTTGTAAAGTTTTCGAATGCGGCACTGGTGTAAGTATACCCTACGTGGTAAAATGGCGCCAACGTGCAACTGTAAAGCAAGTGCCCACCCAAAGAGGGCCTCCGCAACAGCTTCCTGGTACCTGCACCAACGCCGACTGCTGTTCATCGCTGACCAAGGCTGCAGTTTGCACGACAGTACCGCGTTGGCAGGTACGGCGCGAAACGTCTGAAAGCAAACACCCTACAACCAGGAGGTAGTGTTATGGTCTTGAGGACGTCTTCGTGGCATTCTCAGGGTCATCTCGTCCTTCTGGAAGGCACAGTGCATCGACACACATATGCATCTGTCCTTGGGGGGCCATGTCCATCCTTGCGTACAGTTTGTTTCTCCTCGGCATAATGGCACGTACCAGTGGGTACATGCGTTATCCGAAGAGCACCTGCACGACTTTGCGGTCCTTCGCTCGCCAACAAACCCCCCGGATCAGAACTCGATTGGAAATCTGTGGGACCACCTCTATCGGGCTCTTTGCACAGCCGGCCACCGCGCGGGGCCCGGAACGGCTCCACATCCACATCCCTATCGCTGTCTCCCGGAACCTCACTGACCCTCTTCCTTCACTGGTTTATTCAGGCTTTTGACTGGCGGTTGGAGGTCCCCTGCAGAAATATCGAGCCACGCTGCCTCTATAGCCGCCCATAATGGGTAATTGCTGCCGTTGCAGGATTTTTGTGGACGAACTAACCTTTCGATAATGTCCCGTAAATGTTCGTTGGGATTCGTGTCGGTCGATCTGGGTGGCCAAATCGTTCGCTCGAATTGTCGGAATGTTCTTTTAAACCAATCGCGAACAATTGTGACCTGCTGGCATGGCACATTGTCACGCATAAAACTTGCATCGTTGTTTCGGAACATGAAGTCTATGAATGGCTGCAAATAGTCTCCAGGTAGCCGAACACAATTTCCAGTCAATGATCGGTTCAGTTCCATGTAAACACAACTCACACCATTGTGGAGACACCGCCAGCTTGCGCAGTGCCTCGTTGACAACTTGGATCCGTGGCTTCGTGGGGTCTGCGCCACGATCTAACCCTACTGTCAGCTCTTCCCAACAAAAAGCCGGACTCATGTGATCAGTCCACGGTTTTGGAGTCGTTTAACGTCCTACCCACATTGTCACGAGACCAGGAGAGCCTCTACAGGCGATGTTTTGTTGTTAGTCGAGGCACTCGCGTCGAACTATTGTATTGCTGCCGTAGCCCATTAATGCTCAATTTCCCCGTACTGGCGAAACGGATACGTTTGTCGTACGCCCCACGTTGATTTCTGCGGTTATTCGACGCATTGTTGCTTGTCTGTTAGCACTGACAACTCTAAGGAAACGCCGCTGCTGTGAGTCGTTAAGTGAAGGCGGTCAGCCACTGCATTGTCCGTGATAAGACGTAACGCCTTAAGGGGGTGTAATGGAAAATGTAAACATTTATTTAAAAAATCGTTACAGCGATGTTTATTAATGTACGAATGTAAAATTTTGCATGTGTAAAGCAAAAGAGCTGTGCTTTAACAGAAAAATATAGTAAAATAAGCGGCATTAATATTCTGCCAGAAAATTGAATCTTTAATTTTTTATCGTCTTTTTTTATAAAAACCATAACTCAAATTCTGATCACGCAACTAATCTGAAAATTTTATTGTAGTATCCTGAGAAGGTTATAAAACCATTAAAGTACAGTTATTAATTTATGATTCACATTGTATCATTGACAGAGTTTTTAATTTTGCACATCCAAAACTAACTTTTCTTCTACATACAGTCGTCTAAAAATCAGAATGTAATTGCCGCATCTCGTATTTTTTAGTTCCAGGGAGACAGCAACACGTTGCAAACAGTTACTGAAAATGTCATAGCATTAGAGCATATACATTTTGAAACGAGGCATCTAATAACGTAAAAAATGTAAAACAGACAAAATGAGGTTGAAAGATTTCATTCTCATACTTCTACATGTAATAAGCTTACCTCCGCACTGATACTCCTCATCTTCCAGGTTTCTCTTCTCTTCTAATCTGCCTGTCCTGAATTTGCGGGTAAGACACTGATCTGATAGCTTTCTTGACCCTGCTCTCGTCGATGGCGTAAAACGCTTTTGTTGTAAACACACCAGGATCTGTACCGATATCTTCAGCACTTCAATTCTGCCATTATTTCCGTTATTGTAACATAAAACTCATTACCAGAACCTGTTGTGAACGCAATTAAGGCCACATTCAGGCTTCTTGCAAACCCTGATTTATTGAGGAAGAGACAAAATGCGAATGAGAGCACCAATAATTTAATTTCTATTAGATGCTCAAAAAGGACGTTCTGTGAACTTGAAGTGCTCAAAATAGGTATCGATGATTCAGTATGGAGAATTTTAAAATTGAGGTGAGCTTATTACATAAAGAAGTATGAGAAGAAAATCATTGAATCTCATTTCCTGTGTTTTACATTTTTTACGTTATTAGAAGCCAGAGATATACACTCCTGGAAATTGAAATAAGAACACCGTGAATTCATTGTCCCAGGAAGGGGAAACTTTATTGACACATTCCTAGGGTCAGATACATCACATGATCACACTGACAGAACCACAGGCACATAGACACAGGCAACAGAGCATGCACAATGTCGGCACTAGTACAGTGTATATCCACCTTTCGCAGCAATGCAGGCTGCTATTCTCCCATGGAGACGATCGTAGAGATGCTGGATGTAGTCCTGTGGAACGGCTTGCCATGCCATTTCCACCTGGCGCCTCAGTTGGACCAGCGTTCGTGCTGGACGTGCAGACCGCGTGAGACGACGCTTCATCCAGTCCCAAACATGCTCAATGGGGGACAGATCCGGAGATCTTGCTGGCCAGGGTAGTTGACTTACACCTTCTAGAGCACGTTGGGTGGCACGGGATACATGCGGACGTGCATTGTCCTGTTGGAACAGCAAGTTCCCTTGCCGGTCTAGGAATGGTAGAACGATGGGTTCGATGACGGTTTGGATGTACCGTGCACTATTCAGTGTCCCCTCGACGATCACCAGTGGTGTACGGCCAGTGTAGGAGATCGCTCCCCACACCATGATGCCGGGTGTTGGCCCTGTGTGCCTCGGTCGTATGCAGTCCTGATTGTGGCGCTCACCTGCACGGCGCCAAACACGCATACGACCATCATTGGCACCAAGGCAGAAGCGACTCTCATCGCTGAAGACGACACGTCTCCATTCGTCCCTCCATTCACGCCTATCGCGACACCACTGGAGGCGGGCTGCACTATGTTGGGGCGTGAGCGGAAGACGGCCTAACGGTGTGCGGGACCGTAGCCCAGCTTCATGGAGACGGTTGCGAATGGTACTCGCCGATACCCCAGGAGCAACAGTGTCCCTAATTTGCTGGGAAGTGGCGGTGCGGTCCCCTACGGCACTGCGTAGGATCCTACGGTCTTGGCGTGCATCCGTGCGTCGCTGCGGTCCGATCCCAGGTCGACGGGCACGTGCACCTTCCGCCGACCACTGGCGACAACATCGATGTACTGTGGAGACCTCACGCCCCACGTGTTGAGCAATTCGGCGGTACGTCCAGCCGGCCTCCCGCATGCCCACTATACGCCCTCGCTCAAAGTCCGTCAACTGCACATACGGTTCACGTCCACGCTGTCGCGGCATGCTACCAGTGTTAAAGACTGCGATGGAGCTCCGTATGCCACGGCAAACTGGCTGACACTGACGGCGGCGGTGCACAAATGCTGCGCAGCTAGCGCCATTCGACGGCCAACACCGCGGTTCCTGGTGTGTCCGCTGTGCCGTGCGTGTGATCATTGCTTGTACAGCCCTCTCGCAGTGTCCGGAGCAAGTATGGTGGGTCTGACACACCGGTGTCAATGTGTTCTTTTTTCCATTTCCAGGAGTGTAGATCTCAGGTGAAGATATCAAAGGTAAATAGCCTTGACACTGACAAAAATTCCGCTGCAGCAAGCAGTTTCCCAACGTTCAAAAATGGCTCTCAGCACTATGGGACTTAACATCTGAGGTCATTAGTCCCCTAGAACTTAGAACTACTTAAACCTAACTAACCTAGGGACATCACACACATCCATGCCCGAGGCAGGATTCGAACCTGCGACGGCAGGAGTCGCGCGTTTCCGGACTGAAGCGCCAAGAACCGCTTGGCCACCGCGGCCGGCTTTCCCAACGTGGGAGCGGCCGCCAGTTAAGGGCATTTCTAAAGTTGCTATCACGATAAAATTCACACATAACGTAGATTAAACTGTTTACATCAAGAAAATAGTATTCTGGACCAAAATCCATTACATCCCACGTAAAATTCGGTATTTTAGGCCCACTCTTGACACTGTGAACCTCGGAATACTGAATTCCCTAACTGTTTCCGGAATGGAATGTCCCATGTGTCTTGTTCCAACTGCCACTGCGCGATCAAAACCTGATAATTCCCGTGGTGCGGCGACAATCACGTCGGGAACCTCTTCACACGAATCACCAGAGTACAGGCGCCAGCTGCGCCAGCGCACTAACCCTTTTATAGATTGTGTGCGTATCGCTATGGCATCACTTTTGGTGATTTCCCTAAAATGCGGGGATGGTTCCTTTGAAAGGGCACGTCCGAGTTTTTTTTCCCCATTCTTCATTAATCCGACGGGACCGATGACCTCGCTGCTTGGTCCCCTCCCCCCAAATCAACCAACTAACCATGACTTTTATCGTGTCAGTATACTACTTAGCGCCTAACAAGAACTTTTTCGCTGTCTGCTACCCACTGCAATAATATGCACACGCAACTCCTTCATGAGTTTTTGATCTGTCAGTATATATGTGCAGAAAATCTGGGCATTCGCTTTCCTGTAATGTCTTGACCTATTATGTCTGACAGATAAAAAAAAACAGGTTGGCAGAATGTTGTTTCATATTCTTTACTGAACGCTGGTGACATTCGGTCCCTCCGTGTCAAAGGGGGACGTAAATCGGAGACCCCGGGAGCCTGTTGTTGGCAGTGGTGTTCGTTTGTATCCGTCTGGGTACCTTCTTTCTGCGAAGAGCTCAGCTGTAACCACGACGGGATGATTAATTACTGTGGATTTTTGAAGCAGGAACTTGTCAGGAAGTTGTCTATGGATGTCAAGAGGCATTTCTTTGGCTTCTCTTACAGGGGCATAAGTTGGTAACGATTTCATTGCTCCTAGTCACTGACAAATAGACCGACAATCAAATATACACTACTGGGCATTAAAATTGCTACACCACGAAGATGACGTGCTACAGACGCGAAGAAGATGCTGTGATATGCAAATGATTAGCTCCTCAGACCATTCACACAAGGTTGGCGCTGGTGGCGACACCTACAACGTGCTGACACGAGGAAAGTTTCCAACCGATTTCTCATACACAAACGGCAGTTGACCAGCGTTGTCTGGTGAAACGTTGTTGTGATGCCTCGTGTGGGGAGGAGAAATGCGTACCATCACGTTTCCGACTTTGATAGAGGTCGGATTGTAGCCCATCACGATTGCAGTTTATCGTATCGCGACATTGCTGCTCGCGTTGGTCGAGATCCACTGACTGTTAGCAGAATATGGAATCGATGGGTTCAGGAGGGTAATACGGAACGCCGTGCTGGATCCCAACGGCCTCGTATCACTAGCAGTCGAGATGACAGGCATCTTATCCGCATGGATATAACGGATCGTGCAGCCACGTCTCGATCCCTGAGTCAGCAGATGGGGACGTTTGCAAGACAGCAACCATCTGCACGAACAGTTCGACGCCGTTTGCAGCAGCACGGACTATCACCTCGGAGTCCATGGCTGCGGTTACCCTTGACGCTGCATCACAGACAGGAGCCCGTGCGATGGTGTACTCAGCGACGAAGCTGAGTGCACGAATGGCAAAACGGATGAATCCAGGTTCTGTTTACAGCATCATGAAGGTCGCTTCCGTGTTTGGCGGGATCGAGGTGAACGCACATTGGAAGCGTGTATTCGTCATCGCCATACTGGCTGGCGTATCACCCGGCGTGATGGTATGGGGTGCCATTGACTACACGTCTCGGTCACCTCTTGTTCGCATTGACGGCACTTTGAACAGTGGACGTTACATTTCAGATGTGTTACGACCCTTGGCTCTACCCCTCATTCGATCCCTGCGAAACCCTACATTTCAGCAGGATAATGCACGATCGCAGGTTGCAGGTCCTGTACGGGCCTTTCTGTATACAGAAAATATTCGACTGCTGGCCTGGCCAGCAAATTCTCCATATCTCTAATTGAAACCTTTCGTCAATGGTGGCCGAGCAACTGGATCGTCACAATACGCCAGTCACTATTCTTGATGAACTGTCGTGTCGTGTTGAAGCTGCATGGGCAGCTGTACATGTACACGCCATCCGAGGTCCGTTTGACTGAATGCCCAGGCATATCAAGGCCGTTATTACGGCCAGAGGTGGTTGTTCTGGGTACTGATTTCTCAGGATCTATGAACCAAAATTGCGTGAAAATGTAATCACAGGTCAGTTCTAGTATAATATATCTGCCCAATGAATACCCGTTTGTCATCTGCATTTCTTCTTGGTGTAGCAATTTTAATGGCCAGTAGTGTATTTAATGGTTGTAGTACATATTGCAGGGCATTTACAAATTGAATCGGCAAACGTAATACTGCGCGACAAACACGTACGGGCATGATGTACCCGTTTTGGGCTAAACCACTGTTTTCGCATTTTTAGTCTCGTAGCTATTAGCGATTCAAGTCTGACGCCGTTCCGTCACACAAGGAAGCTGTACCGACTATCGCTGTAACGGGGTGTAGACTTTTGACGTAATATATGTACGTAGTCACCCGTGTGAGGAGCAGAAGACGCTGTGTTCCGCGAACTGCGGTCAGCGAGCAGAGCCCGGAGGTTGGCCCGTGTGGCTGCGACGCAGGTCCCCGGCCGGCAGTGGCAAGTGGCAGCAGCTTGCTTCGCCTCCCCCCCCCCCCCCCCCCCTGTTACGTCACCCGGCGGCTGCACCAGATAGCTGGCTGTCTGCTGTGTTCACAGTTAAGTTGTGCCGTGCGCCACCCGCACCAGCACACAGCTTTCTCTCGGGCCGGTAGCGGCCGCAGATGGCGGGCTGCGATACAGCACCCAACCTCTCCCTCTGTTATGTCCCTGCAGATGCAGAAAACGCGATTTGCGAAAGCTCGGCCGCCGACGCTGTTGCACAACTCCCGGAACCCAAACTGGCCGCATATACTGGGCAATTCAAAATGAGTGCAGCGACTACATACGGCTATAACCGTTCACTGCGACGCGGTTCGTCGACAAGAATTGCAGAGAACCTAACAGGAAGTGTGCACTCTTTCGTGATCGGTGTCACTGCAGTCAGCGTCGCGTTCCTGTTCAGTTTGTTGTACACTGTCGAGGTTTCGACTCCACTGCTGGGATCATCTTCAGGATCTCCGGGTAACCCCGGTTAGCCGAATACTGTCGAAAGCCAGTGTCGCGTTCACTTGTGAAACGATGTTGTCTACGTGTACGTGATGACTGTGGAATGTATAATGAAGTGCCTGGCAGAGGGGTTAGCAAACCACCGTTCCATTCTCGAACAGCGCGCGGGAGAAACCAACACTTACATCTTTTTCGTGTGAACTCCGATTAATTTTATTATGACGATCATTCCTCCCTATGTAGGTCGGCGCCAACAAGGTATTTTCATACTCTAAGGAGAAAGTAGGTGATTGAAATTTCGTAAAAAGATCCCAGCACAACGAAAAATGCCTGTGATTTAATGATTGCCAGCCCAGTTGGCATATCATATCCGTAGCAGTCTCTCCCCTATTCCGCGATAGTACACAACGAGATACCTCCTTTGAACTTGTTCGGTGTCGTCTGTCGATCATATCTGGTGCGGATCCAGAAGAGGACGGACAAGCGTAGTGCAGGCAGTCTCTTCAGTAGGCCAGTTGTATTTTCTCAGTGTTCTGCCAATAAATCACAGTCTTTGGTTTGCTTCCGCCACAACATTATCTATTTGATTGTTCCGATTTAAGTTACTCGCAGTTGTAATCCCTAAGTATTTAGTTCAGTTTACAGCCTTTAGATTTGCGTGTTTTATCCTGTCACGGAAATTTAGCGGATTGCTTTTAATACTCATGTATATCACTTAAAACTTTCCATTGTGTAGAGTCAGTTGCCGCTTTTCGCACCATAAGGACCCGTTACTTCTGAGAAAATGGGATTTTCGGGTAAAATTCTTCCGGTTGCTGTTGGTGGTCCATTTTCATTAGATGGATTGAGGAAGAGATGGCGCATGTTTATCAGAATATCAATGTCGTAGCTTCCTAGTACAGTAGCTGCGTAGTTACTTCTTTGATGGTGGGAAGCCACGAAGCTAGAAGCCCATAGCCGTCACCCTTATTACAATTGCTTTCCTTCTTATGCAGGATTCTCTACCGCTTCTTGGACTTTCCATCTATAAATATTCAGTTCTTCGGCTAGCACCCCTATGTTGTTGAAATCTATATCTTGGCCGCACATCTGATGACAATGAAATGATCGTGTGGCATTATTGGCCGGGAGACCCCACTACCTGGTGCAATTGCCTCTGTTTAACGACACTTCCGCGTCGATTAATATGGGAGAAAATGATTACACCAACTCTCGGTCTCCGAGTGGAGGAAATGCGCGACCCTGCCGGGAATCGAACCCGGGACCCCGCTATCTACGGGCAGCGATCCTGACCGCTGCATCAACTGCTGCAGTGCTCCTGTGAGTTTCCCTACCGCAGGTTTCGCGCTCTGTCTTAACCGCGTAAGGCGCTGGTAGTCTGTGCTCCGTTCCTTTACTGCCTTCCCAGTTTCGCCTGTAAAGACTCAGCTATCTACACGTCACTTCAGGGACTCCCGCAGTACGGGCGTAATCGGCTGCGCCCATTTTCCTTCGAGAAAATTATCTAATCTTGCTGTGACTGAAAAATGTACTCTTCATATTATTTTTCCGAAGATCTGTGCTCATACGATCAGTAACTCTAGAAACGATCTCTAAATTAGCAGACTGAGAAGGCGTTTGGTCCCTCGTCGTTCTTATTAGTGTAATCAATAATGCTGCGTTTGAAGGCCTCATTCTGTAGAAAAGCCATCACAGCCATTGGCCTTCAACGCTGCGTAAAACCATTCAGCCCCGCCACCAAGCTGTTGTCGAAAGGCACGCGGAGACTGTGCTTTGAGCATTTTTGGGTCCTGGTGTGGGTGGTGGTGCTTCTGTACTCTCCGTATCGTCACATCTTTTATGGGGCACACATCTAGGACTGCGAGGCAGATCTGAGTTGCTACTTCCAAGGTGGTGTTGATATTGGGCTGAGTGTTATTGAAGAACTGAGCAACCTGTTGAGCTCTTCTGCACTGAGCGCCCATGTAACAGGTGCGTCATCCACGTAGTGGAGCCAACGAGAGGGCTTTAATGGCACGTTACTTAATTCCTGTTCTTCAGAATGCACCATAAAAATGTCTGCTGCTATTGGCGACAGAGGTGAGCCCAAACCGACATTGTCAGATTGTTAAAAAATTCTCTTTTACATTTAAAATACTTCGTTCGTAGACACAATGCGGCCATATGTAGGAAATGTATTCGCAGTTGCCAATGTGGGCAACCTCCTACTGCACAATGGTATGATGACATTGAACATTTGTGCCGGAGCGGATTTCCCGCGGGTGGCAAGCGGCCGCCTCGACCAGCCTAGCGACTTTCGATTAAATGTCTCTCACACGCGGGAGTTACAGTAAGTGTACGAGTGCAGGTTAATCACTCTCGGATGGACACTTGAGGTAGTTTGGGTGTGGTCGTGAAGCGTGCACGGATAGCCGAAACTGTTAACGCGGCTGCTAGCGATTAGCGGGAGATCTGGGTTCGAGTCCCTCTCCAGCACAAATTTCTAATGTCATCATTCCATTCCACAGTTTTAGGATACTCATATTCGCGACAGCGAATACATTTCCTTTATTTCATAACGGCTGTAGTCGTCGCAGTGCCTGTTAAAGTACGTTTTTCGAACGAGGTGTCTCAGTTTCCCCAAAATGATCTGCTGAAAAATACGTTGGAGAGGTAATTACGTAGATAATATTTCCTAGTCATTCGGGGCTTTATCTTTCTGATAAAAGACTGTGTAACAGGAAAATGAAGAGGAATATGGGCCCTGCTGACGATGTACAAGATTGCACAGGGTGACAATTATTAAACCATTTGAGAAGAAAGTACGCCACACAATTTATTCAACGTTACAGATATTCGGATTTATGTTATGACGTTTTCCATGGGCCTGCCATCAGTGGCGATGACGTGGCGCAGACGAATAGCGAAATTCTGCATGACCCGCAGAAGTTTCGGAACATCGATGATGTGGATGACCTCCTGAATGACTGTTTTTCAACTTAACAGTGGTTTTGGGGTTATTGCTGTACATCTTATTATTAATACAGCCCCACAAAAACGAACCGCACGTGTTCAGATCCGGAGAAGATAGCGGCCAAACGAGGCCCATGGCAATGGACTCTGGGTACCGCAGAGGAAGAATGCCGTCCCCAAAGTGCTGCTCCACGACATTAAACACTCGCCTGCTTCGATGGTGTCGAGCTCCGACTTGCGTGAACCACATCTTGTCGAAATTAGGGTAACTCTGGATAACGGCGATGAAATCGTCTTCCAATAAGGTTCACTTACCGTTTGGTAGTCACCGTGACATCAAGGAATATCGCACCGATCATTCCGTGACTGGACACTGCACACCACACAGACACCCGTTGACGATCCCATCCAAATGAAAGTCGGCTTCGTCGCTAAACCAAACCATATTCACATCAAAGTCCTTTTTGGACGACCGACGCTCCCAACACGGTCATCACAAACACTATCCGTTCTCTCAAACTCACGAATGAAATTCTTGATTGTTAGCACAATTGAACCGGTAGTCTTCAGCTTCAACTCGGCCGCAAACTTCCTTTGAGCCGCAGTTGGGCTGTCATTGCTCGCATAGTAGTCCTTCACAAGCGTTGTTCGCTCAGGCACTCTGTGACGTCACATTTTCTCTTCCAAATGGCAGACAACAAGAAGGCGCGTGAGCATGCCCATACTAATTCCCATCATGCCCCGCAAACCGTTCAGATGCTATGACGATTTTATTTCATGTAGTTCAATAATTCTCAACGCGTACCTTCAGTGTCGAAGAAGATTCAGATTCTTTGATACGTACTACACAGATGTTTTATGTGACTGCCCTTGGTTGCACAGACATAATCTAAGCGATAATCAATTTCGTGCCATAGTGCTGTAACACGTTTGTAGTCGCCGACGCGAACGGGTTAGGAATTCGCGTTTTGAGTTCTGGAATTATTTTCGGCAAAAGAGTCACTCTAGGATCGTGCAAAATACGGCCAGCTGTGATACTGCTCTTCAGTTGGGTGTGGATCATATCTTTACCCTTTTCCTAAACAGGAGTAACATGCGCTCGTTTCCAGTGATATCGGTCTGTTCGAAGTCCAAGGGCCGGCAGGTGTGGCCGTGCGGTTCTAGGCGCTTCAGTCTGGAATCGCGTGACCGCTACGGTCGCAGGTTCGAATACTGCCTCGGGCATGGATATGTGTGATGTCCTTAGGTTAGTTAGGTTTAATTAGTTCTAAGTTCTAGGCGACTGATGACCTCGGAAGTTAAGTCGCATAGTGCTCAGAGCCATTCGAAGTCCAAGCGAACCTCGATAATCACGAGCTGGGAAAAGCGATAATTCCTCGGAGCTTACAGAGTGAAACCTGACGTGTTTTTCGATATCCGGGATGTGCGGGATTTGTCTCTGTTTCGACACTGGACGGATTGACAGGACTAACGTGTGACCAGAACTTTCAGACGTTTTCTTGTTCAACCACTGGACTCGTGTTCGGGCGTGCTGGGTTCGAGACTCCATCGGCCATTTGCGGTTAGTTTTCTGTTGTTTCCCTAAATCGCCTAAGGCGAATACTGGGCTGTTTCCTATGGAAAGGGTTGGAGACATTTCGTTCCACTTGCCATCATTAGTCTGCGTTTTTAGTGCCTCTCTTATGACATCGTCGCCGACGGGACTGTAAGTATGGATACTTTCCGGTCGTATTTTGGACTTGTACGTCAGAGACAAGTTGCAAGCAGTGGAACGAGGCTGTCACCTGGGTGCAGTATTCCTCGACTTTCGAAAAGCATTTGACTCAGAGGCGCACCTGTGGCTATTATCGAAATGACACATGTGACTTGGTCTGATGATACGTTGACAGGGCGGATTCAGGACGGATAGAATCTCATCGACAGGTGGAATCCTTTCTGTCCACGTTGTTTGCTGATGACCTGGCAGGGGGTTTTAATAGTAACCTCATACTTTTTTGTAGATCACTATCTGCATCTATACGGAGTGATATGTAGAGGGTAGTAGTACATTCCTTGAATATCATTTAAAGCCGGTTCTTGAAACTTTGTTAGTAGACTTTCTCGGGTTAGTTTCCGTCTTTCAACAGTTTGCAAGTTCAGTTCCTTCACCACCTCTGTGACACTCTCCCATGGATCGAACAAACCTGTCACAATTCGTATTACCCTCCTTTGTACCATCCATTGTCATCGGACGGGTCCCACACAGTTGAGCAATATTCTAGGATGGTTGATCGTTCAGTTCCATATCCTCAGAAACTGTTAGACTCAGGTATTTATGTGGATTGCCCGTTTGGAACTGAGTCAGCGATATTACGGTGACACGCCACTGTGTTCGTAGGGTTCCGTGCATCAACCTGTAAAGACGTAATCCCTACAGGATCGCTTTGCTGCCCGTCTCTCTGTCCATCCAACACTTGACAAACCTCTCACTCAGGGCCGGGCAGGCGTAGCGCGATCAAATCTGTGTCACGTGTTAAGCTCTGTGGTCCCCTGGAGGGGTAAAAAATTTAATCTTCTAAGTCACGGCCATTTGTGTCACGTGTTTAGACGATCGAAAACGCACTCATCGAAACCTTTAGAGTGCTTCCCGCTGAATCTTTAAGTTTGGCAAGAAGCAGGATTCCGCAGTAGAAGTTATATCACATAAAGAATATTGCATTCATCATCCGTCACAAGCACAGTGGACGAACATTACTTGGTTCAAATGGCTCTCAGCGCTATGGGACTTAACATCTGTGGTCATCAGTGCCCTAGAACTTAGAACTAATTAAACCTAACTAACCTAAGGACATCACACACATCCATGCCCGAGGCAGGATTCGAACCTGCGAGCGTAGCGGTCGCGCGGTTCCGGACTGAAGCGCCTAGAACCGCACGGCCACACCGGTCGGCGACGAACATTACTGCATACACACATAAAATGTATTCATGTTTCAGTAAGTAAATCAAAATGTTTAATTTAATCTTCTCTCTCTACACGTTTAAAGTGAAGTACCCTGATCTTTTTGTTTATTCTGGCTAGTCTGATGAACAACTGTAGAGATTTTGATACCGTCTTAGAATTCTTGGGAACAATATCTCGCCAGTATCTATGCCGATAACAGGCAGAAGTCGTTGAGATACTCGATTCCTCGAAGTTGAATTAACCACAGCTACACACGCAATCAAGTTTGTACGAACCCTCAGTGAGTGAATTCTACTCGCACTTTGCCAACTTTTATTTCGTTTCATAAAGTTTACAGTTTTACATTTCAGATGATGCGGTTGTCTACGGTTATGTACCGCTTGAAAAGAAGCTATTCATATATTCAGTGAGATATTGGCAGAATTTAAAAGAGATGAAGGTTTTACAACTTGCTTTAACTGTTCATAAAACGAGAAATGTTCACAAAACGAAAAAAAGGTAGTGTCCTCTGACTACAATATCAGCGAGTCACTGATGGAATCCGGGAACTCGTACAAACACATCGGTGTACTTGTTGTTAGTGATGTGAAGTGGAACAGTCACATTAAAAATGTCCAAAGCAGGGCAACTAGTTCTCTGTTATCACGAAATACAGGAGAAAGTGTCATGCATATAATAAGTGGCAATCGTTAAAATAATTACGTTTTTCGTTGCAGCATGATCTTTTCACGAAATTTTAATGACCAACTTTCTCCTTCGAATGTCAAAATATTTTATTGTCACCAACCTATTTAGAAATCATCATTGTAGCAAAACAAGAGAAATCAGAGCTCGTACAGAAAGATTTAAGTGTTCATTTGTCCTTCTCGCTCTTAGACAGTGGAACGGTAGAGAAATAGTGTGAAGGTGGTTCGAAGAACCCTCTGCCTGGCTCTTACGCGTGAATTGCGGATTAGTGATGTAGATGTGGAGACACTCAGTCGTAGGTAAAGCAAGTGGCATACTTTTTTCCATTGCTAGAAGACTGTGAAAATTTAGTTAGTCTACAAAAGAGATTGCTTACAAATAGCATCTGCCTCTCGTGTTAGAGTATTGCTGGAATGTGTGGGGCTCGTACTAGATAGGACTAGCACGGGATACTGAACGTATACCGCGAGCACTTGCCACAGTTTTGGTCTGCCAGGAAGTTTAATATTTCACTCTGGAAGGTGAGACGAGTCACGGTGCGCACAGAGGCAATTAAACAACTATACTTCTCGAATTCCGTACACGGATGGAACAGGAAGAAATATGATGTGACACCGTGCTAAGTACGCACCGTCTGCCACGCATTTTGCCGTGGCTTTTAGAATACGGATGCAGAGTTAGTTGTAGAGAGTGCTGTTTCCTTTTTTCCGGATACGCGTGATGAAGCAAACTTTGAGAAGCCTTTCCCGCATCAGCTTAAAAGGGAAACGTAGGCCCAGGGCTTTTGTCTGCTGGGGTTAGCAGGGTCCGCCCGTATTTACCCGGAGATGTTTCCGTCGTTGAACGGCGAGTTGGTCTCTCCCCTGCTCCCCTCCCCCCTCCCCGTCTCCCCCTTCCCCCTCGCTCCCTCCCTCCCACCCTATGCTTGCGGCGCCGTCTGAATTTAATAACTTATTGCCGCGACTTTCAAGTTAACTTCTCAAGGCTTTGTCAGATAGAGAAAACTGGGAGACAGAGAAGTGAAAGGCGGAAGAGGTTATTAAACATCATCTGGAACCAGAAAAGGCGGAGGGCCAGCAGAGGGCTGCAGCATTAGAAGTCCGCAAGGAGCTTTTCCGTCGCGGAAGAAAGGAACAACAGGGAGGTCAGGCGGAGCTGTTCCACTGTGTCGCCGTGTTTGCTAACCGTGAGGTGGGGGAGGGTGTGACGTTGGCACACCTGACGCGTCGCGGCCGCTACACTAGAGTGCAGTGTAGCCGGGGTTTCGGCAGCTGCTGCAGCGGCAGTGGGCCGCTTGCTTTGCGTTGAGGCTTGTGCGCCTAGTTTGCTCGTTTCGTGCTGTATATTAATTTTTACGAGGATGTTTTGGTTTGATCGTCAATCCGAAAACTTGTTTGATGCACCGCTGCACGCAAGTCTATCCTGTGCGATCGTCTCCATCTCTGGATAACTACTGAAACGAACGTCCACTTGTACAAGTGCACTGTAAGTCAAGTCTTGAATCTACCTGTACGGCTTTTACCTCCCTCCCATAACCCCATCCCCAACACTTCTATCCATTAAGAAGCCGACTATTCTGTACCTCGTGCTTGCTTACATCCACACTACTGCAATGGTTTACGCTGGCTGGACTATTGTTTGTTTGTAATCGCAACGTGGGTCTGCTGTGCCTGTCTCTCGAGTGAGAGATCACTGTGAAGCGCATCAGTCCGGCGCGACTGGTTCCTCTTAAGATGACCCAGTTTTCGTGTCAACCGTCTGTACAGGCTGGGTCAGCTCCCTCTACTGCTGGGTTTTATGCAGCCCGCATTGCCTTCAACTACCGCGTGCAACATTTCCATAGTTTTAGTTTTAGTTATGTCATGTTCCGTAGATCAATTCCCGATTATTTTATCGATACGATGTGGAATAGGCCAGATTACAAGATATATACAGGGTGTTACAAAAAGGTACGGCCAGACTTTCAGGAAACATTCCTCACACACAAAGAAAGAAAATATGTTATGTGGACATGTGTCTGGAAACGCTTACTTTCCATGTTAGAGCTCATTTTATTACTTCTCCTCAAATCACATTAATCATGGAATGGAAACACACAGCAACAGAACTTACCAGCGTGACTTCAAACACTTTGTTACAGGAAATGTTCAAAATGTCCTCCGTTAGCGAGGATACATGCATCCACCCTCCGTCGCACGGAATCGCCGATGCGCTGATGCAGCCCTGGAGAATGGCGTATTGTATCACAGCCGTCCACAATACGAGCACGAAGAGTCTCTACATTTGGTACCGGGGTTGCGTAGACAAGGGCTTTCAAATGTCCCCATAAATGAAAGCCAAGGGGGTTCGGGTCAGGAGAGCGTGGAATTGGTCTGCCTCTACCAATCCGTCGCTCACCGAATCTGTTGTTGAGAAGCGTACGAAATGTGCAGGAGCTCCATCGTGCATGAACTACAAGTTGTGTCGTACTTGTAAAGGTACATGTTCTAGCAGCACAGGTAGAGTATCCCGTATTAAATCATGATAACGTGCTCACTGAGCGATGGTGGAAGAACATGGGGCCCAGTCAAGACATCACCAACAATGCCTGCCCAAACGTTCACAGAAATGAGTCGCTTGTCAACACAAGCACCGAGGTCAACATTACCTTCCTTCAATTGGGCCAACTGGCCGTGAATCGAGAAAGTACAGTACATACTGACGAAACTAAAATGAGCTCTAACATGGAAATTAAGCGTACCGTGCACATGTCCACATAACATCTTTTCTTTATTTGTGTGTGAGGAATGTTTCCTGAAAGTTTGGCCGTACCTTTTTGTAACACCCTGTATACACACACATGAATAGTGCTAATATTAATATTACTGAAATTCTCCACTTGCAACTACATTTAGAGGTACAATTTTTTTTCTTACCATTTCTGAAACAGAAACTCGTCCATGTAGCAGAAGGAGTTGTCCAAAAGAAATGATTTTAAGCTAGATTTAAAACTTGATCTGCTACATGCCAGACACTTTATTTTGTTGGGCAAATGATCAAAGATTTTTGTTGCTGAATAATGTACTCCTTTTTGAGCAACAGACAGTTTCAATAACGGATAGGAAAGGTCATTTTTCCCTCTTGTGTTGTACGTATGAACATCACTGTTCTTCGCGATTTGAGATGGATTATTTGTAACGAATTTCATTAGTGAATATATGTGCTTTGATGGTGCAGTTAAAATACCTAACTCCTTGAGAAGGTGCCTACATGATGTCCTTGGGTGAACACCACTAATTATTCTCACTGCTCTCTTTTGTGCAACCAATACTTTGTCTAAGTGGTGAGCTATCCCTAGAAAACTATCCCATAAGACATTATTGAGTGGGAATATGCAAAGCACGTTAGGAGGCTGATCTGTTTATTACCAAGACTAACGATTATACGATGAACGAAAGAAGCTGAACTTGGTTGTTTGAGAAGCTCAGTAATATGCTTCTTCCATTTCAAGTAGTCATGAATGTGGACACCCAAAAATTGGGAGAAATCTACCCTGTTAACTGAACCCTGTTCATATGCTACATCAATTGTCGGTATGACTGTATTCGGTGTACGGAACTGGATATAGTCAGTTTTTTCAAAATTAAGGGTGAGTCTGTTCTCTGAGAACCACTTAATAATTCTTTGAAAGACATCCTTAACAATATCTTCAGGTGTTTTTTCTGGAATTGGATTTATTATAACACTCGTGTCATCTACAAAAAGTACTAGTTCCGCTTGCTGAATGTTGTGTAGGAGGTCATTCACACGAATAAGGAACAGCAGTGGACATAAAATTCTCTCACTCAATACACACATACTGTTAGTCCTTCAGAAGAAAATGAACGGTACTTTGTACGAAATGTAATGTAACTAAATTTTATAGTGCGATACGTTTTCGCTGAAGACTCTGGGTTTCGAGTTACGGAAGAAAACGGCGATTGAAAGGTAGTTTCGTACATTTTTCGTGAATAATTCTAAAATTCAACAGCCTGTAGTGAAAACGCATCCCAGTACAAAATTTAACTACATTAAATTTCTTACACAAAAGGTCCCGTTCCTTTTCTCCAGGATCAATATTTTATATGTAGTGAGCGAGAGAATACGAAAATCTTGGATGTCGTATTTGAATGTGTTGCGGATTGCGTAAAACTCAGTGCTAGGGGCAGCTGAATCACCCTGTGTGCATGCAATTTAAAGCCCACCGCTTTGTTTTTCTGCGTGTCGTGGGTAACCTCAGAGACCACTGCAGGGACTTTGATACGGTTTTCACAGAGGATGGACAGATTCACGAGGAAGATTTGTGTACTGGCATATGATTTGCCACTGCTAGGCTACCCAAGTCGTCCGGCTGTGGATACTTGGTGCTGCCCATCCGAAGCCAGTGCGAGTCGGCAGTCGTACACGTCACTGAACGGCTACCTGTCCCAGTTACAGGCTGGCTATCTAACGGCGCCCAGGGACAACAAAATATTGATTTTCGGTATTTCATATGATTACTGAACAAATTTAAGAATTTAAAATACTGACATGTACAAAGTGTCTCAGTACCGTTACGACTGTGGCTGCGAAAAATAAGTGTTGGATTATGTACACAAAATCACTGCATTTATTAAAAAAGCCTTCCCCTGAATCAGAAAACAGCCGAAATCGCTTTGAAAGTGTTTTAAAACAGACACTGTAGCGCTTTTTTTTTTTTTTTTTTTTTTTTTTTTTTTTTTTTTTTTTTTTTTTTTTTTTTGTAACGGCATTTAATACTGCAGTACAGTTTACTTGGATGCCCTTAATTGCGTAGCAACGGCATCCTTCCATTCCCAACTTCAACTCTGGGTACAATCAGAAGTCGATTCGGGCCAAATCCGGCGAATACGACGGGTGATCCAGGACTGTGATCCGTCTGCTGGCCAAACGCTCGTGCACGATCTTCGCTTCGTGGGCTGATGATAGCTCGCTGCTCCAGCGCCATTTTACGACCTTCTGCGCGGTTGTTGTTGAAACTTCAAGGCTCTTAATGCCGCAGCTCGCCCTAAGAAAACGGTCCTAACTAAAATGGGTTATCTACTCACTAACAAGTATCGTCGTGAGCTATAGGTTTATCACGGTGAAAAACATGATACAGATGCAAACCGTGTGTACGTCGTAAGGGAGCTTAACTCACGGCGCGCAAATACCCTGACTATATTCATCTACTGTTTGAGAATGAGAGCACTTAGCAACTTCCCATAAACTTCACACCCAATTTCAAACCCTCACGAATTTTTTTCTGCCCGACATCTCGACAAAACACTTAAACGAAAAATGTTTATCGCTTACTACATTTTCGCTGTCCATGCAGTAAAACTTCTTCAGTTCTAACACCATTCCGAACGAGTATTGCATACAGTATCTCATACACCATTAAATGTACCTGCAAAATTCTAGTCGTCAAAGAATTAGGGTGGGGGGGGAGGGGTGTTACTTGTGTTTACATGCACAGTAAGAGTGTTCGCCGTGTAAGATACAGTAAAATAAAATAATTTAAAAAAACCGCGTTAGTTGTCAAATCTGCATCTCGTGGGCACACATGTGACGCGAATTCGATATTATCACACGGAGAGCTGCATCGTTGTGTATATGTAAATAAAGAAAACTCCTGATCGAAGAGTCCACGAGTGTACTGTCGGTCCAAAAAGTGTCCAACGGGCACCGTATTTCGGCTATCAGACATGTCGCCATCCTCAGGTGCGCTGACGAACTGAGCTCCTGGAGGCGAGCGCGGCTGGCTCACATCTCCTCCCACCGCGAGCCGCTTCCTCCGCGGTTCGCGCCCGACGGCGCGTGGTCGACGTAGTCGCTCTGTCCACCCTGGGCGCGCCTGAGGATGGGGACGTCTCTCGTAGCCGAAATATTGTGGTGTTCAACACTGTGGACCGGCAGTACACCCGTGGTCTGTTATATCAGCACACACTCCGGGAGAAACTGAAGATTCACAGGAAAAACTCCTGTCTTATATTACACATATGAGATGTGTGTAAATGGTGGACGCGGAGTATTATGCATTGAGGCGGTTAACATTGGCACAATAGCCCGAAATCGAAATTGTGGACAAAAACGTTTAATAACAACAGTCCGGGTGGGAAAAATTGACGTTTGTGACCACTGCCATTGAGCAACGTCAGGATACAGTACGACAGCGTCAGTTCCTTTCAACAGAACCTCCACCTTTCCTCAACCTCTTTCACGTACAGAGATTTCTGTTGTCTCGCCGAACTTCCCAAGCTCCAGGTTCTTTCCTTTCAGTGATCTTTTGATGCAACTTTCATGTTTGTTCATGCTTATAACTTAAGGCTTTCCTCCTTTTATTCTCATTCCTTTTCCAACTTTTACGATTTTCCACGTCATAAATTTTAGTCCTTCTTTCGCGCCCGGGCACAGTCTCCTTACACCATTTTTTATTTCATTTATATATTTATTTTGCTTCGGTGTTCTGTCTTTTGCAGTCACGAATTTAACGACAGTGTTGATTTAGTTAGCTTGTATGTTAACCTTCTTAGCGGAGATGAGAGGGAAGAGCTCTTCTTGGTTGGTATGGGTATTCCGTTACAACGTTGGTAATTCTCGTGGAGTTGCCAGGATTGATCTGCTGAAGTACCACGGTATTACTTCTAGTCAGTTCGTTTATTGTTCTAACCAACGTATTTTGTTATTGAGGTGTCAAACCAAAACCCCTGATGAGAATGTCAGATGCTTTCAGTAATCACGAAAATGGATCTTTCAGATACGAAGCTTTCACTGCCACTCTGTGAGCTAACAACTGCCCATTTGGTCTAAATGATAAATCAACAGCACTTTCGGTAACAATTATGAGCCACTTGGTCGCTTGCTCTATACTACAAGAGACACGCACCACGCAGTATCCTGCTCCTGCTGTTCACTGAAATTCTTCTAACGTGGCTCTTTGAGACAGCTACAGCCAGTCCCTGTTCAGTGCTGTTCCAATTGCTATTTAGCTTGCAGTTGGCGTGTGACCCTTTTCTCGTAATAGAAGTGCCTGTTGTTCCATCAGGGGCTGCTGCTCGGATTACTCGCCGAATATCTATTGCTCTTTAATCTGCCGCTCTCTGAGCTCTTATTCCGTTCTACATTGATTATGGGTGCAGACGGCCCTCTGCAATATGTGTGGGGAATATTCCCTTTCCTGGACAAGTGATTGTCTTAATGTTTGACCACAATTCCAACTTGCTCTAGGAATTCCTCCAGTACTTGGATGGGAAGATTGCCACTAACGCCTGTGTCCTCGACGCTCGACGACCTGGCGAGCCGCTCACAATAAACGCCAAGCGCGAGTCTGATCAGCCGCTGAGCGAGAAGCAAACAGCTTTCACCTGCCCTCGGGGCACTTTACCTCGACGTGTTTCTCACCCATCTGTTCCATCCCCCTGAAGGTCTGTGTCCGTTGCTACTTATGATCTACTATCTAATTCAAATTACTAACATTTTCTGATTAAAATTTCAGCGAATATGGCACTTCCTCTGAATTGGCCAACACTGGTTGACCATATGGATCGTCTCGTTGTCACTGTAGGCTTGTACCATGGGTAGCAAGGAGAGGATGCTGTTTAGTGGCCGGTAGCCTCTTTCTGTAGCACAACTGCATGCCTGTATTAACAGGGTTCTTTATTAACCAGAACAGAAAGCTACTTAAGATAGTCCAGGTGTTGCGGTACGAGCTCTTCCGTAACAGTCCACGTTAGCCTCACTGCTAGTGCAGCACAAAGTCCCGCTGTGTACACTGCTCTAGTCGCTAGGTACTGACTGACTATGAGCTAGAGGCTGAGCTAAGTGCGACTGCAGCTCCCACTGGTCTGCGACTGACGACTCGACTCGTTCACTCACTGGACGACAGACTGACTGGCTGACTGGCTGGCTGGGCCCTCCGGTGCGCGGCGGCCGTCTAACTACTGGCCGCCGAGAGGGCGTTGGCGGCGCGTTGTTTGCGAGTCTGTCTTTGGCCTCTCTGTCCTGACAGGCGCGCTTGCTCCGGCGTCTGTTATCCATCTTCTCGCAGCCTCTTTGTCGCCTGGAGTGCTGGCGCCAGCTTACACCAGCACAGTACTATCTTTTTCGTTTCTCCTCTTATCATAGTGTCTCTTACTGCTTCATCTGGTAGTAGACAGGGTGTTTCACAATTCATGTTACACACTTCTAGAAGTTGTAGAGGGGACTTAGTAGATCAAGTTTTTCACTGGAACCCACGTCCGGAAACGTCATCCGACGCCGCCACAAAGTGTCAAAGGTATAGGCATCGGCGGCTGCAAATGTATGCATATGCACCGTGATTCCGTGACGATAGGGACGATGATTATGAGGGACAGATGTATCAGTTTCATGTCTCTTGACAGTGGAATAAATGTACTGGTACTGTCGTTGCTAACAAGGAAGGGTATGCAAATTTCGGAGGTGGTGGTGTGAACCAAAACAAAGAAAAAGTCCAGTAAACATGGGCTCTAATACGATCACCTGAGAAGCTATGAGCACTTGTTCATCTTCGCAACTGTCAAATACTAGTCGTTTATTCAACAAGTGCTCATAGCTCTTAAGGTGTGCGTTTTGGAGCCCATGTTTGCTGGACATTTTTCCTTATTTTGGTCCGTATTACCACCTCTGGACGTTTACTACCCTAGAATCTTCGCAACATCTATTCACTCTCAGAGGTACCAGAATGTTTCTCGCTTACAACTTTAGACTCGATCACTTCCGGTACAGGGACTCTTACCTCAAATTAATACATTTATTTTTCCCCATCGTCCTTGAAAGTTTGTAAGATCATCGGGGCATCACCGTGTATATGCATACTGTGGTGTCACCGCCAGACACCACACTTGTTAGGTGGTAGCCTTTAAATCGGCCGCGGTCCGTTAGTATACGTCGGACCCGCGTGTCGCCACTGTCAGTGATACCAGACCGAGCGCCACGACACGGCAGGTCTAAAGAGACGTACTAGCACTCGCCCCAGTTGTACAGCCGACTTTGCAAGGAACGGTTCACTGACAAATACGCTCTCATTTGCCGAGACGATAGTTAGCATAGCCTTCAGCTACATTTGCTACGACCTAGCAAGGCGCCGTATTCAATTGATATTGAGATTCTATTAATGTATCATCAAGAGCGATGTTCTACAAATGTGGATTAAAGTTAAGTATTCCAGAAGCTACGTGCTTTTCTTTATAGCATTCATTACGTATCCTGTTTCAGACCTCACGCCAGCCTGCGTGAGTTTAAGCGCGTGCCTTTCGGCTTCCTCTCATTGTGTCTAGGCTGTCTTGTCTAGACACAACACATACATTTACAGGTGCCGGCGCGAATGATTTCGACGCTCTGTAGCGTCGTTGGATGACGTTCCTGGACACTGGTTACTATGTAAAACTTGATCTATTGAGCACCTTCTACAGCCTCTATAAGTGTTCTATATGAATTGTGAAATAACCCTGCATATACTGTAAAGTGTTGGCGACAAACGACACTCCTATGTAGCACTTATTTCCCATACCCGTCTCATCTGCTCCCTCCCGATTACCGTGTCGTTTACAGCTCCTTTATTAGTCTCCTGATCTTTCCGTGTATACCGACATCTTTGATCTCGCGGTGTTCCAAGACTGCTTCTTGGGCCGTGTCCAGACGGACGCACAGTGCGGCTGACGGGACGGTTTCTCGCCTCCAGAGGACAGCTGGACAGCTGGTCCGCTGGTTTGCGACGCCGTCCTCCACTGAGCCAGCGGCATTAGCGACACATCCGGCGTCGCGCCTGCCTCCAGAGACAAACGCCTATTGTCTGGCGCGCCCCTCCCTCCCTCCTCCTCACAACACGGGACGCCCTCCGCCCCCTCTGAGCGGCGCTGATTGCACGTTCTGTTGCTACGTGCACACCTGCCGTCTGAGGGCGCGGCTCGTGGCGTGCGTTGCGCCTGACGCGCTGCCCCGTTACCTTTGTAGGCTGCCTCGCGAATGGCCGCCAGCCACACCGCCGCAGTACTGCCCCCAGACTGTGCCGTAACAAACACTCCGACGTGTGCGTAGCGCGCTCACTCGCAGCGCTTAAGGCTCGTCAGTCTTGTATCATTGCCTTCCTTAACGACGCGTTTCGACCGACTAGTGCTCCTTGTCAAGGTACACGAAGCACTCAAATATTAGTTACACTACTAACATAAGGGACAGTAAGTTGAAAACGAGACCAAAGTATACCAGCAACAGTCAGTACTTTTACTGCGCGATAAAAACGACATTGTCAGCGATCACAGTCCCATTAAAGCAAATTTATCGATACAATCTTCCGAAACAGCTTCACCGTACAACACAAACCAAGTATTCCAGAAGTCGAATCTAGAACAACTACGAGTATGAGTAACTTACTCGTAGAAGTAGATATCCTCGGTTTAGCGAAGTAGCTTAAATCATTTAATAACGGCGAGTCCTGTGGTCCAGATTCTACACCAGTCACATTCCTTTCAAGGCATGCTGACACAATACCTCCATAGCAATCGTATACAACCGCTCGCTCTTCGAAAGATCCGTACCTAAAGACTGGAAAGTTGCACGGATCACACCAACGCTCGGGAAAGGAAATGGGAGTAATCTGCTGAATTACTTACTGACTTGTATCGTTAACGCCGATTCCCAGTAGGATGTTCAAAATGTTCAAATGTGTGTGAATTCCTAAGGGACCAAACTGCTGGGGTCATTGGTCCCTAGGCTAACACACTACTTAAAATAACTTACGCTAACAACAACAACAACACACACACACACACACACACACACACACACACACACACACACACACACACACACACGCCCAAGGGAAGACTCGAACCTCCGGCGGGAACGGCCGCGCAATCCGTGACATGGCGCCTCTAACCGCACGGCCACTCCGCGCGGCGATTTCCAGTAGGGTTTTGGAGCACACACTGTTTTCGAACATAATGAACTACCGGGAAGAAAACGATCTATTGACGAATAGTCAGCACGTATTCAGGAAATATCTTTCTGTGAAACACGAAATATTAAGCAGTATCGACACAGTACGAAAAGAAAAATCCGCTAAATTTTGGTTACACGATAAATCACAGAAATCTAAAGGCTGTAAATTCAAGTAAATACTTAGGGGTTACATTTATGTATAACGTGGAACGATCACGTAGAAAATGTTGTGTGGAAAGCATATCAAAGACTTGGAAAATACAACAGGTCTACTAAAGAGACTGCCCGCAGCACGCTTACCTGTCCTCTCCTAGGGTATCGCTAGGCAGTGTGGGATCCATGTCAGATAGGACTGACGGAAGGCATAGAAAAAGTTCAAACAAGTGCAGCTCGTTCTGTGTCATCGCGAAACTGGGGAGAGGAGTTTTTTGTTGCGGCGGGGTCGTCTCGTGAAATATCAATCATCCAGTTTCTCATCCGATTGCGAGAATATTATGTTGGCGCCCACCTACACGGACAAAAATGTTCATTGTAATAAAATGAGAGAAAACAAAGCATGCACAAAAACACTGAGATGTTCGTTTTTCTTGCGCGCTCTTCGAGAGTGGAACGGGGTAGAAATAGCTTGGAGGTGGTTAGATGATCCCTCTGCCAGGCACTTAGTTCTCAGCTGCAGTGTAATCGTGTAGATGTAGATGAAACATTCTATTCTTTTTAAGTCGGAGACCAACCTTCAGAGAACAATCGAAAGACGTGATTCACCCCCACCAAAAAAATCTGAAGCGATGCACCCCAGCTCCGGGAAAGTCATGATGACTTTTTTCCTTGGACTGGAAGGGCCTGCTGCTCATTCACTTCCTGAAGGACGGCGCCACCATTAACGCGCAGTTACAACTTTGCAAAACTTAAAGCGCGCCATGAATTCCAACGCTCAGGAATGTTGGCGGCCACCTGCGTTGTCTTGCAGGATAACGCCCGCCCTCGTGTTGCCCAGGCTATTTAGAGTCCACTGCGGAAGTTCCGCTGGGAAGCCCTTACACATTCTCGGTACACTTCCGATCTCCTCCCACGCGATTTCCGTATTTTTGGAGCCCCGAGGGAAGATATTCGTGGCTGTCGATTCGCTTTGGACAAAGAGGTGCTTGCCCCCATAGAATCACGGTTTCGTACGCTGCCACAAACATTTTTCCGTGAAGGCATTGACCGTCTTGTCGTACAGTAGGGTAAGTGTATTAACTGTTGTGGAGATTTTGAAACAATCAGTTTACTTAGTTGTTTCCTGTCTGTCTCGCTTTCATTTGACTGCCTCTTGCAGTATTAGCAAGGTAACGTTCCCAAGGACTTCATTAAGTCCATAGCATATTCCTCCCCACATAGAAACGGAAGAAATTATGCATTTCTTCTGCAAAGATATGCTGACGCGCGTGTGTGTATTGCGATTTTATGCTGATGACACCGTGTATGTATGTCCTCTGACTGCCGTCGTGGCCTAATATCTCTGTTCGTTTTTGCACTGTCTTAAGTTCTGTTATAGTTTCTAGATTATTTTTAAAGTCAGGCTAAAGGTGCGTAGCGTCCTAATATATAATATTTTTGACTGACTATCACGATATAAACACGTAATGAAGACCGTGGCAAAGCAGCAAATTAGCGACGACCCAGCTTATTGTCTTAGCAGCAGTAATTAATACTTGAGCGCTTCGTGTACCGCGAAACTTGATGATGAGCACCAGTAGCTCGAAAGGCGTCAGTAGTAAATACATGGCTGAAGGTTAGTAATAATCGTTCACCATTGTGACTCATCGAGTGAGTGAATGTATCCTCTATGGTGGAGTAGGTAGAACACTTGCTCAGCCTGCATACGTCCTCGAACATTCCACTGTACCTACTGGAGGCTACTTTCTGTCACTGACGTCATTTGGTTTCCTCTTCTGGTTGCAGCGAGGGAAAAATGATTTCCTGAATACCTCTGTATGTACCCTGGTCGCCCTTATTTTGCCCTGGCGGACCGTCTTCGTCAACACACGTATTCAGCAAGCCCGCTGTGCGGCGCGTGGAATGAAAATGTCGCACCAGTACTAATGAATTTCTTCACTCGCGTACCGAGCAGAAGAAAAATGACCTGTATACGTCTGCGCGCCCTAAAGTCTCTCACCTCATCCTCGTAATCTCAGCGCGAAATTGCCGATTCTGGTGGCATAGTGCTGGCACAGTCGTGGTCGCACACAGCTTATCTGAATTTAACCAACGCCGTTTCGTGAGAACTACGCCGTCTCCCTTCCAGACATTCCCATTCAGCTTGTCCGAGAATGTCTGATGCATTTCCCCAGCGACTGCCATGCCTGCGTGACAAGGATCCACGTCCTGAACAGTACTCTTGAACTTGTCGGCACTGTAGTTTTGTATGCGATCCCGTTAACAGATCCAGAACCCGACCGACGGATCCAACTTTTGCAGCCCCTGGTCCTAATACTGATTTTGTGTGTTTCTTCATGTTTCGTATCTCTTCTTTCTATTGCTGCTTAATATTTGAAAGATGTGACTCGCTCCAGATGTTCGACATCTGTTGTAACCGCACACTGTGTACTAGTTCTCTGTTGTACGTAGCAGGTGGTAGTGTCTTTCTGCAGGCCATTGCAAGCGCCGGTTCCCTAAACTTCCTCAACAGCGTTTGCCGAAAAGGTCGTTCCAGTTCACGAAATCACCAGCGCAGTAATCGCGCGCTTCCCGAAACATTCGGCAACAAACCTAGCAACACTCCTTCGAACTGACAGCGGGCCAAAGTTACTAGAGATTCGTGGGTCTGTGGAAAGATATATGCGCGAAGCATACAGCAGCTACCACCGTTACACATTGCCAAAAGATCTGGCCTAGAACTCGACAAAACTGTGGTCCTGTGTAAATTCGCTAAGCGTGTCTAAGATTTCTATCCAGCCGCTCACTGACCGGTCTGGTGTAGCAGTTCAGCAAAAGGAAAGCATATTTAAGAAATCATTCACACAGAAGGATCGTACAAACATACCACCGTTTGACCATCGCACGGACTGCCCGTATGGAGGACATAGTAATAGCCACCCCAGGTGCAGAGAAGCAAGTAAAATGGTTGAAAACAAATAAGCGGTCATGCCCTGATGGAATCCCATTCGGTTTTACAAAGAGTACTCTTCGGCATTGGCCCCTTACTTAGCTTGCAATTATCGCGAATATGCAAAGTCCTAAGCGACTGCACAAAAGCACAGGATACCCCTGTATATGAGAAGGATACAAGAACAGAGCAGCAAAATTACAGACCAGTATCATTAACACCGGTTTGCTGCACAATCCGTAAACACATTCTCAGTTCGAATATAATAAATTTGCTTGAGACGGAAAAGCGTATGTCCAGGAATCAGCGCGCTTTTAGAAGGCACCGCTCGTGCGGAGCTCAGCTTGCCCTTTCCTCACATGATACGCTGCGAACCGCGGCAGAAGGACATCACGCAGTAAAGATATAGCGAGGTTTACCACGAACATTTGACACGGTACACCACAGGTGACTGTCAACGAGGGAGCGAGCGTATGGAGTAGGTTCCCAGATACCTGAGTGGCTCGAAGGCTTCACAAGTAATAGAACCCAGTATGATGATCTGGACGGCGAGTGTTCATCAGAGACAAGAGGTGCCCCAGGGAAGTGTGGGAGCACGGCTGAATGGTTTGGCGGACAGCTGGTGATGCTGTGGTGTGCGGTGAGATGAGATGTCGAAGTTGAGTAGCTTTAGGAGGATACAAGATGACTTAGATAAAGTTTATAGTTGATGTGACAAATGGCAGAGAGCTCCAAAAGCACAAAAATGTAAGTTAAGGAACAAAGCCGCAATGTTCGAATACAGTATTAGCAGTGTCCTGCTTGACTCGGTCACGTCGTTGAAATATCTGCGCGCATCGTTGCCAAACGAAATGAAATGGACCGAGCAGCTGAAGACTGTAGCGGGGAAGGCGACTTGGGTTTATTGTGAGATTGTAGGGAAGTGTGCTTCATCTGTTGAAGCAGAGAGCGTTTAGGACGCTGTTGTGAGTACTGCTAGAATGCCTGGAACCCGCGCCAGGTCCGACTGAAGGAAGACGGCTAGATTTGTTACCGGTAGGTTCGAACAACACGCCAGTATCACGTAGATACTTCCGGAACTCATATGGGAATGACTGTAGGGAAGGCGACGTCCTTTTCGAGGAGCGCTATGAAAAAATGTAGAAAACCAGCATTTCAGAACGATTCTACTGCCGGCAACGTACATTTCGCGTAAGGACAACGAACATAAAACAACAGGATTTAGGGCTCATACAAAGACACACAGACAGTCGTTTTCCCTTTGCTCTGTTTGCGAGTGGGAGAGGAAGCGAGTAGCAGTGTACATGGTACCCTCCGCCACGCACTGTACGGGTGTGTGTGGAATACGTATGTAGATGTAGAACTGTTTCTGTGTCTTCCATTAATCCGACCTGGTGGGGATTGCGAACACTTGAGCAGTACTCACGAATGGGTCGGACTGTATGCAGTCTGGTTTATAGATGAACACCCTTTCAGGGCATTTTCTTGGCAAAGTGAAGTGCTTCATTGATCTTCCCTGCAACGCGCCTTCCGCGCTCCTTGCAACGTTACACCTAGGTACTCAATGGAACAGCACATCAGTAGTACTGTGTCGGAACGCTACAGCATTGTGATTCGTACTCATTTTCCAACATTTACGGCAACCCTTTGTTAATCGCGCTAAATCAAAGTTGTACCCAAGTTATTCTGAATCCCCATACAGTCAATCACTTTCCCAAACACATCATCATCTCCCCGATTAAGGGCGACGTCGTGGTTTTCTTGTGGTAGTACACTTTCAGGAAAAATGGGATAATTATTGCGGTGTTGCACGAACATTTCTTTCTTCTGCAAGGCGTGGAAGGCCCTACTGCGGATGACTCGACTCGCGGCGCCAGCCTGTGCTGCTGAGTTACCGCCCGCACAGTGTTTGCTGTGCTCTGCCGTGTCGGGTTGCGCGGCTTTCAGAGATATTACTGCCAGAGGCGCCTCTGGCGGGGATCCCCCTACTGTGGCGCGCCGGCCAGAGTACACAGCAGGACTGGCGCGCTAGCTGCGCACACAAGCGCTGGCGCCAGAACCACTAGCTGCGTAACGCGAGAGCAGCGCAGAGTGCGTGCGTGACGTGCCGCCGTCACAGGCCGAGTGGCGGGCGGCGCAGTAGGTTGGTATGGACCGGAACGTGAACCTAAACCAAAGTGTCCACAAACGCCCGTAACAGGAGTTGAAGAAAGTCAAGTAAGCGTTTACGGGAAAATGGAGTGAGTACAGAAGTTGTTTAGCAGCCTCAGTTATGCGATTCACATGATTGGTAGGGTGAGCAGATGTCTGCGACTGTTTGCTGATGGTGCTGTATCGTACGGGAAACTGTCGTCGTTAAAGTAATTGTTGGAGGACACAGGATGACTGGGATAGAGTTTTTGTGTGGCGTGATGCATGGCAGAGTGCTGTAAATCTAGAAAAAATTTAAGTTAAGGCAGTGAAGAAAAAAACGAATCCCGTAACACTCTAATACAGCATTACCGGTGTGATGCCTGACAGACTCAAGTCTGTTAATCTTTTGACTACCAATTTCATTTCCGAGACGTTAAAGGATGGCTGTTTTAATTAATATCTTGGTCAGAACTAACAGTAGGAAAAGAATATTTCCCGCCGTTTAGTTTTCCAAGGGGTTTGGACAGGGTAGGAGGGTAGGAATACAGGATTGTTCGTAAGTACCTCCAGGCTTTCAGAAGCAGAGACACAGCTGTGGACGGAGCGTCTCTCCATAGTTGTCACTCACACTGCAGGTGCCTCAATACGGACTTGTTTTGTGCTGTGGCAGGCGTCACTTCGTGGGTCCAAGTAGTCGCCGCGGTTTGTAGGGAAGACGGCCCGCTTTGCGAATCTGCTAACTGGATTGGTTCACCTGCAGGTGCGAACTAATTCGATATGACAATACGGTGACGAGGGTTAACAAAGAAACTTGAGGAGGACAGCACGGCCTACAGGTGCAATTTGTAGTTACAACAATTGTGCTAGCCACTAGTAAGCTACCCTTTACTATTAGGACACTGCTACATAGCAGTAACAAGCCTCAGGTTCCAATTGGTTCTTTGATAACCTATCGTGGAACTCACACTGATGGTAGGCAATGAAAACCTCATAAATTCATTTTGTTAAATTTTGCAAGTGAAGATAAAACGGTTTCTTAAAAAATAATAGTAAGCGATGCAGAAAGTGATAGCCACACGTGTAACAGTATAGCAGAAGCCTAGCTATTGACGGATTGGAGAAATATATACACTTTCAAATCTCTTTGATTATGGAGTTTCCGGTTACTGGAGTTAATAGTTTGCACAGAAAGATAGAGTTCCGAAGTTTTCATTGCACTGTCGATGTGTCCCATTGGTAGTCAAAGGGTTAAATATCCAGACCTGACGTTGCAAAGCGATACGAAATGGAACCAGCTCCGAAGGTCGGTGACAGCCGAAGGCGAGCTGTCGACTTGGGTTTATTGGGAGAATTTTCGGGAAGAACGGCGTTTACAACAGTGGTGCTCCCCATTCTTCACTGCTGCTTGATTGTTTGGGAGCCCCACCAGGTCGGATCAGAGTGTGACGTCGAAGCAATTCAGTGGCGTGCTGATACGTACGTTACAGATAGGTTCGATTAACACCCGAGTGTTACAGAGGAGCTTCGTGAAGTCAAATGGTGATCCCTGGGGGGAAGAGGACGTTATTTTCGCGAAATACTGTTGACAAGTAGGCATTTGCGACAGATTGCAAAATGATCCTTCTGCCTCCAGGATCACTTCACGTAAGGGCTGTAAAGACAAGACAAATTAGTACTCGTACGGATGCGCATAGATGAGACGTTTTTGCCTCACTCCATTTGCGTGTGGAACAGGAAAGAAAATTATTAGCAGTCCTGCAAGATACCTTTCGCTATGCACCATACGGTGCGAAGCAGCTTGTGTATTTAGATCTGGGTGTAATGTGATGTTCCACCTTATTCTAACTATGTTGTAATTGCTGTTGAGGGAATTTTATGAAACAAAACTTGTTGATAGATAATTTATTTATTTAGCGACATGTTTCGAGGTATTACCTCATCATCAGGGAATACTGGCATTACAAAAAATTTAACACATGTTTATACAGATATTAAACCTTCTTTACACGACTGCTTTGATCTTCCTGCGGAGAGAGACGAGGATAGCATAGTAAGAGGCGATGTCACTTTGCGTGTTGGTGTTCTGTTCAAATGAAAATTTTATAAAACAGTCACTCACTTTGTTCTTATGGCGTGGCAGTTATGTTGCGATGTGTTGAGGCATCGCTGTTTCCATGGCTCTCCTGAACTTCTTGGCCATTGTTCACAGACTTCACATAGAGGTTTTTAAAGCACGATGCACGAAACAAATTAGCAGTGCAGAACACAAGATGGCAGTCAAAACAAGACTAGTTTCTATTTGACTATCGATATATAAATCCTGGTGTTGTCAGTAGCAATATGTTCTGCATGTCGTATCACTCATGTTGATTGGCGCAATGAGCTACAAAATGAGCGCCTGCGACAATTTGATAATACAAATGACATTATAAATACGTTTTATATTCAGAATTGCAAAGATATTTCTGGGATCGATAGTGAATATACAACATTAATCCCAGGTACGTACTATTTTAAGAATACTGAATTGAAATTTGTAAAGAAGTGTGATTTTTTGAACTCTGCCATTTCATTTAGGATCTCGTTCTTCAGTTTTTCCCGAGATGTCCACTCTTCAGCTCTGTTCCAAAGTTTGTATTACTTTGAGGTGACTAGTTTATAAAATTTTCATGTGAACAGAAGACCAATACACAAAGTGACATCGCCTCTTACTACGTTCTTCTTATCTCTCTCTCTCTGCAGGATGATCACAGCAGTCATGTAAATAAGCTTTAATACCTGTATGAACAAATCGCCTCGAAACATGTCGCTAAAAAAATAATGTAGCTGTCAACAAATTTTGTGACTGGTAGCGGTATTTGAAAACCTTTTCATATTATTGAAACAGTCGTGGTCGATTAATATAGTCAAAAATATAAAATCACAACCAGGCACCTAATTTCAAGCATTTATTTACTACCCGTTTCTGTGTATTTGCTCCGTTATCTGGTGCTAGTTCCGATGTTTATCTGAGGTGCATCGCTGCTCGAAGACCAATCGCATCGACCATAATGTAAAATTTATAAACAGCAAACGTGTTGAAGCTACCGGTAGCAAAGCAACTTGAGCTAAAGGCAGAACTGCTTCATCATGACGGAGCAAAGCCTCCGAAACTCGCCGTAGATAAGAAGTTGAAATGTAATGACCGCTTTCCTCGCTTTTACGATTCTAAGGTATCTCACTGATTATTATAGAAATTAAATAAAGTTATCCTTTTCCTATACCTATACATTTTATATCCTCTCTTCTTCCGCAATCGTGAGGTACTTTGCTGGCCAAATAGCAAAACCCGTCTACTGATTTTAGCGTGTCATTTCCTAATCTAATTGCCTCAGCATCGTGTGGTTTCGTTCTCTTGCTGTTCATCACCCTTGTTCAACTTTTGTTGATGTTCATCTTATAATCTCTTTTCAAGATTTCGCATTCCTCCAAGTCCTTTGCCGTCCCTGACAGAATTACATTTTTATGTACGCACTTCATTGTTTTTATTATGTCCCCGTGAACTGTAGCTTCCTCTACCAGTTGCTCAGTGTAGAGACTGAATAACATCGGGCATAGGCTACAAGCGTGTCACCCTTCTCAGCCAGTGCTTCCCTGTCATCTTCTTCGATTCTCACAGCTGCAGACTGGTTTCTGTGCAAGTTGCAGCTGACCTCGCGCTTCCTGTGGTAAGGTGAGGCGCGCCCTAGCAGCGTCTGCGGCTTTCCGTGTCTCGAGCTGAGACAAGTGTGGCCTCCCTGACTCTGCCTCGACCTCGTAGCTGCTGCCCGCGGTGTGTTTTCGTTTACTCCTTCCGCTGTTTACTGCGTTTTCACTGTCTGTAAGAAATATTAAACGTGGGAAGTTTTGTTGGCATGGATGGCTTCAACGATTTTAGTTACTTGAGGTTGCATAGAGACCCAATATTTGTGGGAAATTTCGACTCTTTTACGGCAATCATCAGATCTGGATTGTTACAGAGGGAACTGGTGGTTTCATCTGAAAACACATACAGCAAGTTCGTCGAAGGAGGCGCGTCTCAAAGAAGAGGGCGCACGGCCAGTGCGTGCTCTTCAGTCTTTTTCCAGTGCACCAGTAGTGTACACACTGTACCAGTGTTGTGTAGTTTGCTTGTACATTGCTTGTACATTGCTGTTTCATATTATGCACATGTATACTTGTGCACTATTGTGCTATCCTCTACAGTTGTGTGCTGTACTATTGTCCAGCAGTGTAGTAACATCTGGTACTGACGTTCCCTAGTGTATTATCTATCCTGTACTAGTGTACTATCGTGTACTAGTCATGTGCGCTACGTACTTGTATATTGTCTGAACAGTGCAACGGTCTTCAGGTACTTTCAGAAATAATTGCGATGACGATAGGAAATGTGTCACTCCTCTAACTTTGTCATGTGGTAGTGGAGCAGCAATCACTACGGTTTCCTTCCGTCGTGTATTGCCACACCACTCTTCCGGTGTGTAATCCTTGCTCACTTAGTTTGACGAATGTCAGTATCAAATCCAACAGCGGTTTTTGGACAGATAGTTTCGGCGATGAATATTAAGTTTTCTATTAGTTTATTTAACTGCTGCGATCGGATAAAATACTTCGATATATGAATAAGTCATATTGCGAACATTTCTGGTCCTCATTAGGTTTGGATTGTTACAAACAGAATTCGTGCATTCAAAAGTTCGTGAATAGAGAAACACTTGCTTTCGTACTGGTTACCTTTGTGGCGCACTGTGTCTGTTCTAAATTAGCATACCACTGCGTTCTCCTGTGTACTTTGGTACTGAAAATAATGGTGCCTAGTACTACATGCTGAAAGTAGAGTTGCCATTGCGTATTGGCATACTATGGTGTACTGCTAGACTGTGGTGTACTGATTGGTATACTATTATGTACTGGCATAGTATCGTGTACTGTTGTGTATCACACATTGTGTAGTGTAGTGTTGTGTTCTCACGACCGATTTCGTCCAGATTTGTGGTGTATGCAGGGCTCGGCAAAATATTAATTGAGAGTAGCGGGAGCTCCATATGGCCAGCATTTTACGGAAAAATAGCGTTTGTGGCGCGGGTTGGGCGAGGCATGAGCCGCCCATGTCAGCGGCGTCAGGGGGCGTCTGGAGCAGCGGAAAGAGTGCAGAACCTTAATCCAACGGGGTGGGGCGAGGTAGAGTCCCTACACGGAAACTTCTTTTAACATATCTATCTACAATTTTTACGCTACTTACACAGCCGAAATAATGCTCAATGTATTGTATCTAATAATATTTCTATAAAAGGAAAGCGAAAGCAATTTGGACTGCTAATAAATTTCCAGGCAGGGACGGTAAGTCCTACACGAGAATTTAGTCCATAAAATGAGAGCGTACACGAGAATGTAGTACATAAAATTAGACGCTTCTGTTATTTTACTGTTCATGATTTATACGTGCTGGATGTGATATTCGTCGTAAAAACAAGGCAGCAGTAGTTTTTCCGCATCTTGCCGCTTTTTTAAAATTAGGTCGTTGTTTTAAACTTTCTATAGAAAAACTGTACTATCACTATGTTGCACAATATTCTTGAAAAAATTGCGCGGTCTAGAGCTAGCAAGCGAATGAGATCCGTTGCCGTAGATATTGTTCCCACCAATGGCCGATGGGCCGATTCTGACTGCACCGGAAAACTATTGTTTGTCTTTTGTTTCTTTTTCAAATTTATTGGGTTTCGGGCTGTGCCCATTCATGTATCTCAACATTGTGATGTCAGATATAAAATCCACCTTGGTTTTTCCATTGCTATCTTCAGTTATGACGATGCGAAGTAAGGGCAACAGAACACACAGTCCACGAGCGGAGAAAATCTCCGACCCGATCGGGAATCGAACTCGGCCGCTTCGCTTATCAAGCGCTGTTACCGAGACAGACGGTGAACTATTGCTCGCGTGCAACGACCCAGGACAGCCCACGGTTTATTACTCGCGTGATACGCGCCAGAAATGCCGGTTTTAGGGTTCCCCACCTACATCGGTAAAAACGGAATCCTTTATCAGTTCATTGCGTTGTCCTCCTGTCTGTCTGTCTGTCTGTGTGTCCGACTCTTAAAAACCTCACGAACGGGCGCGTGTATGAAGTTCAAATTTATGTCGAATAGTTAGGTGTCTAGACCCTTCGCGTTGTGAATGCAGCCAAAAGTTACGACCACTTATGTCACATACTTTGACACTCGGAAACACACTCATCAAAACCTGTAAGGTACTTCCCGTTGATTTACATTGATGAAATTTGGAAGAGGCAAGGTTTCACAGTACAAGTACACGAGAAAAACCTGAAAATTGTCACTTGGTAATCATATCACTCGAAAAAATATTTCTATTGTCATTTGTTACACGACCTCAAACTTCAAATTAAAACACTCGGTAGTTCTCTATTCAGGTTGACTGGTTCAAAATGGTTCAAGTGGCTCTGAGCACTATGGGACTTAACATCTGAGGTCATCAGTCCCCTAGAACTTAGAACTACTTAAACCTAACTAACCTAAGGACATCACACACATCCATTCCCGAGGCAGGATTCGAACCTGCGACCGTAGCGGTCGCGCTGTTCCAGACTGTAGCGCCTAGAACCGCTCGGCCACAACGGCAGGCTTGACTGGTTCATCAGTCACGGAATGCCTTTATTGTTCACATTCGGAATTGATCCATCATCAGATATGCAGGAGCGATTACTGCTCGTTGATATGACGTTCGAAGTTGTGTGTGAAACAAACCTTCGGACGCTAGACTGCGCCATGTCTACGTGCTGTAATCGCTCCTGCATACCTGATGATGAATGAGTTCCGGTACGCGTCATATGAGCATTTAAGTCATTCCTGACTTTTACTACTGCGACACAGTCAGCCTGAACGGAGAGCTACTGTCGTGGTACTTTTAGGTGGGGAGTGTTTTGAACGATGGTTGCGTAAGATACCGGTTGAGGTCGGGCCTGAACAGCCACTGCCAACCGCAGCAAACAACTGTGTTGTAGCTTCTACCAAATGCTTTGTGTAGTCCAGTTTATTTTGTGTTGTGGGTTGCTTGTTTTCTTTTCTTATTTTGAAGTGAGTGGAGACACTTACCCTGGTGCACAGAGGGATAAGAATGCGTCTTTCACCACAACAAAAGGATCAGTGATCCCGATGACTGATAAGTCAGTTCTGCTTTCGTGAAAGCACGGAACGCGGACGTAGGGTGGCACTCCTTGTAGAGGGGGTCGGGGCTTAATCCCGCGCGTCGCTCCTCTACCCTCGGCCTGTCCAAGTTCTCGTTTGTTTATGGCCGCGGCCAACTGCCACGATATACTGTCCGCATAACACTGGTTAGTATAATAATGGTCGCCTGCCTCGTCCATGACTTTGTCACATGTACTTTACTGGAATTAAAAGCTTCTCGAAAGTTTTGGAACACCCAGGACCGATATCTTGCCAGTATCAATGTCGGTAACTGGGAAAAATCACGGATAGGCGCGTTCCCTTGCTACGGCGCTACTGTGTACACCTGGGCACCCACCGAGCGAGGTGGGGCAGTGGTTAGCACACTGGACTCGCATTCGGGAGGACGACGGTTCAATCCCGCGTCCGGCCATCCTGATTTAGGTTTTCCGTGATTTCCCTAAATCGCTCCAGGCAAATGCTGGGATGGCTCCTTTGAAAGGGCACGGCCGACTTCCTTCCCCATCCTTCCCTAGTCCGATGAGACCGATGACCTCGCTGTTTGGTCTCTTCCCCCAAACAATCCAATCCAAAACCTGGGTACCTCCTCGCACTGTTCTACACCCGTACAGTATGGGATATTCTTGTGTAGTTGTATGGTATCCAACACAGCTGCGTAACACTTGTCTTATACTTGTAGTGTGCTCTGCTGCACGCCAGTTGTCTCCGCTGTGTAGTAGTGTACCGTTTGAACAGTGCGACTCTGTGGAGTTGCTTTGATGAGGAGATCTGACGACGACCAAAAACGGTCGAAACTGGTCGCAGTGTATAGGATCAGCGCTGATAGAGATGTGCATGATGTGTGTTTATGTTTGCAGTGTTCCCGCGATTTATTGCCACACAATTTGCGCAGGTGGTCGCGTCGCTAGCGCCAGACAGCGAAGCGCGCCGTAGGGCTGCTCGCGTATTCTGGACAGGGCGCGCCTCGCGCAT